>NW_024070204.1:16164993-16657577 GCF_014754425.2 Oryx dammah
CAGCGCTCACAATTCCTCTCCTACTTTGACTCACAAATCCACTCAGTCGGATTCTTCATTGCCCCGGAGCTCATAAGTCTGCAAGAACCTCGACATTGAGGGAGGGAGTTGTGGTTACCACCAGTTGACGTGATGAGTTTCAGCTTCTGCACACTGGACACAAATTGCACAAAGTACATCTTGAGCAGGGTTAAGATATGGAACATGTAATCTTCTTCAGAGGAAGACTTTCCATTTTTCCTTCCGAGAGAGCCGAATGAATGGCCCTGACGGGCAGCAGGAGACTGCACTTTACTCTGGCCACTCTCTCCTGCCAGCTTCACTGTCACGTACATCAGGACAATGAAGAAAAGCCAGAGCAACGTGACCTCAAGCCAGTCTCAGGCATGCTCTTGTAGATTCTGCCGAATTAAAAAGTGCCTTCCACAGAGCATCTTGCCCTGGATTTCTTCAGCTTTGTCTCTCAGAGAAGTAAACATTAAGGCGTAGACACAGGTAACACCCATGGAAAAGCACAGGAACGATTTGAGGGTCCACATAGTGAGCTGAGAGGAAATGGCTCCTGGTGTGCTGGTCTGCCCTGGCACCTGGAGACTGAGGACCAGCCAGGGCTGGGCCCTTGCTGATGTCATAGGGGGCCCCACCCCAGCCAGAACCCATGTGGCCATTGTGATGACTTCTGGGTGGAGGAAAAGGATGCTTTCAGGGGTCAGCTGGTAGGAGGGCTTAAAGGAAGATGGCAAAATTTCCAGCAGATAGTTGAAAAAGAGTTGGGGGGTGACAGAATGCCAGCTCCTTGCCACTGTATTCTTTCTGAACCTGGTGCTCTACTGGGAAGTTGGGTACATCTTTCATTTTTATTTTTCCATTAAGTCCAGACACTGGGTGAGCAGAGCAGAGCCATGGGCATGTGCCCCTGTGGAGCAGAGGGCCAAGTGGGAAAGAAAGATAGTAAAGGAAAGGCCACACACTAGGAGCCGCTGATGGGTTTTGTTGCCTTCACTGTTCCTAATAAAGACAATGCTTTCTTGCTAAGTTGTCAGTGGCTCCTTGAGACCCCATGGACTGTAGCCCATCAGGCTCCTCTGTCCATTTTCTTCTCCAGGCATAGAGGATGTTTTAGGGCAGTGAAACTATTCTGTGTGATGTTATGGTAAATAGATGACACTGCATATTTGTCAAAACCCTTAGAATCTTACAGCACATAAAGTGAATCAATGTATGCATATTAAAAAAAAACATTTTGACATCAAGAATGGAATACAGAATCTGATTAACAATCTAACTATATTGCAAATATTTAAAACTACCTCAATCAGATTTCTTAAGTAATTTTGGAAATGCACAGAGTTTGCAAGACTGAAAGCAAAAGATAAAATCACTTTAATCTTGTTGATAGTGTTCTTTCTCATAGGGGTACAAGTTAACAATCTTGATACAGTTACACATGCATACGTGAATTAAACTGTTAAATAGGTGGCACATGAGTATACATACATATATTTCTTTGTTCCGTGAGCTGAAAGTGAAGAGAAGTGATACTCCAAAATCTGAAACAACGATGTAGAAATAAGCACAGATCTTGGTTCCCAATACTTTTTCCAAGGAAAGGAACCAGGCTTCTAGGAGAAATTGCTGATTATAGGGCTCAGAGAAGAAATATAGAAGAGGAGTCTGGGGATCTTATTATATCAAAACAGAAGTGTAAAAAAAAAAGCCCCACAGTAATGGGGTTATGTCAAAGAAGACAAGAATGAGCTTCCAATGGCCAAAACTAGAACAGGATGAACAATGTAATTAATTAAGTAAGTCATCCTTTGGGATTATATCCCAAAGTATAAAGCAACTATTCATAAAGCAATTCCGTGAGGTCTATCAAGACAGGCATCCATTATAGGGGGGCATGGTGCCATAGTGGGCCAGATGAGATGGCAGGGGTGAAGAGGATATCCATTCAGACAAGGTAGCCTAGTATAGGGCATCAGAACTCAGATAGGGTGAAATGATAAGATCCACAAGAACAGGGAAGGGAGGTGTGTAGTATGAGATGTGACAACTTGAGCAGGGAAAAAAGGATATCTATCCCAGGACGTATCATGGGAAGTCAGTGCCAAATCAGGATTAAGAGGCCTTCAGAGAGCAGAGATGCCTGCCACAAGAGTCAGTTTAGCCCAGAGTATATTAAATAGGAGGTGGGCCAGGCATGCAGAGTAAAAGCCTAAGTCCAGAAAAGCCAAAATTCACATGGAGGAGGCAGATTTGTGTAGAAAGTCAGAGGCCAAGCAAGAGGAGGAGGGCATCCATGCATGGAAGTGGGCAGCCCTGTGTGTGCAGTTAGAGGCTGAGTGGAACAAGGGGAGTATCTGAACATGGGGGTATTGCATTACAGAGTATCAAAGCCCGAGCAGGGTAAGGGGAGTATGTTTCTAAAACCGTTGCTTGGAGTGGGTGTCAGAGTCTGAATATGTTGAGATAGGCATTCACATGGGTTGGGAACAATCCAGAGTTTTGTGATGTCAGAGCCAGAGTTATGCAGAGGGGATACACACACAAAGGCATGCACACACACATGTACACTTCCCAGACTCTGTCCAATGACAGGAACTGGGAAATAATGAGTATATCCAAGTCTCATGCATTGGATTCTAAATCCCATTTTCCACTAAATTTTGGGGGATTTCTGGGAGGAATTGTTAATTCCATGGCAAGGTCAGGAAAAGTACAAGAGGAGCCTGGAATATCTTACCCAAAGCATCAAATTGTTCAGAGAATGAAGGGAAGATGTCAGAAGGACAGAGAGCCCGGCTTAAGGAGGTTCCCACTATCTGAGGTTGGAACAATATGAATATCGATATAAATAATGATAGTGACAAGTCATGATTCCCTTAGTAAAATAAGAGGCTATTAATCAAAGGGATTTAATTAAATTAATAAATCTAAATTTTTGTGAGGAATAAAATATGTATATACTTTAAAATACAAAAGAATGTTTTAATTACAAGATAGGGGAGGGTAACTTGACAGTGAAGAAGCTTGACAGCAACCACTTTAATCAAGTGATCCAAGTGAATGTCATCAATGTTGGGACACACTGAAATCACGAACCACTTGATAAAATGAGATGATGTGGAAACAGTATCATTACCATCATTTTCCTGTCAAAGATGCAAAACATGGTATTCTTCGTGAGCAAACACTGGGTGGAGCAAAGTTGAGGAGAATTCTACAAAATAACTGGCCTCTAGTTTTTTTTTTTAAATATAAATTTATTTATTTTAATTGGAGGTTAATTACTTTACAATATTGTATTGGTTTTGCCATACATCCACATGAATCCGCCACAGGTATACACATGTTCCCCATCCTGAAACCCTCTCCCTCCTCCCGCCCTGTACCATCCCTCTGGGTCGTCTCAGTGCACCAGCCCCAAGCATCCAGTATCATGCATTGAACCTGGACTGGCGATTTGTTTCATATATGATATTATACATGTTTCAATGCCATTCTCCCAAATCATCCCACCCTCTCCCTCTCCCACAGAGTCCAAAAGTCTGTTCTATACATCTGTGTCTCTTTTGCTATCTCACATACAGGGTTATCATTACCATCTTTCTAAATTCCATATATATGTGTTAGTATACTGTATTGGTGTTTTTCTTTCTGGCTTACTTCACTCTGTATAATCGGCTCCAGTTTCATCCACCTCATCAGAACTGATTCAAATGTATTCTTTTTAATGGCTGAGTAATACTCCATTGTGTAAATGTACCACAGCTTTCTTATCCATTCATCTGCTGATGGACATCTAGGTTGCTTCCATGTCCTGGCTATTATAAACAGTGCTGCAATGAATATTGGGGTACATGTGTCTCTTTCAATTCTGGTTTCCTTGATGTGTATGCCCAGCAGTGGGATTGCTGGGTAACAAGGCAGTTCTATTTCCAGTTTTTTTAAGGAATCTCCACACTGTTCTTCATAGTGGCTGTACTAGTTTGCATTCCCACCAACAGTGTAAGAGGGTTCCCTTTTCTCCACACCCTCTCCAGCATTTATTGCTTGTGGACTTTTGGATCACAGCCATTCTGACTGGTGTGAAATGGTACCTCACTGTGGTTTTGATTTGCATTTCTCTGATAATGAGTGATATTGAGCATCTTTTCATCACATGCACTTTTTATAATAAAATGCCAACTTCCCCTTTAATTGCCTATACAGGCCATCAGAAAACTAAGCATAGGTATTTACATTTGTTTTCAGTTTATTGTACTTGATATGTTTAGGCCATCTCACCAGTCATTATGTTAACCCTTGTGTCTTCCACCGTCTTGAAATTCCATAAGCTTGACAGCATTATTTAAATTGAAAATATTGATCAAAATGCACAGCTACAAGTGAGGAGAAGCCCAACAAATCTTTCCTTATATTAAATCAATCATTACCCTTGGACAGGGTCATTAATTCAATTACATGTTTACCCAATGATATTGTCATTCATAGCATGTTGCTCTATTTTTTCCATGAGAATATTATAAGAAATTTTCAAATGTATTACATAAATATAGATAAAGCATATCTGAATGTGTTTTCTTTGTTTATAGATAAATCATATTAAAACATCATATGATGTGCTTTGAACCAATCTGCATGCTTGGTATTTATTAATCCTTCCTCTTCTTAGAACATGCAATCCACACTTGATGCAGTTGTAGAAATGTAAAAGGAATGGGGATATTTTTTGAGTATTTTAACTAGTTTCAACAGAGCGTATCTTGGGTCTATTAACCATGTAAAGAGGTTAATAATACATTAAGTCACCGTATATAATAAACATAAGTTCTCACCCTCTTGCTACATTGTTCAGAATTCTTAAAACCTGGTTTATCATAGAATAATAACAAAAGGATCTGCACTGAAAAGTACGTTTTTAAGAGCAAAGAAAATTTTAGTGAGTATAATTAAGAAATATGAGAATACAAAGTTGCATTTATGTAGAATTTCTGAAACCTTTTTATGTTTCTCATTTGTCACTGTTAAAGGAATTTGGAGATTTGTAACAAAATTATCAGCAATGTTGTGTATCCTCTTGCTAATCAGTGGGCTATTGACTTGACTTTACTGATCCCTTTTTTATTAATACAAAATATTTGCAGATTTTATGTCTGTTCACACAAATAAGATTTTCCAAGCACAATATTCAAAGAGAATTAAATTGACAGTAATGCATTTATTCTGAAACTATAGTGAAAAAGTATATGTTTGGAAAACTTTATTACATCCATTTTGTATGAGGTTTATACACATTTGGGCTTCCCTGGAAGCTCAGCTGGTAAAGAATCCGCTGCAATGCAGGAGATCTGGGTTCGATCCCTGGGTTGGGAAGATCCCCTGGAGAAGGGAATGGCTAACCACTCCAGTCTTCTGGCCTGGAGAATTCCATGGACTGAATAGTCCACAGGGTGGCAAAGAGTCAGACATGGCTGAGAGATTTTCACTTTCACTATACACATATACATGACAAATATATGTGTCTAAACTCTTTCATGTTTTTCCCAGTTTTCTATGGTGAGAGGGCAAATTTTTGATTGGTTTGGTTTTGTTCTGTTTTTATGATGAAAGGGTGAGTTATAGTTTCATGTGTTGTCCAGAAAGTAGCACCAGTTTTAGAAGAGACTGTTTTTAACCTCTGCTTGAAACATATGTCAAAAGATAATTTATTCCCTCTTGAAAAACTTAAGTTTTGTCACATTCTGTTTTCATATACTAAACTGGAATTTTGCTTCTTATAACTTGCTCACAAATTACATATGCATCTTCAATCCATAGGCTATTTAGCTTATATCTGATTTTCTTTCATATGACAACTGTTTAATATTTGAAGACAGACAGTACTTTCTTTCCTAGAAATGTTTTTCTAAATCCTTCATTAGTCTTGGACACTTTATGGATATTGTCAGATCAACAACATTTTCCCTAAAGATATTGCCCCAATGAAAAGAGCATTCCAGATGTGATCTCATGAAACCATGCATATGGGATTGATCTTACATTATCAATAATAATTTTTATTTAATGCACTGTTACTAACATACTGATCACCTCCTCTTTGCAGAGAACTCGAATTCTGGTTCTGGTTTGATTTCTGGTAGGGCCGAGTTCCAGTCCTCCCTTCTCTGGAGGCCCAGGGAAAAGTCCCATAACGCCTGGGTATCTGTAGGTGGCAGGAGACGTCTGTAAGGCCACCCCTTTTGCCCCCTCTCTCCCACCTCCTCCCCCTTTTTCTTTCAACCTGGCTTCCTTTCCTCCCTTGAAATCTTTGATTCTTGTATTTAAGGGCTTTCCTGGTGGTGCAGAGGTTAAAGTGTCTGCCTGAAATGTGAGAGACCTGGGTTCGATCCTTGGGTCGGGAAGATCCCCTGGAGAAGGAAATGGCACCCCACTCCAGTATTCTTGCCTGCAGAATCCCATGGACGGAGGAGCTTGGTGAGCTACAGTCCACGGGTCACAAAGAGTCGGACACGACTGAGCGACTTCACTTTCACTTTCACTAACATACTACCATAGCGTATAATTTCAACAAAATGCCTAGATATAGATAGGGTTAATCTCTATCCTATTACAAGAATACAGGGAGGGCTATAGAATCCTAGGATTTGAGTTAGAAAAGACCATCAAGACGTGTTAATGCAGCCGTTATTTTTAGGATTCTTCATTACTTCCCTGTCACATTCAGCAGAGCCCAGATCTTAAAGGCACAAGCAGCCTTGTCTACTTTTATCTTCTCGTGACGCATCTCTGGCTCTGTGATTTTTTTTTTTTTTCAGTAACATGTTGTATATTTCATAAACAGATTGCTTTCAAAGGCTTTTTTTCTCATGCTATCTTCTTTGCCTAGACTGATATCTCTAATCTGGTTTCTCAGCTAAATATTACATATTCTTTAAGAATCTTCACAGGTACTGATTCATCAAGTAGGATTTTAACCTTTTTTAAAGCTTGAAGCCTGGATTACAAGCTCCTTTTCTTCTGACCATAATCTTTCAGATAACTCTGTTATTGCAGTCAGCACAATGTATCATGATTTCTGATGTATTTGTCTATCTCAAATACTGAGATATTTATGTTTTTATTAATATTATTTATGTTTTTATTTATATTATTTAATAACACAGTATGGCAAATAGAAGGGGAAAAAGTGGAAACAGTGACAGACTTTATTTTCTTGGGCTCCAAAATCTCTGATGATGACTGAGCAATGACGTCAACTAGGAAAGCTATGGCACACTTAGCATATTAAAAAACAGAAACATCACTTTGCTGACAAAAGTCCGTATAATCAAAGCTATGGCTCTTCCAGTAGCCATGTATAATGTATGGATGTGAGAGTTGGACTGTAAAGAAGACTGAGCATCAAAGAATTGATGCTTTAAAATTGTGCTACTGAAGAAGACTATTGAGAGTCCCTTGAACTGCAAGGAGATAAACCAGTTAATACTAAAGGGAATCAACCCTGAATATTCATTGCAAGGACTGATATTGAAGCTGAACTCCATAGTTTGGCCACCTGATGAAAAAAGCCAGCTCATTAGGAAAGACCTTGATGATGGGAAAGATTGAGGGCAGAAGAAGTGGGCAGCAGAGGATGAGATGGTTGGGTATTATCACTGATTCAATGGACATTGAGCAAACTCCAGGAGACAGTGAAGGAAAGGGAAGCCTGGCATGCTACAATGCATGGGGTCTCAAAAGAGTCAGACAGAACTTAGCAACTGCACAACAATAAAAATAAGACATTAGAAACGTGCATAAGTGAAATAAATATTTAGTAAGGAGAAAATTAATTTTATAAATTATCAAATTAAATTTCTAAATAAGAAGCAATTAATCAGCTTGAGGACACAGAACCAAATTTTGATAATTAAGATATATAAATGAAAGTCTATATATTTTAATTAGTTTAATTTTTGAAAATTTAGTTTTTTGTGCATTTTAAACAGAAGAAACCTATGCAGAGGTGTATCATGTCATAGCTCTCTCACAGAAAGAGAGGCAAATACTTTTGTAGAAAGCAGGCTGTTAGCCAAATGTTTAGGGATTCCCTGGTGGCTCAGATGGTAGAGTCTGCCTGCAATGCAGGAGACCCTGGGATCCCCTGGAGAAGAAAAGAGCAACCCACTCCAGTATTCTTATCTGGAAAATCCCATGGATGGAGGATCCTGGTGGGCCACAGTCCATAGGATCACAAAGAATCGGACATGAGTGAGTGACCTCAGTTACTTATAGCCAAATGTTTATGTGTTAGAACTTTTTGTGGAGAGCGAGGTCTCAGAAAGGCAGAAGAGAGAGAAAAGGGGGATGAGGCAGGGAATGAAGAAAGCAAAGTTGGCAGGGTGCATGACTGAGTGAGCCATTGTTTGGCATGAGAACAATGATGATTGATTTGGCAGGACTGTTGTTGAAGAGGTGACATGATCCACTGGGTATCACGACAGTTCTGGAAGAAAGGAGGGAGATAAGTTATCTGCTATATTTTCCTCCCACTGGCCTAAAATTAATTCCATGGGCATTGTTTCTTTATGCTTCGAGACTGAATGTGTATGATTGTTGACTGGTTCCTTAGTGTGTGTGTGTGCTCAATTGTGTCCGACTCTTTGTGACCCCAGGGACTGTAGCCCATCAGACTGCTTCGTCCAAGGAATTTTCCAGTCAAGAATACTGGAGTGGGTTGCCATTTCCTCCTCCAGGGAATCTTCCTGACCCAGGGTTCGAACCCGTGTTCTTATGTCTCCTGCATTGGCAGGCTGGTTCTTTACCACTAGTGCCATCTGAAAAGCCTAGGATGTTTTAAATGTCAGAGAGGACTTGTTTCAGTGCAGTTTAGTTGCTCTATCTCTACCTGAAAAATGCATCAGAACATTCTTGCATAGCTTGAATTTGTCTTATTAGATTTTGACCTCTGGGGTTAGCTCATCACTAAAGATGAGACTAGTATTCTTACTCTTTTACCCAAAATATTTTGGGGCCCTAGAGTGGAGGAAAGGAAGTAATGTGCATTTGCAAAGTAGAAATAAATGGCAATTATGAAATATAATAAATGAATTTCCCTTAATTTCCTGTATAATAGATATAAATTGTAAAGCACTTTGCAGTTTGGCTGTCCATAAACTTCCCTTAGGAAATTTAATGCTCATTCTCCTTTGCCATTTTCAGAAGTCTTACAGTGTTCTCAAATTTGATAATTATTATTTACCAATTTCTGTTACCCAAAGAGATGGTGGTATATTAAACAGGTTTTAAAATGGGCCATTGTATTGCCAGAAAAGAAAAATACACACAAAAAGAATGTTTAGTCAAGACTTTTTGATTCCATCATCTAATCTCCAGATATAAGCATGATTAAAATTCTGGTATATGTTCTTCCAGATTTTGATGTAACATATATGCACAAATACCTGGGGAATTTTTTTTGACATATGCGGCTCTGTAACTTGCTTCTTAATCTTTCTATCTTTCTCTTTTATTTTCTTCCTATCTTCTCTTTCTTCATTCTGATAATTATAAGCACTCCTGTGATGAGTATTTCTGTTTCCATAACTCTGAGTAAATTTGTATGTAATCACTAAAAGTGAAATGTTTAATTCAAGGAAAAGCCTTGATACTTATTGCAAAGAAAACAAATATATGGTTACTGAAGGGAAGGGTGGTGGGAGGGGTAAATTAGGAGTTCAGAATTAACATATATACAATACTATATGTAAAATAATCAACAAGAACCTACTGTATAGCCCAGGGAACTGTCTATAATAACCTACATAGGAAAATAATCTATAACTGATTCACTCATCTCACATGCTAGTAAAGTAATGCTCAAAATTCTCCAAGCCAGGCTTCAGCAATACGTAAACCGTGAACTTCCTGATGTTCAAGCTGGTTTTAGAAAAGGCAGAGGAACCAGAGATCAAATTGCCAACATCTGCTGGATCATGGAAAAAGCAAGAGAGTTCCAGAAAAACATCTATTTCTGCTTTATTGACTATGTCAAAACCTTTGACTGTGTGGATCACAATAAACTGTGGAAAATTCTGAAAGAGATGGGAATACCAGGCCACCTAACCTGCCTCTTGAGAAATATGTATGCAGGTCAGGAAGCAACAGTTAGAACTGGACATGCAACAACAGACTGGTTCCAAACAGGAAAAGCAGTACGTCAAGGCTGTATATTGTCACCCTGCTTATTTAACTTCTATGCAGAGTACATCATGAGAAATGCTGGACTGGAAGAAACACAAGCTGGAATCAAGATTGCCGGGAGAAATATCAATAACCTCAGATATGCAGATGACATCACCCTTATGGCAGAAAGTGAAGAGGAGCTTAAAAGCTTCTTGATGAAAGTGAAAGAGGAGAGTGAAAAAGTTGGCTTAAAGCTCAACATTCAGAAAATGAAGATCATGGCATCTGGTCCCATCACTTCATGGGAAATAGATGGGGAAACAGTAGAAACAGTGTCAGACTTTATTTTTTGGGGCTCCAAAATCACTGCAGATGGTGACTGCAGCCATGAAATTAAAAGACTCTTACTCCTTGGAAGAAAAGTTATGACCAACCTAGATAGTATATTGAAAAGCAGAGACATTACTTTGCCGACTAAGGTCTGTCTAGTCAAGGCTATGGTTTTTCCTGTGGTCATGTATGGATGTGTGAGTTGGACTGTGAAGAAGGCTGAGCCCCAAAGAATTGATGCTTTTGAACTGTGGTGTTGGAGAAGACTCTTGAGAGTCCCTTGGACTGCAAGGAGATCCAACCAGTCCATTCTGAAGGAGATCAACCCTGGGATTTCTTTGGAAGGAATGATGCTAAAGCTGAAACTCCAGTACTTTGGCCACCTCATGTGAAGAGTTGACTCATTGGAAAAGACTCTGATGCTGGGAGGGATTGGGGGAAGGAGGAGAAAGGGACGACCGTGGATGAGATGGCTGGATGGCATCACTGACTCGATGGACGTGAGTCTGAGTGAACTCTGGGAGATGGTGATGGACAGGGAGGCCTGGCATGCTGCGATTCATGGGGTTGCAAAGAGTCAGACACGACTGAGCGACTGAACTGAACTGAACTGAATAACTCTCTTTAAGAAGCTGAGAATTCTTTGTCTTTCTCACATTCAAGGGGCTAAGTATTTTGATCTTTGCCAGTCTGATGCATGAAAAATATCTCTTTGCTTTTATTTACATTAAGAACTGTACATGGGACGATGCACTGGTTCAAAATTGGGCAAGCAGTAGTCAGGCTGTATATTGTAACCCTGCTTATTTAAATTATATGCAGAGTACATCATGAGAAATGCCAAGCTGTATGAATCACAAGCTGGAATCAAGAGTTTTGGGAGAAATTTAACAATTTCAGATATGCAGATGATACCACTCTAATGGCAGAAAGCAAAGAGGAACTAAAGAGCCTCTTGATGTAGGTGAAAGAGGAGAGTGAAAAACCTAGCTTAAACTCAACATAAAAAAATGAAGATCATGGCATCCGGTCCTGTCACTTCATGGCAAACAGATGGGGAAAAAGTTGAAACAGTAACAGATTTCATTTTCTTAGATTCCAAATCACTGTTGGATGGTGACTGCAGCCACAAATTTAAAGGATGCTTGCTATGTGAAAGAAAAGCTATGACAAACTTAGACAGCATATTAAAAACAGAGACAGCCTTAGGAATGGGAGAAGATAATAGCAAATCAAGCAACTGACAAACAACTAATCTCAAAAATATACAGGCAACTTATGCAGCTCAATTCCAGAAAAATAAATGACCCAATCAAAAAATGAGCCAAAGAACTAAATAGACATTTCTCCAAAGAAGATATACAGATGGCTAACAAACACATGAAAAGATGCTCAACATCACTCATTATCAGAGAAATGCAAATCAAGACGACAATGAGGTACCATTTCACACCTGTCAGAATGGCTGCGATCCAAAAGTCAAAAAGCAATAAATGCTGGAGAGGATGTGGAGAAAAGGGAACCCTCTTACACTGTTGGTGGGAATGCAAACTAGTACAGCCACTATGGAGAACAGTGTGGAGAGTCCTTAAAAAACTACAAATAGAACTGCCATATGACCCAGCAATCCCACTGCTGGGCATACACATCAAGGAAACCAGAATTGAAAGAGACACGTGTACCCCAATATTCATCGCAGCACTGTTTATAATAGCCAGGACATGGAAGCAACCTAGATGTCCATCAGCAGACGAATGGATAAGAAAGCTGTGGTACATACACACAATGGAGTATTACTCAGCCATTAAAAAGAATACATTTGAATCAGTTCTAATGAGGTGGATGAAACTGGAGCCGATTATACAGAGTGAAGTAAGCCAGAAAGAAAAACACCAATACAGTATACTAACACATATATATGGAATTTAGAAAGATGGTAATGATAACCCTATATGCGAGATAGCAAAAGAGACACAGATATAAAGAACAGACTTTTGGACTCTGTGGGAGAGGGAGAGGGTGGGATGATTTGGGAGAATGGCATTGAAACATGTATAATATCATGTAAGAAACAAATCGCTAGTCTAGGTTTAATACAGGACACCGGATGCTTGGGGCTGGTGCACTGGGATGACCCAGAGAGATGATAGGGGGAGGGTGTTGGGAGGGGGGTTCAGGGTTGGGAACTCATGTACACCTGTGGTGGATTCATGTCAATGTATGGCAAAACCAATACAGTATTGTAAAGTAAAAAGATAAAATTAAAGGAAAAAGAACTGAAAAAAAAAAAAAAAAAAAAACCAGAGACATAGCTATACATATATCCCCTCCCTTTTGAAACTCCCTCCCATCTCTCACCCCTCTAGGTTGATACAGAGCCCCTATTTAAGTTTCCTGAGTCATACAGTTCAGGTTTGACAGAAAACAGCAAAATTCTATAAAGCAATTATCCTTCAATAAAAACAAAAAAACAAACAGACAAAAAACAGACATCACTTTGTCAGTAAAAGTGGGTAATAGTCAAAGCTATGGTTTTTCCATTAGTCATGTATAGATGTTAGAGCTGGAGCATAAAGAAGGTTGAGGGCTGAATAATTGATGTTTTTGAACTGTGGTGCTGGAGAAAACTCTTGAGAGTCCCTTGGACTGCAAGGAGATACATTTGAATCAGTCAGTTCCAAAGGAAATCAACCGTGAATGTTCATTGGAAGGAATGATGCTGAAGCTGAAACTGCAATACTTTGGTCACCTGATGTGAAGAGCCAACTCATTGGAATAGACCTTGATGCTGGGAAAGACTGAGGACAAGAGGAGAAGGGGACAACAGAGGATGAGATGGTTGGATGGTGTCACCATGAAGTGAAGTAAAGGATAGGGAAGCCTGGCGTGCTACAGTCCATGGGGTCTCAAAGACTCGGACATGACTAAGCGAATGAACAACAATCTGATTATTATTTAAGGTTTGACATATTTGTTCAGTGGTCAGTTATGTGAATTGCTTTTTACATGTCTTTTCATGTTTATTAGAAAGTTTGTGAATTATTTATGTTCTTTCTCATTTTTAAAATTAAGGCTGTTAATATATTTCCGTGAATTCATGGGCTTCTCTGGTGCCACGTTTGGCTACCAATGCAAGAGACACAGAGATGTAGATTTGATTTCTGGGTGGAGAAGATACCTTGGAGTAGGAAATGGGAACCCACTCCAGATACTTTGTATAGTTATCTCTTGTCTATAACATGCACTGCAAAATTTTCTTCCACTGTTTTCCAATTTTGTTTATGGCATTTTCTAATTTGGTTTATGGGGCTGTTTGCTTTTAGAGAATTTGAATTATTAGGTTCTCAAATGAATCAGTCTTTTCTCTTAATGGTTTCTGTATTTCATGTCACTATTAGAAAGGACTTTTTCATCTTAAAGTTATGAAAATATCCTTTTTGTTTTTATACTTATATCTTCAATTTAGCTGGACTTACTTTTGAGAATAGCAAGAGACTGTTTATGCAGATAATGGTTGCTTTAATTTATTAGCTCTTCTACTTCTTATTTTATTAAATTATTTTAATTGGAGGCTAACTAATTTACAATATTGTGGTGGTTTTTGCCATACATTGACATGAATCAGCCATGGATGTACATGAACTTTTTAACTCACAGATTTTAAATAAAATCTTTATTATATTCTGTAGTTTCATAATTCTTTTCTCCTGGCTCTTATCTATTGATCTTTACATATATTTTGTGCCATTATCATATGCTTTTATTATTATGACTTTATAGTATATTCATTCATTTAGTCAGTTCTTTACACATATTAAACACTGAGTGGGGGTCTGGTAATGCAGCACAGAGCAGGAAGGATAAGATCCTTGCTCATATAGAGCTTAGTGAAGAAGACAAATTGTAAAAAGCAAGTAAAGGGAAAATTGCAAATTGTGCTGAATTCTATAAAGCTAATAAGATGAAGTGTTACAAAATTGCTTTAGACAGGATGCTCTTGGAAAAGATCAGCTGATTAGCAACCTTAATTCCATCTGCAATTTTAATTCTCTGCTTTCACATAACTGAACACATTCAGCGGCTCTAGGAATGAAGACATGGAGGCCTTTGGGAGCCCATTATTTTGCTTCTCATAGGAGAAGAGGAGATTGCAACTTTGTGGGAATGTGGAGTACTAGATGAAAATGCAGGAGGTGGAAAAATACACTATTTATTTATTTACCATGGTAGAGATTTTAAATTTAAACAAGAACCAGTCATGGAAATATTTCAAGAGGGATTTTCCATGATCTGATGTAGATTTTAAGTGACATTTAAAAAAATCAATGCTTTATTGTTAATGCTAATTGACAATTGGAAGTGAATTTTAGAACAAAAAATATAAAAATACTTTTAGAAAATGTAGCAGCAATTTTTGTTGAACACACACTGAATTTATATAAATATTTGGCAAGTGATATCTTTATAATATTGGATCTTTTCAGTCAATATAGTGCAAAAATTTATCTTTTCATTTATTCAACATTCTGCATTAAATTTTGTTTATTTTTTGTCTTGGAATTTTGCATTTCATATTAGATCTAACCTTCAATGTTTTATAAAATTCAAAATATTTTAATGTGATATAGCTGACAATTGTTACCTAAATTAAGTGCTGTTGATATTTTACTTACTTTTTAAACAATCTGGCCACCTAGTAAAAATTTATTCTAATATATTTTGCTTAACAAATTTTGGCCTTTCAGTTAGACATTTTTCATATAAGATTTATTTTTTCCTTTAATTATTTATACAACTAACACTTTTCTTAACAAACTGCACCAAAAAAGTGTAGAGTATCAATTAATAGTAGAATTGATAAGTGTATTATTAGTAAGTAATAAATGCTTAATTTTATTAAATACTTATTTTAGCACTCTCCATTAATGTTACATAATACACCAGATTTATGATATTGTACTATTCTTCTCTTCCTGGAACAAATGAACACTATTCTTTTTGGTAAAGTTTTTTTTTTTTTTTCACTTCTGTTGATTTTATGAAATGATACCTTTAAAATATTAATAAATCATGTATATATATGTGATGTTGATGTATCATAGCTTTTATGCCATCTTTGTTCATTGAATATTAGAGTTATTATGGCTTCATAAAGAATGTTTGAAAAGTCTCATGTTTTCTATGCTCTGGAGTAGAATAAAAGTCTTGATTCTTTGCCAAAACCTACCTGGAAAGTCTTATGGGTCAGGTGCATTTGTTATTGGTTTTTGTAGACTTTCTCAATAGCATTCATTAAGTAGGTAGTTATTTATACAATAACATATTTGTATTTTAAAATTTGTTGGTATAGTATTATACTTTATGCCTCTACAAATTTTTAACTCTCTTTGTCTTTATGACTGTTTTTTGCATTTAAATATCCTTGGGAATGGCTACAAGGTTACAATTTTCTTAGTATTTTTAAAAATTAGATTAAAAAATCGAGTATACTTAGTTAAAATATTAATTTACATCTTATTTTTTATTGTTGCTGAGATTCAACATTTTGGAGGAGAAAGTTGACTCAGAAAACACATAGTGGGGCAGATTTTCATAGAATGTGAGATGCACATTCTATTCAGGAAGAAAGAAATATCTACATTCATTATCTATTTCCCTGCTTAGATTGAATGTTTTAAAATTTCAGCTCTTACAGTTTTGAATCCCTTTGATTTCATTTTTGATTTATTTGTGATACTATCTTGCTCTTGATTTATGGATGCAATACGTCTCAGTTTCTACCAAGAATACTAATAGTCTCTCTGCTTTTCTATATTAATCCTGTTTCATTAGAGAAAAGAAACTTATTGTCTTTTTGAGCTTATTTTCAGGATAAGAGAGTCTTCCAATGTTACATTATCCAATGATAGTGCCAATTTTTTGAATTGATGGCATAGATCCTTATACTGCAGCTGGTGTGGACTTCCTCTGTAAAGCACTGTGTTAAGAGTCTATGTAGCTGTGTCACCAGGTAGATAGATGGGTTACCTTCTTTTCTCTGTTAAAAATTCTATTTGCATTGCTTCAAGCATATTTTTTAGCTCTCCCAACACACTGGGGTTTTTTGGTTTGGTTTTTGTTTATTTTGATTTTCCTCGCTATGAAAAAACCAGACACCAATGCCTTGAGAAGCCATCCTTTCCTGGCTATGTTAGAGCAGTTAAGGTTCTTTGGTTTGCTCCCTGGTGTCTACTTTCTAAATCCAGCAAGCTTCCATCTTCTAATGGTGAGATATTAGAAGTGTCTATTTCTGGCCTGAATTTTAAGTGGTAAGAGGGTAAGGCAGGATTTACTGTAAATATTAAAGCTTCTGAGGACTTTATGGCTGTGCTGAGTCATTTTAACCTGCATGTGTATTGTGGGAAGAAGTTAGTTGAAGAACTACTTATCTTTTTCTCTCTCTACTAACACCAATAATCAGTCTGCTTTGGCAGAATCCCTCTTTTCTTAGTGACTCTTCCAAGCCAAATCCAAACATGGTGGAATTGCTTCAGCCAGGTGTGTCTGTGAACAGAACTCTTGCAATTTCTCTGCTCCACATTGCCTCTCTGTCATTTCCTCTTTCAACCGCAAAATTTGAGTCATTTGGTTGAAAACTATATTGTATTTATTCTTTAGGGTAACTTTCCTCTGCTTGAGTTCAGTAATGAGTGATAGCCACTTGATGTCACGGAGTTTTCCATTTGCTTTTCCATCTTGTCTTTGTATAATGCATTGTTTCTTTCCCTTATTTTTTCTTACATGTACTGCTAATTATAGTATTTAGGAGAGAAGATATGTATCTAAATCTACATGTCATCACAAAACTAGAATGTGAAATTGGGTTCCTTTAACAATTAATTTGGGTTTTTCTATATGTACTCCTTCTTCCAACAATTCTTTTCCAGAGCATTTTAAGCTCTCATAAAACATGGTGTGGTTTGACAATATTAATGTAAATTATAGAGTTAAGGTAAACTATATATGAGATCTGCAGGTCCAGAGTGTTGTTAGGCATCTCATTGAAATGGGTGGGGCTAAAGGCTGCCGCCTATGGGGTCGCACAGGGTCAGACACGACTGAAGTGACTTAGCAGCAGCAGCAGCAGCAGCAGCAGCAGCAGCAGCAGCAGCAGCAGCAGCAGCAGCAGCAAGGGCCCTGTTTGTTCTGAAATCTACTTTTTCAGTCTCTGAAAATGCCATTATATATAAATACTTTCTATATTTCCTACAGCTCCATGTTGGAAGATTTAGGACCGAGAATTCAATTCCTTCAAAAACTCATACAGAACTCTTCTATTCTTCCCAAAAGTCTATTTATTTTTGTGACTATCAGATGATATATTGGCTTAATCCCCTATGTTCAGACAGATAAAGTATTATTTAGCTATATTTTCCAGATGTGACACCTGAGACTCATAAAATTTAAGTAAAATCTCAACCTATCTACTGAGAAAATGCTAGAATTCAAGTTGTCTCCTAATATAGCTCTGCTTCTTCTATATAGAATTACCTCTCTAAAGATGAATGAAAATATTTAGTCTACAAATATTTTATCAAGCATATAATCTTGCAACATGCCCATATGGACATGAGAGACAAGCAAAAGTAAACAATACATTAATATAGAGAGTTTGCAATTATCAAGTTGAAGAAAGGTGCAATTAAGATATAAAATTATCTATATCATTGTGCTCATTGATGAAGATAATATTCATTATAAACAACTAAAGCAAGAGCAGAAAGATCTACAGTAAGCCTGGTGTTTTAGAGTGAAGATAATATATTTACAATGTTACAGAATAGGCATTGGCTCAGACATATTGATCTATAAAGGTTTCCTAGAACATCCTACAAAATTCGATCTCTCTAGAAACTATTGCCTGCCTTGTGTCATTGTGGAGGCTTCCTGAGCTCTGGATGGCTTCTTGGCTTCAGTTCTTTACCATGGAAATTGGCATCTGACCCACTTGGCTCTGTATTTCCTTGACCCCTGGCTGCCCTGCCCACCCCTGTGACCTGGGTCTTTACCAGAAACAGAACCTGCTGCTCACTTGCTGCTTTTTAATACTGACTCTGCAAATTCCTGATCTAGATTCTGCTTAGCCTGGCAGTGAGTGTCAGTGGGGACATATGTAGGCAAAGCAAATGGATGGTTATATAACTGACCAAACAAATTGTTGCCAAATTGAGTTCAGACAGAAGCATTTATTTTGATGAGTGTTAAGTATATAGAAAAGGAGTCTTTGATCAGAATTTTTAATTTAGTGCTTTCAGAGTTTGACATCTATACAATAAAGGGGCCCTAACTTTGCCTTTCTGTGCATGCAATGATCACTCAATGCATTCCATAGAGACAGTTAAAATACAATCTGTATCCCAAAGAGCTGTTGTAGAATAGATAACTGAAAAATAGTAAATCTCAAATGGTATCATTCTGGATGTAAGACAGTCTATAACAGTGAAGTCAGTTCAGTTCAGTTGCTCAGTCCTGTCTTACTCTTTGCAACCCCATGAACTGTAGCATGCCAGGCTTACCTGTCCATAACCAACTCCCAGAGCTTACTCCATGTCCACTGAGTCAGGGATGCCATTCAACCATCTCATCCTCTGTCATCCCCTTCTCCTCCTGCCTTTAATCTTTCCCAGCATGAGGGTCTTTTCTAATGAGTCAATTCTTTGCATCAGGTGGCCAAAGTATCGGAGTTTCAGCTTCAGCATCAGTCCTTCCAAAGAATATTCAGGACTGATTTCCTTTAGGATTGACTGATTTGATCTTCTTGCAGTCCAAGGCACTATTGTCTATAAGCAGTTTTAAAATTTTTTAATTTCCCTTTTATGCTTGGTTGATTTAGAACCACAAGTTCAAAATTCCAATGGACACATTTAACTCCATGTTAGCCTCTGGGTTAAGATGAAATATATTTTCTCTCCCTCTCTCCTTTTCTGCCTTCTTCCCTTCCTCCCTTTCTTCTTGCTTCCTTCTTTCTTCTTCTATTTCTCTGTCTCATTTCTTTGTCAAGCTAAATATATTATAGACAGTAGTTAGGGGGACTTGATTTCTAACTATTATCAATGTCTTCAGGAAACTATTTTGTCCCAAACAAGTTGCTAAAAATGGAAGAATTTTGTCTGCTTGTTTCTAAAAGATGGTTGCTGAGTAACGTTATAGAGGAAAATATCTTATCTCTAAAATAAAGACTATTCTATCCCAAGTGTCAATCCACCATCAGAAATAGAATATAAAGAGGTCAAGCTCTACAAATATTCTAGTTGCTCTTTGTCTTCATTTATATTTAGAAAAATAGGCATTCTATGGCCATCAAGAAGTCAACAAACAATAAGTGCTGGAGAGGGTGTGGAGAAAAGAGAACTGTCCTACTCTGTTAGTGGGGATATAAATCGGTACAACCCCTATGGAGAATAGTACAGAGATTCGTTAAGAAACCAAAAACAGAGCTACCTGTGGTCCAGCAACCCCATTCCTGGGCATATATCTGGAGAAAACCATGATTTGAAAGGATACATGCACCCCGATATTCACTATTGTTTACAATAGCCAAGACATGGAAGCAACCTAAATGCCCATCAACAGATGAATGTGTAAAGGAGATATCGTACATATATCAGTGGAATATTACTCAGCAGTTAAAAAGGATGAAATAATGCACAGTGCATTTACAGCAATATGGTGGAGCTGCAGATTACCATGCTAAGTGAAGTAAGGCTCTTGGAGAAAGACAAGTATCATATTATATTGCATATTTTGAATATTAAAAATTGATAAAATAAAGTTATTTACAAAACAGATTTATAGATTTAGAGAAGAAACTTTTGGCTATCAGAAGGGAAGCCATTTTTTAATGGTGTAATGGTTCTCCTCTTCTATCTAAAAAATCTTTGCCTAATCTAAAGTTATAAAGATTCTCTTCTATATTCTCTTTTGTACACACTAGAGTTTTAGGTTTTAGAAATATTTAAGTCACATAAGAAAAAACTTTTGCAGTTTCTAATAATTCAAACATATCTTTATCATTTGACTCAGCATATCAACCCTAGGTGTTTACTAGAACAAACAAACAAAAAAACCCTCAGAAATCATGTCTGTAAAAACTTCTGTGCATGAATATTTATTGTAGCTTTTTCCATAGTTACCAAAAAATGGAAACAGGCCAAATACCCACCAACTTCTTTGTAGCTAAACAAATTACAGTGTACTTACATAGTACAATAAGATCAAAAACTACTAATTCTTGCAACAGCATTTTTTCTTCTTCGACACTCAACCTTCTTCACAGTCCAACTCTTATATCCATACATGACCACTGGAAAAACCATAGCCTTGACTAGACAGTGACGGTGAAGTCGCTCAGTCGTGTCCGACTCTTTGCGACCCTGTGGACTGTATAGCCCACCAGGCTCCTCTGTCCATGAGATTCTCCAGGCAAGAATACTGGAGTGGGTTGCCATTTCCTTCTCCAGGGGATCTTCCTGACCCAGGGATCGAACCCAGGTCTCCCACATTGCAGGCAGACGCTTTAACCTCTGAGCCAATTATGTAGATCGAAAGGACAATGCTAAGGGGGAAAGGCATGAAAACTGGTACATTTTAGAAAGGCAAAACCAGAGACACAGAAATCAGATTATTAGTTACTAGGAACTAAGGATGGAAGAAGAAGATTCATTACAAAGTGTTATAACTTTTTGGAAAAAAAGGAAATTATGCTTGGGTTTTGTTGGAGGTATGTAGTTCAAAACTCTCTGCACTGAATATCGAAAAAAGTTGAACTTTACTAAATGTAAATTATACCTGGAAAAACCTGAGTATAATTTCTCTTAGAGGTCAGTTTTTTGCACAATTATTTTCACAGAAAATAAAAAGAGTCTGTTTATATCACTTCCTTTCAATTTTTCCACTATGAAAGGATTAATTTTTCCCAGGAAGTGTCAGAACCCAACAATCAATTCTCAACTCTTATGGAGGTGCTAATAGGTTATCACAGAAGCATCTTTCATTCTCATTGAAGACAACATCTATGTCAATGTCTCAAACTAGAAAAATCAGACATCTATTACCTTTTGCTGTGTATGTTCCTAATAAGTTATTGGTCTAATTATTGCTGCTCTTACAGTCTCTCAATTAAATTTAGTTCTTTCTTTTTCCTTTCCTCTCACTATCTTAGTCTAGGCTTCCATATGATTCTTCTTGGGCAGATGCATTTTTGTTTTCAATTGCTTTTTTCCTACCCCTGGGCTCTGACTCTTCTAATTCATAACAAATATGATCCAATAAATCTTAAAACACAGACTTTTCCAAGTTGCCTAACACATCACAGTTGCTTCTTCACTTGTGTGTTTTGTTGTTGTTCAGTCACTAAGTCATGTCCATCTGTGCCCCATAAACTGCAGCACGTCAACCTTCTCTGTCCTTCACTGTCTCCCTAAGTTTGTTCGAACTCTTGGACTGCAAGGAGATCCTACCAGTTCATTCTAAAGGAAATCAGTCCTGAATATTCACTGGAAAGACTGATGCTGAAGTCAAAACTCCAATACTTTGGCTACCTGATGCGAAGAGCTGATTCATCTGAAGACTCTGATGCTTGGAAAGTTTGAGGGCAGGAGAAGGGGATGGCAAAGGATGAGATGGTTGGATGGCATCACCAACTCAATGAATATGGGTTTGGGTGAACTCTTCAAGTTAGTGATGGGCAGAGGCCTGGCGTGCTGCGGTTCATGAGGTCGCAAAGAGTTGGACACGACTGAACGACTGAACTGAACTGAACTGATTGTCTGTGATGCCATCCAACCATCTCATAATCTGTCATCCTTCTCTTGCCCTCAGTCTTTCTCAGTATCAGGGTCTTTTCCAATGAGTCAGCTCTTTGCAACAGGTGGCCAAAGTATTGGAGCTTCAGCATCAGTTATTCCAATGAATATTCAGGACTGATGTCCACATTGATTTTGGAGCCCAAGAAAATGAAATCTGACACTGTCTAGACTTTTTTCCCATCTATTTGCCATGAAATGATGGGACCAGATGCTATGATCTTTGTTTTTTGAATGTTGAGTTTTAAGCCTGCCTTTTCACTCTCCTCTTTCACCTTCATCAAGAGGCTCTTTAGTTCCTCTTCACTTTCTGTCATTAAATTGGTATAATCTGCATATCTGAAGTTGTTGATATTTCTCCCAACAACCTTGATTTCAGCTTGTAAGTCATTCAGTCCAGAATTTTGCATGATGTACTCTGTATATAAGTTGAATAAACAGGGTGACAATATACAGCCTTTAAATGCTTATTTCCAAATTTTGAACCAGTCCATTGTCCCATGTCCAGTTCTAACTATTGCTTCTTGTCCTGCATACAGGCTTCCCAAGAGGCAGTAAGATGGTCTGGTATACCCATCTCTTTAAGAATATTCCACAGTTTGCTCTGATCTACACAAAGTCTTTAGCATAGCCAATGAAGCAGAAGTAGATGTTTTTCTGGAATTACCTTGCTTTTTTTTATGATCCAGGGGATGTTGACAATTTGATCTCTGGTTCCTCTGCCTTTTCTAAATCCAGCTTGTACATCTAGGTTCACATACTAGGTTCTTGGTTCAAGTACAGTTGAAGCCTAGCTTGAAGGATTTTGAACATAATCTTGCTAGCATGTGTGTAGATATATACTTTATTTTTTTTAAAATAATTTTTACTTTATATTGGAGTATAGTTGGTCATTGACTCAATGGACATGAATTTGTGAGAGTGAAAGACAGAGAAGCCTGATGTGTTGCAATCTAAGGGGCAGCAAAGAGTCAGACATGACTTAGCCACTGAACAAGAACAACAGCATAGCTGATTTACAATGTTGTGTTAGTTTCAGGTATATAGAAAGATGGCTTAGTTATACACATACCTATTCTTTTCATATTTTTTCCCATAGGTTATTATAAAATATGTGTAGAGCTCCCTGTGCTATACAGTAGATCCTTGCTGATTTCCTTTTGATTTATAGTAACATATCCACTTGCCTTTAAATCCTTTTGATAATGTGGTTCACTTTCTCCCATGGTTCCAAACAAAATGTTCTTCAAAGAATAGTTCCCAAAGCCTTTTGTTTGGGTTTATAAATATAACATATACCTGAATATAAGGTAAAAGTTTATGTTCGCAAAATGATTCTCCCAAACAAAAGGTATATACTTCTGCTTTTCCAAATCTTCCGCATAATGGGATACTCTCTCAATGACTTCATTTTGGCCAAGAAAATTATATTTGGGGAAAGTCAATTAGCTTTTAATAACATCAGTAAATGCTGGTTCAGATGCCCGTAGAAGTGTCTTGGTAGAGTCAAATACGGGTGCCAAGAAATTTAACATAAACCTGGTGATGGGTGTAGCGTCACAGCTTTAAGATTGTACATTCCATACAGCCTTTACAAATGCTTAACTGATTTTATGAATTAAACTAAGAATCTATTTGACTATTTTATCTCATTGTTTAAGTTGACTAACATCTTCCTTCCATCTCCTGTGAATTTTCTCATTGAGATCTATTCTATCTATCTATTAATCATCATTCAAACAATCAGTCCAGTAACCAAGCAAATCAATTGAACACAGCATTGATGTATAATTGATATCGATTATCTTGACTATCAATTAAAGTGCAATCAATTTACCTTCATATCCAGGTTTAGTTTCTTTAAACTCTAAAATGAATTGGCAACCATCTTTCCTACAAGGTTCAACAGTAATTGTCAAAGAAGTTGGGTTCATGGGGTTCTCAATCCCAGAAAGGTTTGGAGACTGTCCATGCTTACACTACCTCTTTTCCTCATTCATCAATGGGACTACCTTAATAGAAAAATTGAAGCTTTATATAAAGTTGATATTTTAAGCAGTTTTAGTTATTTGTATTTTTTAATCTTCTTTGAGACTCTGTTAGAATTCCCCGTTATTCTATAGCTGTTTTTACAGTGTGACCATATATAGTGTATTATGAATGAAGTTAGCTGAGATTTAGGAGTCTTCAGCACTATCACTTTTCCCTGGGCTTCTATTGGTCCTCTGTGAAACAGATGAGGCAGAACATTTCAGGCTTTAATACTATTTGTTCACACATAACCATAATAGACACTTAAATGGGTATGATATCAAGATGTCTTGTGTCTCCTTCCCTTTAGAAAGTAAGTATTTTATTATATACAGCTGGCCTAAAAGTGAGTGGCATAGTGAGTGTATATTGTAATTTGCAATAGATAAGATGATGCTAAAGCTTATTATTTTTTCCTCTGTAACATAAAAGTATTGATAAGGGGCTACAATCCATCCACACTGTCAACAAATGTTAATGTAAACATTAACCATATACACTTAATTAGTGACATTAATAAGTGGGGTCATGTCCCTACATTTCTCTTGTGAGGAGGAAAACAAGAAGAGCTGGAAATGACTTCATGGTTCTGTGAAAATACATCAGTAACTGTCATGGTATTGTGAAGAGACGCTATCAATGAACTCTGTGAGCAGAAGAGACTTCCCTGTGGGCTTGGAGACCCTGTCTTTACGTTACTATTCCCAGTCATCCAGTTCCATACGGGACCTGAGAGGCAGAATGTGTTTTGTTTTCCACATCTCAGTTTGTGAAAATTAGTACTTTCCTTTCCATACTTAAATACTCCATATTCTTTCCCTCCTATGATTGAATGTTTTCGCTTCCATCTTGTATAATGAAGAGTCAGATAATTGGGAGATAATGCCAACTGGAAACATGATGCTGCCACTGCAGCAGTGAAAGTCCCTCTGCTTTTCAAACTACAGAGACATGGTGCAGTTATCAGAGAACCATCATAATTCACATACACAACATCACAATTCGCAAAGGGAAGCTATAAGTCTAACACAGAAGTGGGCTACAAGAAATTCAGTTTATTCCTTCAGTTATTTATTTATTCATTTATTCATGATATCTTTTTAGATTCATCCAAGAATTTTTAAAGACTATGTATCAAGCACTGCCCTAGAATTTCTAGAGGTCTAAACACAGTGACCACATGGCAGCAAAGAAAACTAGAAGGTATATTCCCGTTGTATACTAAGTGGTATTATTACTACAAGGTCTTCTCCCCATTTAGCACACACCTCACACTTACACATCAAAGCTTAGAAGACATCCTACAAGAGAGAAATCTTCGTTAAGCACTTTTCAAGCTTATCTAAGCAGCAGACACCCCACACCAACACACACACACACACACACACACACACACACACACATGCAATCATTAATTTTTAGCTTAAATAAGTTGGGAATTATTATCTTTAATTTTAGCAAAAAAATCTTCAAGGATATGTGTTGCTTTGTTTAACAAGTAGAGAAGAAATTGGGATGACTTGTAGTTACTGAGAAAGGGGATAAAGGAAGGGAGTTAAATATGTAAAAAAAGGTGTCTTTTGCTCGTGCTAAGTCACTTCAGTCGTGTCCAACTCTTTGTGACCCCTCAGACTGTAGCCTGTCAGGCTCCTCTGTCCATAGGATTCTCCAGGCAAGAATACTGGAGTGGGTTGCCATTCCCTTCCCCAGGGGATCTTTTCAACCAAGGGATCGAGCCAGTGTTTTTTGCACCGGCAGGCAGGTTCTTTACAGCTAGCACCCCCTGGGACAAAGAGAGGTAAAAGAGTAGAAATTTTCCAAGTGAGAACTGTAGAGACAGTTCAGAGATTTTAAGAAAGAGAAAAATGGGTGTTCCAGAGCACCAGCTTTGAGTGCCCTTCTTCATGCATCAAGCTTGCAGTTCAGTTCAGTTCAGTTCAGTCGCTCAGTCGTGTCTGACTCTTTGTGACCCCATGAATCACAGCACACCAGGCCTCCCTGTCCATCACCATCTCCCGGAGTTCACTCAGACTCACGTCCATCGAGTCAGTGATGCCATCCAGCCATCTCATCCTGTGTCGTCCCCTTCTCCTCCTGCCCCCAATCCCTCCCAGCATCAGAGTCTTTTCCAATGAGTCAACTCTTCACATGAGGTGGCCAAAGTACTGGAGTTTCAGCCTTAGCATCATTCCTTCCAAAGAAATCCCAGGGTTGATCTCCTTCAGAATGGACTGGTTGGATCTCCTTGCAGTCCAAGGGACTCTCAAGAGTCTTCTCCAACACCACAGTTCAAAAGCATCAATTCTTTGGCGCTCAACCTGCTTCACAGTCCAAATTTCACATCCATACATGACCACAGGAAAAACCATAGCCTTGACTAGACGGACCTTAGTCGGCAAATTAATGTCTCTGCTTTTGAATATACTATCTAGGTTGTTCATAACTTTTCTTCCAAGGAGTAAGCGTCTTTTAATTTCATGGCTTCAATCACCATCTGCAGTGACTTTGGAGCCCCCCAAAATAAAGTCTGACACTGTTTCTACTGTTTCCCCATCTATTTCCCATGAAGTGATGGGACCAGATGCCATGATCTTCATTTTCTGAATGTTGAGCTTTAAGCCAACTTTTTCACTCTCCTCTTTCACTTTCATCAAGAGGCTTTTTAGTTCCTCTTCACTTTCTGCCATAAGGGTGGTGTCATCTGCATATCTGAGGTGATTGATATTTCTCCCGGCAATCTTGATTCCAGCTTGTGTTACTTACAGTACAGTGTTTCTCATGATGTACTCTGCATAGAAGTTAAATAAGCAGGGTGACAATATACAGCCTTGATGTACTCCTTCTCCTATTTGGAACCAGTCTGTTGTTCCATGTCCAGTTCTAACTGTCGCTTCCTGACCTGCATACAGATTTCTCAAGAGGCAGGTTAGGTGGTCTGGTATTCCCATCTCTTTCAGAATTTTCCACAGTTTATTGTGACCCACACAGTCAAAGGCTTTGGCATAGTCAATAAAGCAGAAATAGATGTTTTTCTGGAACTCTCTTGCTTTTTCCATGATCCAGCAGATGTTGGCAATTAGATCTCTGGTTCCTCTGCCTTTTCTAAAACCAGCTTGAACATCAGGGAGTTCACAGTTCACATATTGCTGAAGCCTGGCTTGGAGAATTTTGAGCATTACCTTACTAGCATGTGAGATGAGTGCAATTGTGCAATAGTTTGAGCATTCTTTTGCATTTCTTTTCTTTGGAACTGGAATGAAAACTGACCTTTTCCAGTCCTGTGGCCACTGCTGAGTTTTGCAAATTTGCTGGCATATTGAGTGCAGCACTTTCACAGCATCATCTTCCAGGATTTGAAACAGCTCAACTGGAATTCCATCACCTCCACTAGCTTTGTTCATAGTGATGCTTTTTAAGGCCCACTTGACTTCACATTCCAAGATGTGTGGCTCTAGATTAGTGATCACATCATCATGATTATCTGGGTCATGAAGATCTTTTTTGTACAGTTTTTCTGTGTATTCTTGCCACCTCTTCTTAATATCTTTTTACATATGGCAATATACATGTTTCATTGTGATTCTCTCATATCGTGCCACTCACACTTTTTCTCCACATAGTCCAAAAGTCTGTTCTTTATATCTGTGTCTCTTTTGCTGTCTTGAGAATAGCGTCATCATTACTGCCTTTCTAAATTCCATATATATGCATTAATATACAGTATTGGTGTTTCTCTTTCTGGCTTACTTCACTCTTATAATAGGCTCCAGTTTCATCCACCTCTTAGAACGGACACTAATGCATTGCTTTTTATAGCTGAGTAATATTCCATTGTGTATATGTACCACAAATATACACCCATGGCAGATTCATGTCGATGTATGGCAAAAACCACCACCATATTGTAAAGTAATTAGTCTCCAATTAAAATAAATTAATTAAAAAATTATTAAGTGAAAATTTTAGAAATGACAGGGAATGTTCAACATTGGAGAAATGGATGATTAACATATAGTGTATTTCCTGATTAATGTGTAGCTTTTAATAGAGGTGTTTTTAAAAATTGTGCAATATCATAGGAACACTCTCTAATGAGGAAAAAATGTATATGCAATTTTTAACTTTGTAATTATTCTGATTAATTTAATTCTATTTTCTGTCTAATATTAATTTAAAATTATACCAGTGAAAAGAGTAAAAAGCAGTTATACTTCTAAAAAATAAAGAGAAATATGCTAAGTTTTATGTTTTAATTTCTGCTGGGGTTCTATATAATACTCTAGTGTTCCTCCCTGAATCTTCAACAAAAGTCTGTTCCTCGAAACTGACTCCCAAGAGTGATGCTTGCCAGAAATTAAGATTTGTGTATAAAATTG
Organism: Oryx dammah; assembly: GCF_014754425.2. NCBI lineage: Eukaryota > Metazoa > Chordata > Mammalia > Artiodactyla > Bovidae > Oryx > Oryx dammah. The sequence continues at coordinate 16,193,744 of NW_024070204.1, forward strand.
GGTCACCTCAGGGTGAAGAGAAAGTACAGTCATTTAGAGAAAAGTTAAAGTGAGTTGGAAAAAACGAGAATCAGGGCTCAGAGTTGGAAGCTATAGATAATCAGGAGAAATTACCCGCTGACCAACTTCTATTATTGGACCTAAGTAATTTTAATTATATATTAAATATTAGAGGACTTGGAGATGCCAAAGTAGTCACCTGGATGGAAAAAGAAAAATTCTGAAAGAAATAATTATAAAGTCAAAGTGCCTCCTCCTCCAATCACAAAAGAAATATTGTGACCAGAATTCTTTTCCTTGAAGATTTACATTAACAGAGTAATAGTGGAAGGACATCAAAAGAAAGATTTAAGATGCTTCAAATAAAAACAGCACTAAAAGAAGCCCTTAAAAATGTCAGAGAATAACTTCAAGGTTATCAGGATCTGAAAGAGGAAAGATTTTCCTTGGAGACTTCTGAGAAAAACAAAAAATGTGTTCTTCATCATAATTGCTTTAGACTAGACATCTAAATAAAGAGACCTAGGGACAGGGAGTGAGGCTACATGACTCATTACTGGCTTTTGGGACCACGGTTTGGAAGGAATTGAAAAAAATCAGTCTATGTAATTGGTACACCCTATGGACTCTGGATACAGACTCCCTGGATTTGAATCTCTTTTCAGTAAAGTGAAGAGATATAGTAAGCACTTGAGGTCGACTGCAGACAATGTACAGGGCAAATGTCCAGGTCAACTTCCAGCTGAAATTGTTGGGCTGAGTATATATGGTACAAAAAATTTTGGCTCCATTTCTTCCTGGGGGTTCACTTTCTCCACCCAATACCAAGCCTTCATTTTCACTATTTCTCTTATTCTTTATTCACAATAATGTTATTCCAATAACTTTTGGGCCTTTTCTTACTGTTCAAGAGGAAAGCAAAAACAATGCCTAGTTGTGGTTGTGACTGGTGATGGAAGCAAAGTCTGATGCTGTAAAGAACAATATTGCATTGGAACCTGGGATGTTAGGTCCAGGTTAGAATCTGCTAGGTCCCTGTTAGAATTCAGGTAAATTAGAAGTGGTCAAACAGGAGATGGCAACAGTGAACATTGACATTTTAGGACTCAGTGAACTAAAATGGACAGGAATGGGCTAATTTAATTCAGATGACCATTATATCTACTACTGTGGGCAAGGATCCCTTAGAAGAAATGGAGCAGCCCTCGTGGTCAACAAGAGTCTGAAATGCAATACTTGGGTGCACATTCAAAAATGACAGAAGAATCTTTGCTCATGTCAAAGACAAACCATTCAATCTTACAGTAATTCAAGTCTATGCCCCAACCACTAATGCTGAAGAAGCTGAATTTGAACAATTCTACAAATAACTACAAGACCTTCTAGGACTAATATCAAAAAAAATGATGTGCTTTTCATCAAAGGGAGCTGCAATACAAAAGGAGGAAGTCAAGAGATACCTGGAGTAGCAGGCAAGTTTGGCCTTGGAGTACAAAATGAAGCAGGGCAAAGGCTAACAGGGTTTTGTCAAGAGAATGCATTGGTCATAGCAAATACTTTCTTCCAATAACATAAGAGAAGTCTCTACACATGGACATCACCAGATGGTCAATACCAAAATCAGATTAATTATTTTCTTTGCTGCTGAAGCTGGAGAAGCACTATACAATCAGTGAAACCAAGACCAGAAGCTTTCTGTGGCTCACTTCATGAACTCCTTATTGCCAAATTTGGACTTAAACTGAAGAAAGAAGGGAAAATCACCAGACCATTCAGGTATGACCTAAATCAAATTCCTTATGATTATACAGTGGAAGTGACAAATGGATTCAATAGATTAGATCTAATAGATAGAGTGCCTGAAGAACTACAGATAGAGGTTCTTAACATTGAACAGGAGACAATGACCAAAATCATCCCCAAGAAAAAGAAATGCAAAAGACAAATGGTTATCTGAGGAAGCCTTATAAATAGCTGAGAGAAGAAGTGAAGTGATAGGCAGAGGACAAATGGAAAGATATACCCATTTGAATGCAGAGTTTCAAAGAATATCAAGGAGAGATAAGAAAGCCTTCCTCAGTGATCAATGCAAAGGAATAGAGGAAAACAATAGACTGGGGAAGACTAGATATCTCTTCAAGAAAATTAGAGATACCAAGGGAATATTACATGCAAAGATGGGCACAATAAAGGAAAGAAATCATATGGACCTAACAGAAGCAGAAGATATTAAGAAGAGGTGGCAAGAATACACAGAACTATACAAAAAAAGGTCTTCATGTCCTAGATAATCACGATGATGTGATCACTCACCTAGAGCCAGACATCCTGGAATGTGAAGTCAAGTGGGCTTGGGAAGCATCAGTATGAACAAAGAAAGTGGAGGTGATGGAATTCCAGTTGAGCTAATTCAAACCCTAAAGGATGATGCTGTGAAAGTGCTGCACTCAATGTGACAGCAAATTTGGAAAACTCAGCAGTGGCCACAGGACTGGTAAAGGTCAGTTTTCATTTCAATCTCAAAGAAAGGGAATGCCAAAGAATGTTCAAACTACCACACAATTGCACTCTTCTCATACGCTAGCAAAGTAATGCTCAAAACTCCCCATCCTCTTCGCATCAGGTGGCCAAAGTATTGGAGTTTCAGCTTCAACATCAGTCCTTCCAATGAACACCTAGGACTGATCTCCTTTAGGATGGACTGATTGGATCTCCTTGCAGTCCAAGGGACTCTCAAGAATCTTCTCCAACACCATAGTTCAAAAGCATCAATTCTTTTGTGCTCAGCCTTCTTTATAGTCCAACTCTCACAACCATATATGACTGCTGGTAAAACCATACCCTGACGCGATGGACCTTTGTTGACAAAGTAATGTCTCTGCTTTTTAATATGCTGTCTAGGTTGGACATAGCGTATTTTCCAAGGAGCAAGTGTCTTTTAATTTCATGGCTGCAATCACCATCTGCAGTGATTTTGGAGCCCCCCAAAATAAAGTCTGACACTGTTTCCACTCTTTCCCCTTCTATTTGTCATGAAGTGATGGGACCAGATGCCATGATCTTCGTTTTCTGTATGATGAACTTTAAGCCAACTTTTTCACTCTCCTCTTTCAATTGCATCAAGAGGCTCTTTAGTTCTTCTTCAATTTCTGCCATAAGGGTGGTGTCATCTGCATATCTGAGGTTATTGAGATTTCCCCCGGCCATCTTGATTCCAGCTTGTGCTTCTTTTCAGTCCAGCGTTTCTCATGATGTACTCTGCATTTAAGTTAAATAAGCAGGGGGACAATATACAGCCTTGACATACTCCTTCTCCTATTTGGAACCAGTCTCTTGTTCCATGTCCAGTTCTAACTGTTGCTTCCTGACCTGCATGCAGATTTCTCAAGATGCAGGTCAGGTGTTCTGGTATTCCCACCTCTTTTAGAATTTTCCACAGTTTATTGTGATGCACACAGTCAAAGGCTTTGGCATAGTCAATAAAGCAGAAATAAATGTTTTTTCTGGAACTCTCTTGCTTTTTCAATGATCCTTTGGATGTTGCCAATTTGATCTCTGGTTCCTCTGCCTTTTCTAAAACCAGCTTGAACATCTGGAAGTTCACAGTTCATGTATTGCTGAAGCCTGGCTTGGAGAATTTTGAGCATTACCTTACTAGCATATGAGATGAGTGCAATTGTGCAGTAGTTTAAGCATTCTTTGCCATTGCCTTTCTTTGAGTTTGGAATGAAAACTGACCTTTTCCAGTCCTGCGGCCACTGCTGAGTTTTCCAAATTTGCTGGTATGTTGAGTGCAGCACTTTCACAAATTACTAATCCACTTATTAACCTTCAAATGTGAAACTCTAAAGCTCTTATTTATCATCAAGTTTTTAGGGTCGACTACATATCTCATTATTCTAATAAATTAGGTAGATTTTAATAATCATATTAAAGACAATTTTATATATAATTCTTCATGTTTTAATATTTTAAAAGAATTTATCATTTTAATACATTTGATTCTCATTTGGGGTGTATCATTTTACTTACCCCACATAAAATGTAAAATTCCTATGCAGCAAAACAGTTCATGAAAGCCTAGTAAATTAAGCTATGTCTTGGAAGAGTCTAATCTTTTATGGTCTAATTTTTTTTTTTTTTTTTGTAAACTAAGTGGATTTCAAGTTAATTCTATGAATCTAAAACAATTACTCAAGAAGGTATTTTAAATTGAAATTGAAAACTAATCTAGTGATGAAAGAAGCAAAATTATATTAAAACTTACATAAATTTAAAACACCAAATATATGAAAATTATCTCTTAGGAAGAATTGTAATTATTAAGGGTTTGGTTACCTTTGTTGTTTAATATATACTTTTAAAACATTAATAAAACAAACAAAACCTTAATTTTTGTATCCCCTCAGATTCAAATATTGAAGCCCTAGCTGGCCCCCATTGTGACTGTATTTGAAGATAGGTCTCTTAAGAGGTAACTAAGGTTATATAAGGGGCTTCCCTGGTGACTCAGTGGTAAAGAATCTGTCTTAATGTAAGAGGTGTGGGTTCTATCCCTGGGTCAGAAAGATCCCCTGGAAAATGAAATGGCAACCCACTCCACTATACTTGCCTGGGAAATCCCATGGACAGAGAAGCCTGGTGGGCTACAGTCTATGGGGTCACAAAATAGTTGGACACAACTGAGAGACTAAGCAACGGGGTTATAAGAGGTTATAAGGGTGGATCTTAACATGATAGATTTGGTCCCATAAAAAATGAGAGAGATAGTTCTCTCTTTGTCCTCACACTCAGACAAGCAACAGGTCATGTGGGCACTGAGATGGTGGCCACCTACAAGCCAAGTGAATCAGCCTCAGAATGAAACTACCAGGCTGGCACCTTGATCTTATAGTTCTTAGCATCCAGAATGGTGAGAAGTAAATTTCTGCTGTTTAAGCCACTCAGTCTATGATATTTTGTTATGCAGTTCCAGCAGATTAGAGCAGTTCTCAACTCAGGGTGAGATTAATAAAACTGAGATGGGTTTAGAGAGAGGAGGAAAAAATGTATTATTTTAGTTGAGTGGAAGGCTATGTTGCTGAGAGGTACATTGTGTGATTGTAGCATTAAGGATTCACTGAGGTTTGGGTCATGGGTTTAAAATTACACTAGCAAGCAAATAGATGGGGAAACAATGAAAACAGTGACAGACTTTGTTTTAGGGGGCTCCAAAGTCTGCAGATGGTGACTACAGCCATGAAACCAAAAGACACTTGCTCTTTGGAAGAAAAGTTATGACCAACATAGACAACATATTTAAAAGCAGAGACATTACTTTGCCAACAAAGTTCTGTTTAGGCAAAGCTATGGTTTTTCCAGTAGTCATGTATGGATGGGAGAGTTGGATTATAAAGAATGCTGAGCACTGAAGAAATGATGCTTTTGAACTGTGGTGTTGGAGAAGTCTCTTGAGAGTCCCTTGACTGCAAGGAGATCCAACCAGTCCATCCTAAAGGAAATCAGTCCTGATTATTCATTGGAAGGACTGATGCTGAAGATGAAACTCCAATACTTTGGCCACCCGATGCAAAGAGCTGACTCATTTGAAAAGACTCTGATGCTGGGAACGATTGAAGGGAGGAGGAGAAGGGGCCAACAAAGGATGAGATGGTTGGATGGCATCACCAACTCAATGGACATGAGCTTGAGTAATCTCTGGGAGTTGGTGATGGACATGGAAGCCTGGCGTGCTGCAGTCCATGGAGTGGTAAAGAGTTGGACATGACTGAGAGACTGAACTGAACTGAAGTGTAAGTATGAATTTTTTTTCAGGCACATAGCTGTGTGGGTTCCAGTGGATTCAAATGCATGTACAGTTGTGTCTAGCCGGGGCTGTGGTCTTACCAAGTGAAAAATCAAAGTGAGAAAGGGGATAGGGAATGGAGAGCAGCTACAGTGACATGATTACAATGATTAAACATGGAATTTAAGTTTGTTGGGGGAAGAGGGTGGTGAATGATCCTACTAACAGAATGAGGGACAGAGATGAGTGATAGAATCAAAGATCTGGAGATTCTGTCAAAGCCAAAGGATGGATGGTGGGGGGATGATGGAAGGAGGGAATGAAAGGCAAAAATTGTGGTCAATGAATTGAGATGCTTAAATTGAGATTATGGAAGTTTCCTAGTGACAAAATCTATACCAGGATCATAGAAGTCATTTGTTGACGTAGGTTGCTAGATAATATCATCACATCGTTAGAGGACAAAAACTCAAACAATGAAGAGAGGAGAGAAAAAAAAAAAAAAAAACTTTTGGAAGAAAAATCTGCATTTACATTTGCAGATTTGGTATTGGAAAGAGTGACAAGGACCCAGAAGCTAAAATCTTTGACATACAAAAAGGAGTAACTTGAGCCCACGAAAATCAGTAACAATGGGGGCAATGAGTGGCGTAATCTGATTACATCAGAATCATATCTGAGAGATTTGAATATCAAAGGATACTTTAAAATAACCCACTTATTTTCAAGTGCAATGCGACATTTACAAAGAGATATGTTTGACTAAGCCATTGAAAGCCTCAAAACGTTAGACTGATAAAGACACAGAGGGTGATTGCAGAAAAGAAAGCTCTTAAATGAGAAAATAATATCAAAATGAGAAATTAGTAGTAAAGATACTTTAAACAAAATCCCATATATTTGGAAATAAAATGTCCGCTTTTAAATGATGGGTGTATGTAAGAAGCCATAACAAGGAAAATTAGAAAGTATTTGTAATAGAATAAAAATGAAAAGAGAATTTACTAGAATTTGTTGCATGCAGCTGAAGCTGCTCAATGCAATTAAATACCATGTGTAGTCTTGAATAAGGTATGAAAACAAATAATGGATACAAGCATAAGTAGCCTGCCAGGCTCCTCTTACCATGGGATTTTCCAGGCAAGAATACTGGAGTGGGTTTACATTTCCTTCTCCAGGGGATCTTTCCAACCCAGGGATCTAACCTGGGTCTCCCACGTTGCAGGCAGACTCTGAACTATCAGGGAAGCCCTTTTTCTAGTTTTAGTCCTTATTTTTTCCTTACTTCTATAAATTCCAGTTGCTTCAAATTCCTTAGATTTTTAAAAACTTTGCAGCGTAAGTAAGGATTTTGTAGTTGACTTTTCATACTGTTAACTTAAATTTCTCTTAGTTCTTCTAAGCCATGTACCTCTATTCCTTGTACTTTGCAACTTCCAACATTGTATTGCTGTGGTTTCCTCTCCAATCATGTCTGTGGCTTTTAAAGTTATATTTTAAAGTTTTAAAAATTATGATACTTTAATGCCTTTTTTGTTGGGATTTGGAGCAAAAGCTAAAGATGAGTATGTCAAATATAATTAATTTACCTGGAAGTATTTCCTAGAGTTAAGCTTCTTAGTATTTATCACATATAATGATATAACTTGTACTGGGCCAGAGTTTTTTTTTTTAATTTAATAAATTGAAAATAGTCTCAGAGATTCAATAGAGCTTGCCATTTTTTCTTCTAAACACAACATGTTCATTTGGAGTGTTTACTCCTATATATTTAAGAGCACACACAAAATCTTTTTTATGAGGACCAGTTATATAAATTCAGTGGGTGCAGAGCATAATGGTGGGACATCTGTCCATTTAAAATGTGGAAAATTGAGCAATTCAAGGTATCAAACACTAGATGCTCTTTTGCAATAAAAAATAAATAATTCTAAAGACTTAGTTTCAGAGGCGAGGAAAGATCAAGTGAAAGACAGATTTTATGCCTATTCCCAGGCGTAGGACTCTTATGATGTGGCAATAATTTCTCGGATCTGCAATCTCTCTGCTGCATAATGATTTCTGTGACAACAGGGTGCCACCAACACAGTTGTGTTCCTGGAAAGAATTCACAAAAACATTTACCTCTATATACAAAAATGAGAACAGTTTTTATTCTTGAGAGCCTTTAGATTTCATCTTAAATTAGATAATTGAGATTTCTATTGCTTCCTCCCCACATAAGGCTTTACCATTTGATTTTCCATGCATTGACAATAGGCCATATCCTTGTTTATTTGAGAGAGTTGGATTCCTTTTCCTTTCAGGAAACAGATGGAATGTTTTCTTTGGGGCTAAACTTTATGCTGTTGTAAAATGAAGACTTCATTTAAGAACAATTTTGTAATCAAATAAGGGAAGATGAAATAAATCTTGACCTTGGTTATTTTTTGAGCATTTTTGTGATATATTCAAATGAAGATGTTCTCTTTCTCAAATCATCAATTATTTAAATATATTTTAACAGGGCTTCCCTGGTGGCTCAGATGGTAAAGAATCTGCATGCAATGCAGGAGACCTGGCTTGGATCCCTAAGTTGGGAAGATCCAGGTTGGCAATCCACTCCAGTATTCTTCCCCTGGAAATCCCATGAACAGAGAAAACTACAGGCAATGGGGTCACAAGAGTCAGACAGGACTGATCAACTCACACTGTAACAGGGAAGAAGCTTTAATCTAGCAAAATCATAAAATGAAAGAGCCAAGAGTATAGTGAGAGACAGTTTAAAGACATACCTCAGTACGCAATAGGGCTTCAGAGTAAAATATTTTAATGGCAGTTTAGTTGAGACAGCTCTTTTTGTCTTCCTCTCCATAAAACTTCCTCTCAAGTAGGGTGAGTCAGGTACATTTAGAATTCAACTAAGGGGAGGTAGAGATTAGGATACTGCTGGTTTGTATTTAGTAGGTTATATCTGAGTGATTTTCACATTCATGCATAGTCCAGTTACTGTTACCCGTTTCAGTATATCATTTTTTCCATGCACTGAAAGTATCTGGGTTGTAGGGCTTCCCTGTTAGCTCAGCTGGTAAAGAATCTGCTTGCAATGCAGGAGACCCTGGTTTGATTCCCAGGTTGGGAAGATCTACTGGAGAAGCAATAGGCTACCTACTCCAGTATTCTTGGGCTTCTCCAGCTGGTAAAGAAACCGCCTGCAATGTGGGAGACCTGGGTTTGATCCCTGGGTTGGAAGATCCCCTGGAGAAGGGAACAGCTACCCATTCCAGTATTCTGGCCTGGAGAATTCCATGGATTGGATAGTCCATGGGGTCGCAAAGAGTCAGACATGACTGAATGACTTTCAATTCACTTCAAAGTAGAAACAGGTTTTGAAATGTGTTATGGGCTAAGAGTTTGTTTCCACGCTGCCCCCAACTCCAATTCATTTATTGAAGTCCTAATCCAAAATGTGATGGTATTTGGGAGATAATTAGAAGAATCATGAGGGTTGGGTCCTCAAGACAGGATTATTGTTCTTATAAGAAAACACTTCCTGGGTGGCTCAGTGATAAAGAATCTTCCTATCAATGCAGGAGATTCAGGAAACATGAGTTCAATCCCTCCATTGGGAAGATCTCCTGCAGGAGGTCATGGCAAGCCACTCCATTATTCTTGCCTCAGAAATCCATGGACAGAGGAGCCCAGTGGGCTATGGTCAATGGGGCCACAAAGAGTCAGACGTGACTGACTGAGCACACACACATGCAAGAAAAGGAAGAGAGACGAGAGCTTTCTGTCTCTCCCTCACTATGTAAAAATGCTTCAAGAAGGTGACTGTCTACAAGCCGGGAAGAAGGCCCTCACCAAGAAACCAGCCATGCTAGCACCTTGATGTTGGGTTTCTAGGCCTCCGTATGGTGAGAAACAAAATATCCATTGTTCAAATCAGACAGCCTATGGCATTTTGTTATACGCAGCCTGATCAGATTAAGACAAAAAAACAAGTCAGTGGAAAATGTCCTTCATTATCAAATGTGTAAAACTGAAATACAAAACTTAGATCTCATTGAATCAATTTCTTTCAAAAATGGACTACATGCCACAAGTGCAATTATAAATGCACCAAATTTGATTTTTGATGGAAAGCTTGCGATATAAATATTTTATCAGAATTCACATATTTTTAATGACACAAACATGCTATACTACAAATGGCACAGGTATCCATGTGTGGAGTCATGTATTCCATACATCTCAATATATCAGATCCTACTGGGTCTGTCCTGGCTGAGGTTTGACAGATAAATATGAAACTGTGTGCAAAATTGCCACCAACATTACAATATGTCCTAAAGAAACCCATTGTCCTACAATTTCATGATTAAGTCAATGTGGGCTTAGTTACACAGTTAAGTAGCTTAACCTCCAACAGTGACAATTTAATCTGATAGCACTCTTAAAGAATAATTTTTGAAAGAAACTTAAAAACATAACTTTCAGACGGATATAAATACAATCATATGTCAACAATTTTATTTAGCTTATTATTTAACTCATGAATTAGGAAACTGGGACCATGTTAAATAAGCTCAAAAGGAAATCCAAAGAGATATATATACAAAAGTATATATATATATACACAAAAATAAGGGTCAATTGACTTATTTCTTCTCCCACTGTGGACGAAGTTAGTATTATCTCCAGTTTCACATTCATTTCGGCACTTTTGAAATATACTGAATTGAATTTTTTGAAATATGTTGAACTGAATGTGAAACTGGAGATAAAACTTAACTTCGTCCATGGTGGGGGAAAGAAATCAATTGAACCTGTACTTTTTATATCTACAGACAAGAATTATTGTGTCTTTCTATCCAGTGTATATATCTACAGTTTATCAAGTGAGAAAATATCTCACTAAGAATCATTAAGATAACCCAGAAGGATGTACCCTAGATGAGAGATGGACAAACTTCCTGTAAAGAGCTAGACAGTAAATATGGGCAATACTGCCTGTGCTGTGAGTACTCAAGTCAGCCATTGTAGAGTGGTAGTAGCCACTGATAACAGAACAAATGGATATGGTTGTGTATGAATAAAACCTCGTTTTCAGAAGCTGATGGTGGGCTAGTGGGTTGGTTTTGTCAGCCCCTCTTCAAGATGGTGCAAAGTTGTATATGGAAACACATCATTCCCCCTGTACCACTTTAATCCAAGTTCAAGGCTTGAGAATTCCTCACTACACAGATGATTTGAAGCTAGATTGCAATTTTGGGAATGGGTTAGTTTAATTGCAGGGGACTTCCCTGATGTCCCAGTTCATAAATAACTCACCTACAGTGTCGGAGATTCAGTCTCTGGGTCAGGGAGATATCCTGGAGAAGGAAATGACAACCCACTTCAGTATTCTTGCCTGGGAAATCTGGTGGACAGAGGAGCCTGGTGGGTTACTGTCCATAGGGTCACAAGAGTTAAACAATTTATCGATAAAACCCCCCACCAAGTTTAATTGCAATTAACATTTACTCTGAAATCTAATCTTCTGAATCTGTGTTTCAGGAAAGGAGTTTATTAAAATTCCCAACTAAACAATTTGAAACTCAGGAGGCTTGTGATAGTTTTCCCTTGGTCCTGTGTTATTTCTCAAGTCCATTATATTGCACAGCTTTTCTTTCATAATTAAAAAAACATTTTTAGGGAAAAAAATAACTTTTGAGTTCTGACCTTATGTTTATTCTTTTTTTCTTCTAGGTTTTGGCCTGGTAAGTATTTATTTAATGGTTGCTACTTTTAAGATGATTTTTTTTTAATTTATTTATTTATTTTTAATTTTTACTTTACAATTCTGTATTGGTTTTGGCATAGATTGACATGAATCCACCACAGGTGTACATGCGTTCCCAAACATGAGCCCCCCTCCCACCCCCCTCCCCACAACATCTCTCTGGGTCATCCCCGCGTGTCAGCCCCAAGCGTGTCATATCCTGCATCAGACATAGACTGATGATTTTTTAAAAGCATATTTAATCCTTATTTTTCATTATCCTTGTTTGAAGTGTTAGTCTAAATTATCTATCAGCTGACATTAATGTTCACAGAAACCTCATTTTGTTGAAGCTTTAAATATGCAGAAGCCTCATTTTGTTGATGCTTTAAACATCCATTTAGTATTGCAGAAAATAACCTTTGTTGAATGTCCTTTGGGCTTTATCATCTCACTAGTAACAATAAAATATATTATTTTGCTCAATCTATTCTATTCTGAACCATTTCCTTTCATTTTACAAAACCTAAATTAAGATCCTTTCTTTGATAAGAAATAGAAAGCAGTTATATATCATTCAAAATATTTTAGCACTGGTTTCATAAATGATGGATTATCTTCTGATATTTAAAATATAGTTTGATTTACCAATATTGGATAATTTTTAAGAAATGAATCTACTGGATAAAAATTTGGTTTTTGATTATGATTATTTTTAAAAGAAGCATAGTAATTTATGTCACAAATTATAATTTTTCTTTGTACTAAAATACTCCAAGTAAAAAAGGAGCAAAATCATGAGAAAACATATATGACAGAGGTAATAAAGTCTATTTCAAATAAATATATATGTAAAAAGTTTTAAATCATAAAAGGATAAGCTTATTTTTAATACATTAAAGTTTTTAAATGTATTAAAAATTTGGCTGAAGATGCATTACACAAAATTGGAAGAAAAACAAAAGTCTTCTCTAGGAGAAGACTCTGGTAATTTATGCCATGCTAATTGATATGGACCCACCATCCAGAATGAATGACAAATAATTAAGAAAATGAAAACAATGCCAAAGAAAAATTGGCAACTATATGAATTCATTGAAGCTGAAATCCCATGGCCAATAAGTCATAAGAGTCAATAAACAAACAATGAAATGTACAACCTCTTTAGATATTATCAAGGGAAATAAAATTAAAACACAATAGAAAATAACTTCATGTGCTTAAAATAGTAGAGAGCAATATCTCTTCTGTTCACTACTCATTGGCCAGAACTAGTCACATGGTCCCACTTAAATTTAAGTGGGCAGAAATGACTGAAAAGCAGAGATAAGATATATTTGATGAGTGGCACAAATGGTTAGCATTGCTGCTATTAATACCATGCATAACAATTTGGTAATGTCCATTAAAGGTGAAGTTGTGTGTAATCCATGACTTGGTATTTCCATTTCTAGGAAACAAATGGAAATACTTCTGTACATATGCAAGAGGTGATATATATTTTAAAAGTTCTTAGAAGCATTGTTTGCAATAGAGAAAAATGGCTATCAAAGAAATAAAATTATTCTGGCATATCCATACAATCGAATGTTTTACAGTCATTAAAATGAGTGTTCTAGGATCCATTAATCACCCTGGATAATTCTTAAAAGCACATAATGAATAGGAGAAAAATTAAACTAGGTATTTAGTGTTATATAAAATGATCTATGAAAACTTGAAAATACTGAAAGCAATACTTTATGTTGTTTAAGGATCACTCTTGATCTCAAAAGCATGAACTCATGAGTAGAAATTATGTTTGATGCCTTCAGGAAGATGAGTCACCTCTGCAGGGCGATGGGGGGCCGGGAGTTAGATATCATAGTGGAATACAAAGGAAGTATTAACTCCTTCAGGGTCCTCTTAGTGTTAATTTAAAGCAAATAGAGCAAAATATTCAATATGGCTGGTAACCAGTTCCAGTTCAGTCACTCAGTCATGTCCGACTCTTTGTGACCCCAAGGACTGCAAGCATACCAGACCTCCCTGTCCTTAACCAACTCCCAGAGTTTACTCAAACTTATGTCCATCGAGTCAGTGGTGCCATCCAGCCATCTCATCCTCTATCATCCCCTTCTCCTGCCCCAAATCCCTCCCAGCATCAGGATCTTTTCCAATGAGTCAGCTCTTCGCATGAGGTGGTCAAAGTATTGGAGTTTCAGCTTTAACATCAGTCCTTCCAATGAACACACAGGGCTGATCTCTTTTAGAATGGACTGGTTGTATCTCCTTGTAGACCAAGGGACTCTCAAGAGCATTCTCCAACACCACAGTTCAAAAGCATCAATTCTTCAGTGCTCAGCTTTCTTCACAGTCCAAATCTCACATCCATAAATGACCAGTGGAAAAACCATAGCCTTGACTAGACGGACCTTGGTTGGCAAAGCAATGTCTCTGCTTTTAAATATGCTATCTAAGTTGGTCATAACTTTCCTTCCAAGGAGTAAATGTCTTTTAATTTCATGGCTGCAGCCACCATCTGCAGTGATTTTGGAGCCCCCAAAAATAAAGTCTGACACTGTTTCCACTGTTTCCCCATCTATTTCCCATGAAGTGATGGGACCAAATGCCATGATCTTAAATTTCTGAATGTTGAGCTTTAAGTCAACTTTTTCACTCTCCTCTTTCACTTTCATTAAGAGGCTCTTTAGTTCCTCTTCACTTTCTGCCATAAGTGTGGTGTCATTTGCATATCTGAGGTTATTGATATTTCTCCTGGTAATATTGATTCCACCTTGTACTTCTTCCAGCCCAGCGTTTCTCATGATGTACTCTGCATATAAATTAAATAAACAGGGTGACAATATACAGCCTTGATGTACTTCTTCTCCTATTTGGAACCAGTCTGTTGTTCCATGTCCAGTTCTAACTGTTGCTTCCTGACCTGCATACAGGTTTCTCAAGAGGCAGGTCAGGTGGTCAGGTATTCCCATCTCTTTCAGAATTTTCCACAGTTTATTGTGATCCACACAGTCAAAGGCTTTGGCATAGTCAATAAAGCAGAAATAGATGTTTTTCTGGAACACTCTTGCTTTTTCGATAATCCTTTGGATGTTGGCAATTTGATCTCTGGTTCCTCTGCCTTTTCTAAAACCAGCTTGAACATCAGGAAGTTCACGGTTCATGTATTGCTGAAGCCTGGCTTGGAGAATTTTGAGCATTAGTTTGCTAGTGAGATGAGTGCAATTATGTGGTAGTTTGAGCATTCTTTGGCATTGCCTTTCTTTGGGATTGGAATGAAAACTGACCTTTTCCAGTCCTGTGGCCACTGCTGAGTATGGCTAGTATACCTGTGGGCATTTAGAATAACGTATTTTCATTATTTGCTTGACATTTTTCTAATTAGAAAATAAAATACGGGGATAGAATGAATGGTGGGGTAATCTTGACATGTCTGGCTTAAGAAAGCTCTTCTAAATCATGCATGCATAGCTGAAAACTGACTTAGATAAATAGACACATTTCACAGTGATAAGATTAAAGTTTTAAATGACCATAAAGTGAAATTGATGCAAAGGAAGAAGGTGTATCTTCCTGTTTCTTCCAGCTTTTCCAGTCACTCTAGATGGCACTTAATTTGGTTTGACCTTGTGCTTGGTCCCACAAAGACCTTCCCTCCAAATTCTTGGCATTTCCTATAAGAGAAATGTCCAGTTTTGACAAAAATTATCACAATTTACAATTATTTTCAACACTTTTGTGCATATTATTTGGGTCTTCCTGAAAATACAAGCATCCAGAGGTCATCCAGAGGTAAGAATGCCACATCATACTTATATAAGTGCCTGCGATGGTGGATGTGACAGTTGGACTATAAGGAAAGCCGAGCACTGAAGAACTGATGCTTTTGAAGTGTGGTGTTGGAGAAGACTCTTCAGAGTCCCTTGGACTGCAAGGAGATCCAACCAGTCTATTCTAAAGGAAATCAGTCCTGGGTGTTCTTTAGAAGGACTGATGTTGAAGCTGAAACTCCAATACTTTGGCCACCTGATGCGAAAAGCTGACTCATTTGAAATGACCTTGATGCTGGGAAAGATTGAAGGCGATAGGGGAAGGGGATGACAGAGGATGAGGTGGTTGGATGGCATCACCGACTCAATGGACATAAGTTTGAGTAAACTCTGGGAGTTGGTGATGGACAGGGAGGCCTGGTGTCCATGGGGTCACAAAGAGTTGGGCACGACTGAACGACTGAACTGAATGGTGTTATTTTAGGAATGAACTCCTTCAGTATACCTTGCAGTATTCAGAGGTTTAATGTAATCATCATACTCACTGGTAGAGGGATTATAACCAACTGGGTGGGTGCATGCATGTGTGTGTGTCGGGGGAGTGAGCGGCAAACTACTGGGGCTGGGGCAAACACAGAAATATTTCCATATAGGCTCATTTGCTCTCAAGTTGGGGATGGTGGAAACACCTAACAAGTGATTATGTATGGGTGTCTTGCACATTGTAGGTTTATCTACTATAATGCAATATGTGTGTTTCTAAAAACCCCTCAAGGGCCTCCCTGGTGGGTCAGTGGTATCCATCTGCAAATGCAGGAGATGCAGGTTCAGTTCCTGGGTCAGGAAGATTTCCTGGAGTAGGAAATGGCAACCCATTCCCATATTCTTCCTGGGACATCCTGTGGACCGAAAAACCTGGCGCTTTGCAGTCTGTGGGTCCCAAAAGAGTCAGACATGACTTAGTGACCTAACAACAACAACAAAACCCTCTCAAGTTCTGTAGAATCATTAGATTAAAATTAAAGGCACTTATGTCCAAAACAAAGTAAAAAGTAGGCCACTAAAACCACAGACCACATTGTAGTGAAAGTGTGAAAGTGTTGGTTACTCAGTCGTGTCAGACTCTTTGCAAGCCCATGGACTGTAACCACCAGGCTCCTTTGTCCATGGAATTCTCCAGGCAAGAATACTGGAGTGCATTGACATTTCTTTCTAGGGATCTTCCCGATCCAAGGATCCAACCCGCATCTCCTGCATTGCAGGCAGATTCTTTACTGCTTGAACTACCAAGGAAGCCCCAGGAAAAGAGTACTCCTAATAAAAATACTAGTAAAGGTGATCAGATTTTCTAATGAATAAACAAATAGTTCAACATATTGGACTTACGCCTAAGTATGACAGCAGTCTTATAGAAAGGTTGAGATCACTGAGTTATGAAGATAAAGATAGAATGCACAAAGACACCATAAGTTTTCCAAGACAAGCTAATGGCTCAGTTGAGTCTAAGAAAAGAACTTGAGGGGAATGGATACTCACATAGAGTACTAGATTTTTCCATGGCTGGCTGCATCAGCTGTGGTGGGACGTTTTGAGTTTAGTTGACATTCAGTGAGAGTACAAAGCAAGTTTACTTTGCTTTATTAATTTTATGTCTTTTGTTATGAAAGTACTTTAAGACTTTTTTATGACTATTTCTTTTTATTTTCTTAAGCTTGAATGCTTTTAATTTTTTTTTCATATCTGAACTTTCTGGAATTTTGTTTATGTATAATGTTTAGTGAAGCACAATGAATGACTATATGTGCTTTCATGTGGCTACCCACAGGTTAATGCATTCTAATTCTTGCTTTGATAAAATTAAAATAAAAATTTCACATATATTTATATATTTTTCTTGTAAGTGAGGGACTCATAAATAATACCTATTTTAGATAAAAAACTAGGTGAATGCTATGTTAATCAGTCCAATTCAGTTCAGTAGTTCAGTTGCATCTGGCTCTTTGGGACCCCATGGGCTGAAGCACACCAGTTTCTCTGGTTCCTCTGTCCATCACAAAGTTTGCTTGGTGTTTGCTCAAACTCTTGTTCATTGAGTTGGTGATGCCATCCAACCATCTCATCCTCTGTCGTCCCCTTCTCCTCCTGCCTTCAATCATTCCCATTATCAGGGGCTTTTCCAATGAATCAATTCTTCACATCAGGTGGCCAAAGTATTGGAGTTTCAGCTTCAACATCAATCTTTCCAATGAATATTCAGGACTGATTTCTCTTAGGATTGACTAGTTTGATCTCCTTGCAGTCCAAGGGACTCTCAAGAGTCTTCTCCAACACCAGAGTTCAAAAGCATCGATTCTTTGGCACTCAGGTTTCTTTATAGTCCATCTCTCACATCGATATATGACTGCTGGAAAAACCATAGCTTTGACTAAGTGGACCTTTGTCGGCAAAGTAAAGTCTCTGCTTTTTAATATGCTATCTATGTTGGTCATAGCTTCTCTTCCAAGGAGTAAGCATCTTTTTATTTCATGGCTGCAGTCACCATCTGTAGAGATTTTGGAGCTCAAGAAAAGTAAGTCTGTCACTGTTTCCACTGTTTCTCCGTCTATTTGCTATGAAGTGATGGGACCAGATGCCATGATCTTTGTTTTCTGAATGTTGAGCTTTAAACAAACTTTTCACTCTCCTCTTTCACTTTCATCAAGATGCTCTTTTCTTGCTCTTTGATTTCTGCCTAAGGATGGTGTCATCTGCATATCTGAGGTTATTGATATTTCTCCCAGCAATCTTGATTCCAGCTTGTGCTTCATCCAACCCGGCATTTCACATGATGTACTCTTCATATAAGTTAAATAAGCAGGGTGACAGTATACCGCCTTCACGAATTCCTTTCCCAATTTGTAATCAGTCTGTTGTTCCACGTCGGGTACTAAATGTTGCTTCTGACCTTCATACAGATTTCTCAGGAGGCAGGTAATGTGGTCTGTTATTCCCATCTCTTGAAGAATTTTTCAGTTTGTTGTGATCCATGCAGTCAAAAGCTTTGGCATAGTCCATAAAGCAGAAATAGATGGTTTTTGATTGTTAGGTCCATGAATCAAGGCAAATTGGAAGTGGTCAAACAGGAGATGACAAGTGTGAAAGTCGACATTTTAGGAATCAGTGAACTAAAATGGACGGGAATGGGTGAATTTAACTCAGATGACCATCATATCTACTACTGTGGGCAAAAATCCCTTAGAAGAAATGGAGTAGCCATCATAATCAATAAGAGTCTGAAATGCAGTACTTGGATGCAATCTCAAAAATGACAGAATGATCTCTGTTTGTTTCCAAGGCAAACCATTCAATATCACGGTAATCCAAGTCTATACCCTGACTAGTAATGCTGAAGAAGCCGAAATTGAACGGTTCTATGAAGACCTATAAGACCTTCTAGAATTAACACCCAAAAAAGATGTCCTTTTCATTATAGGGGACTGGAATGCAAAAGTAGGAAGTCAAGAAACACCTGGATTAACAGGCAAATTTGGCCTTGGAGTACAGAATGAAGCAGGGCAAAGGCTAATAGAGTTCTGCCAAGAGAATGCACTGGTCATAGCAAACACCATCTTCCAACAACACGACTCTACACATGGAAATCATCAGATGGTCAACACTGATATCAGACTGATTATATTCTTTGCAGCTAAAGATGGAGAAGCTCTATACAGTCAGCAAAAACAAGACTGCGAGCTGACTGTGGCTCAGATCATGAACTCCTTATTGCCAAATTCAGACTTAAGTTGAAGAAAGTAGGGAAAACCATGAGAGCATTCAGTTATGACCTAAATCAAATCCCTAATGATTATACAGTGGAAGTGAAAAATAGATTTAAGGGACTAGCTCTGATAGAGTGTCTGATGAACTATGGATGGAGGTTCATGACATTGTACAGGAGACAGGGAGCAAGACCATCCTCAAGAAAAATGCAAAAAAACAAAATGGCTGTCTGAGCAGGCCTTACAAGTAGCTGTGAAAAGAAGAGAAGCAAAAAGCAAAGGAGAAAAGGAAAGATATACCCATTTGAATGCAGAGTTCCAAAGAATAGCAAGGAGAGATAAGAAAGCCTTCCTCAGTGATCATTGCAAAGAAATAGAAGAAAACGATAGAATGGGAAAGACTAGAGATCTCTTCAAGAAAATTAGAGATACCAGCGGAACTTTTCATGCAAAGATGGGCTCGATAAAGAACAGAAATGGTATGGATCTAACAGAAGTAGGGACTTCCCTGGTGGCTCAGAGGATAAAGCGTCTGCCTACAGTGAGGGAGACCTGAGTTCGATCCCTGGGTCAGGAAGATCCTCTGGAGAAGGAAATGGCAACCCACTCCAGTATTCTTGCCTGGAAAATCACATGGGCAGAAGAGCATGGTAGGCTAAGGTCCATGAGGTAGCAGAGAGTCGGACACAACTGAGCGTCTTCATTTCTCTAACAGAAGCAGAAGATATTAAGAAGAGGTGGCAAGAATACACAGAAGAACTGTACAAAAAAGATCTTCATGACTCAGATAATCACGATGGTGTGATCACTCACCTAGAGCCAGACACCCTGGAATATGAAGTCAAGTGAGCCTTAGAAAGCATCACTATGAACAAAGCTAGTGGAGGTGATGGAATTCCAGTTGAGCTATTTAAATAATCTTCAAAGATGATGTTGTGAAAGTGCTGCACTAAGTATGCCAGCAAATTTGGAAAACTCAGCAGTGGCCACATGACTGGAAAAGGTCTGTTTTCATTCCAATTCCAAAGAAAGGCAATGCCAAAGAATGCTCAAACTACTGCACGATTGCACTCATCTCAAACACTAGCAAAGTAATGCTCAAAAGTCTCCAAGCCAGGCTTCAACAATACATGAACCATGAACATCCAGATGCTCAAGCTGGTTTTAGAAAAGGCAGAGGAAGCAGAAATCAAATTGCCAACACCTGCTGGATCACCAAAAAAGCAAAAGAGTTCCAGATAAACATCTATTTCTGCTTTATTAACTATACCAAAGCCATTGACTGTGTGGATCACAATAAACTGTTGAAAATTCTGAAAGAAATGAGAAGACCAGACCACCTGATCTGCCTCTTGAGAAATCTGTATGCAGGTCAGGAAGCAACAGTTAGAACTGGACATGCAACAACAGACTGGTTCCAAATAGGAAAAGGAGTACGTCAAGGCTGTATATTGTCACCCTGCTTATTTAACTTCTATGCAGAGTACATCATGAGAAACTCTGGGCTGGAGGAAGCACAGGCTGGAATCAAGATTTCTGTGAGAAATATCAATAACCTCAGATATGCAGATGACATCACCCTTATGGCAGAAAGTGAAGAACAATTAAAGAGCCTCTTGATGAAAGTGAAAGAGGAGAGTGAAAAGTTCGTTTAAAGCTCAACATTCAGAAAACAAAGATCATGGCATCCAGCCCCATCACTTCATGGCAAATAGATGAAGAAACAGTGGAAACAGTGACAGACTTTATTTTTTGGGGGGTCCAAAATCACTGCAGATGGTGACTGCAGCCATGAAATAAAAAAGATTCTTACTCCTTGGAAGAAAAGTTATGACCAACCTAGATAGCATATTAAAAAGCAGAGACATTACTTTGCCAACAAACGTCCATCTAGTCAAGGCTATGGTTTTTCCAGTAGCCATGTATTGATGTGAGAGTTGGAGTATAAAGAAAGCTAAGTGCAGAAGAATTGATGCTTTTGAACTGTGGTGTTGGAGAAGACTCTTGAAAGTCCCTTGGATTGCAAGGAGATCCAACCAGTCCATCTAAAATGAAATCAGTCCTGAATGTTCATTGGAAGGATTGATGTTGAAACTCTAAAATACTTTGGCCACCTGATGCAAAGAGCTGACTCATTTGAAAAGATCTTGATGCAGGGAAAGATTGAATGTGAGAGGAGAAAGGGATGACAGAGGATGAGATTTTTGGATGGCAGCACCGACTCAATGTACATGAATTTGAGTAAAGTTCAGGAGTTGGTTAAGGACAGGGAGGCCTGGTATGCTGCAATCCCTGGGGTCGCAAAGAGTTGGACATGATTGAGTGATTGAACTGAACTGAACTGAGATGGTTTTTTTTAACTCTCTTTTCTTTTCTATGATCAAACAGGTGTTTGAAAGTATTTTGGCTATGTTAACAATATATTATAAATTTAAAAAGCAAATTGGATGGTAATGTAGCTTTAATAAGTATGTGTATTTATTTAATATTAAATTGTGTTTCTAATTGCCTCCTTAGCAAAAAGGTTATCATTCATGAAGATTCATCAATGAATTTATTCAAATATCCTAGACAGACAAGAGTAATGGATTTCTACTAATGTGGTGATTGATTATTAATTTTAGTCTTTGAATGTCTTGTCCCCAAATTACACTGTAGAGTCTCATCTTTGGATAATAATGAGTCATAGCTGTAATAGATTTTCACTTTATAATTTGGGTTGTTCCACCTAATAGCCTGAGATATTCAGCTGATTACAGGTAAATTACCTTTGGGTCAATAGCTTCATTGACTATGTTGGTAGGTACTACCAAGGTTAAATTCTATCTTCAATTTAGATAACTTTTACATAGTCTAACACTGTACTAAGGCTTTTAAAATATTCTTAAAAAAAATTCCTTAAAACTATAACCAGGTGTTTAAAAACAGAAATGAATACATTTTCAGGTTAAGACTGCTACTCAGCTACCTGTAGCTAACAATAACTCATTTTAAAGTAATATTTTGTATGATCTTCCTTGATAACACAACCATTTAATAAAATTAGCCTTGTGTATTTTTGTTTCAGAGCTTTCATTCCTCATTTTCATTGAACATATCTTTATGACTAATGTCACTCTAAAGTGAGCTGAACTAAGAAGAATATAAGTTTTTGAATTGGTAAAAAAATTTTCAAACTTTAGGATTTTAAGTTTTTTTCTATTTTTTTCAGTTTCAGCATGAAAAACAAATGCCCAAACCCCCTTTGCAATGATATTGACCTATTAAGAAGCACAAATTAAAGTAACTTCTAAAATTGGAACATGATAATTATCTTGTTAATTGAAGAAAACTACAGTCAAAATAAATGTGGGTTCGCCAGTCTCTTTTTCTTTTTCAAATTGTTGTTATACAAATCTTTAAAAATATTTCAATATGGAAAATTAGAAGATTCAAAATCAGTTCTGTTTATTTTGTGATTTGTTCCCTTAATTAAAATATCTCTGTTTTCAGTGCTCACGTTAGATTATATTTTTGTCAAAAAAAATTTAAAAATTGCTTTGGATTATGATTAATAGTCAAAGGTTATTTTCACTACTACAATTATGCTATAATGGGTAAAACTGAATGGATTGTACATACTAAGTGTTGGAAATGGTGTGGAGAAATTGATAGTCTCATACATTGATGTTAGGAATAAACAATGGCATTGAATACAACCAGTTGGAAGAGTTTGATAGTGGTTTGGTAAATTTATTCATATACCTACTTTATGACCTCTTCTGGCTCAGATGGTAAAGCGTCTGCCTACAATGCAGGAGACCCGAGTTCGATCCCTGGGTCAGGAAGATCCTCTGGAGAGGGAAATGGCACCCCACTCCAGTACTCTTGCCTGGAAAATCCCATGGATGGAGGAGCCTGGTAGGCTACAGTCCATAGGGTCACAAAGAGTCACACACAACTGAGCTACTTCACTTCACTTTCACTTTACTCTATGACGTAGCAATTTCACTACTGGGTACTTAATCCAAGAAGAATAAAAACTTTGGGGCAAAAAAACATGTCCTAGAACCCACTCCAGTGTTCTTGCCTGGAGAATCCCAGGGACGGCGGAGCCTGGTGGGCTGCCGTCTATGGGGTCACACAGAGTCGGACACGACTGAAGCGACTTAGCAGCAGCAGCATAATATTTATATTTGCTTTGTCCTATAATAGCTCAAACTGAATATAACCTGTACACTCATCTCAGGTGAATGGCTTACTAATCATGTTACAGTATATGCATACCTGGAGTACTACCCCATAATGAGAAGGAATGAACGACTGGTATACACAACAGCAGCTATGAATGTCCAAACATTGCCTTGAGCAAAAGAAGCAGAAAGACTGAAAAAAATAGAGAGTGTACTATTTATTTCCACTTATATGAACTTGCAGGGTACACAAACTGAAGAATGGTGATAGAAATCAGAACTAAACCTGCCTGGAGGAAGTGGGGGAATAAATTGGAAAGGGGCATGAAAAAAATTTATAGGGTAATGGAATTGCTCTGTATCATAAAGCACTGTATGCATGTATGACCACATTTGTCAACATTCAATAAACAGTATAATTAAAATCAATAAATATTATTGTATGTAAATTGAATCTAATAAAAGTAATAAAAAAGTAGAATAAAGTGACATCTATTATTACTTAAAATAATTGGCTAGTTTTGAATTTAACTGCAAATTTATATGGAAAGATCTCTTTCACATCAAAAATGTGACCTTGGTGACAATACAATTTACTATCTAAATTAGGGCACTTTTGAGAGTAAAAGGTATATTATCCATAGTTTTGCTGTGTTAAAATGAGTAAATCAGAACTTTGCTAGGAATCAGGAAGTATGGTTATGACTCATTTACAAAAGCTGTGACTTCAAGGTCTAGAGAAAAATTGCTTGTAGAGGTAGACTCACTGCCTGCTTATTTATATCTTTGGAAAGTTCAAGGGCAGCTTAGAATTTCTAAGAACTGTCAGTAGGGTGATGGCATTGAGACCTTCTGTATTCACAACTTACCGTCTATATGGTGTGAATCAGACACATTCAGTGATGTCTACAAACCTCATGATTCTGTTACTGAAATAACTGAAGTTCTCTTACTCTGTTCATCTCTCATCCACACTTACATCTGAGCTCACATAATCGTTCGATTAATGCCTGGTTCACACTCCAGACTTTCCCAGAAGACACATGGAGCTATTCCTCAAGTTGGAGTGCTAATCTAAAGAAAGTGATTTATCTCTCAATCAATGATTAGTACATGCTACTGTTTTCCCCAAAGTCAGACTTTAATAGAAATATTTACAGGGTAATTGGGGATTCCGAAAAGTAGAATGATAAAGAAATATGAATCAGAAAGGGATTTCTGGTGAAGGTGATATTCGAACTGAGTTTTTAAGGACACATTTGCATTAAATGTATAAAGCAATATACATTTCTCAGATGGTTCAGATGGTAAAGAATCTGCAGTGCAGGAGGCCTGGGGTCAGTCTCTTGGTTGGGAGGATCCTCTGGAGAAAGGAATGTGAGAGAGTCAATTCCTAGGCAGGTTGATAAGAAGTCCGTGGTCCCCAAGTAGGAGAAAAGTGTCTGGGGCTCTCCAGGAGGAGATAGGGGTCTAGAATTCTCAAGGAGGAGGGAAAGACAAACAGTTTTTTTTTTTTTTTTTTCCTACATTCCTTAGTAAGGATTGTATAACAACAATGTATCCTGCTTGAGGACAGTTTCTCCTTCTTGAAAACCTTCTGACTAATCCTGTTATCTTAAGATGTATATTAGGGGAGTGGGTCTGGTAAGACCTTTCTATTGTTAGTTGTAATCCTGTCATCTTAAAATATAAATTGTGGGAGTGGGTCTAGTAAGATCTCTACAACCTTGAGACATTCTTTTGATTTATTGCAATAACCAATTTAAAAAGTATATAACTCCCTTGCTAACACTCTCTGTTCCCCTTCTGATGTCTATGTCAGAAGCTTTCTCTGTCCATTTTCTTACTTGAATAAAACTCTGCTACACAAAAGCTCTTGAGTGATCAAGTCTGGTCCCTGGTTCCGAAGCTAAATCTTTTTCAGAGATCACAAATCCGAAAGCTATCATATTCACCATAAGCTATCAAATGGCCACCCACTTCACTGTTATTGCCTGGAGAATTACATGGACAGAAGAGGAGCCTGGTGGGCTACAGTCCATGGTATCACAAAGTGGGACACGATTGAGCAACTAACATACACACACACACACACACACACACACAGATACACACAGGTATTATATAGGCAGATAAAAGCTTCTGCCTACTTCTTTGTAATAATCACATTAGAACTTTTAGCTGCCATGCTAGCTATCTGACTGCCCCCAGGTTATCATGCTGTGAAGAAGCCCAATGTACCACTTGTAGAAAGACCAATGGAGAAACTATAACACTGCGAAAAGTGGTTTCCCTTATACCAGGTAAGTCCCAATGTTCTAGCTGCAGCCTCCCTCTGACTGCAACCTCATATAGGACTTAATGCCAGACCACCTTCTGAATTCCTGATCCCCAGAAACCGTGAAAGATATTAAGGTATTGTTTGAAATCAGTTAGTTTGGGGATGATTTGCTATGTAGCATTGAAGCTCCAATCCTTTGGGCACCTAATGTGATGAGCTGACTCATTGGAAAAGACCTTGATGCCAGGAAAGATTAAAGGCAGGAGGAGAAGAGGATGACAGAAAATGAGATGTTTGAATGGCACCATTGACTCAATGGACATGTTTGAGCAAGCTCTGGGATATGGTGAAGAACAGGGAAGCCTGGCGTGCTGCAGTCCACAGGGTTGCAGAGTCAGACACAACTTAGGGACTGAACAAATAAATAACTGGAAAAATATGGTAAAATATAAATCCCAGGAAGAGAAATTTGACCTAAGTTTAATATTAATAAGCAATGAAGGACCACAAAAAGTCTGGGTAGAAGAATAATAATATTCATGTGATATTTTAAGACGTTCACACAAATGTCAGTGTTCAGGATCACTTGAGAACAGGGATGCCTGGAAGTAGAGAAATGATCTCAGAGTGTTCTGAGAACTAAGTGAACAGTCTTTGGCAAGGCTGAGATTTTGCTATTTACAGGAACATTTCCCTTTTTAAAGGTAGAATTGTTTTAGGAAATTTGCATATGTTGATTTGGGGAATTTATTCATATTTTAAAAGTCTTGACCTCTTAACGAACATCCTACTGAGTCATCTTCTGAAAAATGTCTTTGCTTCCTTATAATTCTGTTTTATAAATGTTCATTAATTGGTTCAATAACCTTATTTATTAGTCATTTTGTTCATTATTTTAAAATCTCAATTTAGCACTGCTACTGTGTGGAAACCAAGAGATTTCGTTACCATTACAAGATATAAAATTGATGAGCTAACATCAAACTTTTCCCTAAAAACTTACTTAGAGCAGCAAGCTTTAGTATAAATTTGAGCAATCGGTGCACTTTGCAACATAGTACGCTTTAGCCAAACACCATTTTGCTATTGTTGTTCAGTTGCTATGTCATGTCAGATTCT
Source organism: Oryx dammah (assembly GCF_014754425.2). NCBI lineage: Eukaryota > Metazoa > Chordata > Mammalia > Artiodactyla > Bovidae > Oryx > Oryx dammah. The sequence continues at coordinate 16,220,375 of NW_024070204.1, forward strand.
TGGTGACCCCATGCACTGTAGTCTACCAGGCTCCTCTGTCCATGGGGATTTTCAGGCAAGAATGCTGGAGAAGTTTGCCATTTTCTTTTTTAGGGGGTCTTCCTAGACCAGTGATTAAACCCATGTCTCCTGCATTGGCAGGCAGGTTCTTTACCAATGAACACGTCAAGTATACCAAAGTGGTGAACCTTTGATACTTATTATTACTGATGTTTGATAAAAATCTCTGTGAAGCATGTGATTTTGCAGCACAGGTAACCCATGCGTCAGTTTGCCTCTCTCTAATTGATCATATCCTTCCATTTATTACCTTAGAAAGAGAAGAAGGGTTGTCTCATTGCTCATGCCCTCATTGTGTCTGGCATGTGGCTGCTCCCACACAACACGCTTACCCTGTTCTCTGCTCTACCATAAACCATCGCTCACTTCCCTGATGCTCACCCACTGAAGCTGCTCAACCAACAACTCTTCATCTTGGCCTTTTCCTGTCTTTGGGGAGCGCTGAAAGGAATACATGGAGTGGGTTATGCTTCTCTTTATTTCCTGGTGTTTTCTTCTCTAGAACTCTATTATGGAGAGCTCTATCCAACCAGTCCATTCTGAAGATCAGTCCTGGGATTTCTTTGGAAGGAATGATGCTGAAGCTGAAACTCCAGTACTTTGGCCACCTCATGCGAAGAGTTGACTCATTGGAAAAGACTCTGATGCTGGGAGGGATTGGGGGCAGGAGGAGAAGGGGATGACCAAGGATGAGATGGCTGGATGGCATCACTGACTTGATGGACGCAAGTCTGAGTGAACTCCGAGAGTTGGTGATGGACAGGGAGGCCTGGCGTGCTGCGATTCATGGGGTTGCAAAGAGTTGGACACAACTGAGCGACTGAACTGAACTGAGAAAGTATCAGGCTCTACCAAGTGGCACCAAGAGAAACATTTAAAACAGGAGATAAATATTTTAAATTGCAAATCAAATAATTGATTACTTTTGCCTCAGAAGCTGTATTTTATGTTCAGAGTGTTCTAGAATATCCACCCTGGTCTTATCTCTGTTTCTCTCTTTGACAGTGATTCTCTCCTTTTTCTGGGAAAGATGGAAGGCAGGGAGAAGGGGATGGCAGAGGAAGAAATGGTTGGATGGCATCACCAACTCAAAGGACGTAAGTTTGAGCAAGCTCCAGGAGTTGGTAATGGACAGGGAAGCCTGGCGTGCTGCACAGTCCATGGAGTCTCAAAGAGTCGGACACCACTGAGTGATTGAACTGAACTGATTTCCTTTTTCTAAGCTCCACCGTCCAAGCCTTACTTTTATTTCTGGAAATTCTACTCATGGCCCATACATTAAATCCAGCCTCTTGCTTTATACTTTTCAGTCAAGAGGATTTCTGCCAAGCCTTAGAGGTGGGTCAGAGCTCTCCAAGTTCCCTTCCCCATTTATTCTCCAGTATAAATTGCAGGCATTTTATTCTTTGGATTATAGAATCTCTTCTCCCTCCACGCCCATTTCTCAAGGTCAAATATTAATTGTCAGAAATTCTATACCTTAGCTCTTAACACCAAGGAATAGAAACATTCTTAAGTGCATTTAAGTTGGAGATACTACTTCACATTATTTTGCAAGCAGTATTAATTCACATAGCTCAATCTTTTCCTCCATCCCTTCCATATTTTATCCCATCAGGTCTATTTAAGAATTAGAATGGGTCTAGAGGGAAGTTGAATTTTTTGAAATGGCTCTTCTCTTTAGGTACAGAAAATATTTAGGGAAATCTAGAAATTAGCTACATTAAATATATCAAAGAAACATAACTGTTCCTTGTCTGGGGGAAAGGGAAGGATAGATTTAGTTTTCCATAAAATAGAAGAAATCCTTGAGTAACTTGTAAATATTTTTGCTTAATGCATTTAATAATAAAGCTTAGTGCAGAATTGCTTAGCATCCTATTTTGCTTCATTTATTCATTAGAGTAGAACATATTAAATAACTCAGTGTTTGCTAAGAGCATTTCTGGGCTTCCCAGGTGGTGCTAGTGGTAAAGAACCCACCTGCCAATGCAAAACATGTAAGAGAAGCGAGTTCAATTCCTGGATCAGGAAGATCCCCTGGAGGAGTGCATGGCAACCTACTCCAGTATTCTTGCCTGGAGAATCCCATGGACAGAGGAGGCTGGCGGGCTACGATCCACAGGGTTGCAAAGAGTCAGCTACTCCTGAAGTGATTGAGCATGCACAAGAGCATTTCTGACTCCCCAAAATGTAGCTGTTGCAAACTCAAGAATGCCTGGAATATTCGAGAAAGAAAAAGGCCAGTATGGCTGGAGTCAGTATGGATATTTTCCCAATGCTTTTATGTTAGAAAATGAAGAATGGAGAAGATGGGTATGTCTCATAGTCACAATTTTGTATTCTTACTTAGGAAAAAAAAAAAAGAGATCAGGAAAGATCTTCATTCTTTTTCTAAGTAAGAATACAAAATTTTAGATATGGAAAGAACCATCACAATATTGTAAAGTACTTGTCATTTGATCAAAAATAAAATATTAGAAAAGAATGGAGATTAGAAGGATATTTTAGATCTTTCTTCTCTTGACCACTAGCTATGTCCAGGACCCTTCCCTTGTCAGAGAGAACTGGATAAGTAAGAGAATAATTACAGAGGTGATTTAGAATATTTTGCACCCTTTTAAGAAATAAAGAATAAGAGGAAATCTCAGCTTTTTCACCTGGGAATTTGACCTGGCTTTCTGACATGTCACTATGGTTCACCTTTGAGGTGCTGATGTTGAATGCAGTCCTTCAGCTAATATCTTATTTTCTCCTTTCTGGGGAAGCCAGCCTATAAGGTGTTTAGTGGCTTAGGTGGAACAGCAGGAGGAATTTACTAATAAAAGATTTTGGAAGAAGAAGTAAGAGAGAGAGGCTGGCATGATTTTTAGTGGCAGCATGCAAAGTGTCCCCCTGGAGGGAATGGCTGTCTCCTGCCAATCACAAAGATTCTCCCAGCTGTCAATCATCATGCTGCCTAGACTCTGCCAACTCAAGGAACTTGCATATTCTGTGCTGGAGGCTTTTTTTTTTAAGCATCATGAAAGTACATAAAAGTATTGTCGAACTTATGGAAATAAACAACCTCCTTGCTTGATGAATTTGCAACCAAATAAAGCATATTCTCCTTCTCAAATTCTTTCAGGTGTATTAATTACTTTTCTTGTACTTTATATTTCAGGATGGATATATGTGTGTAGGAGTTTCTGAAATAAAGTGACCTTTGCACTTTTTAGGAACCTTACAGAAAATAAAATAATTGTTAGATTTTCATTGAGGTCATGACTTGACTTTCAGTGACTTGAGTAATCACTTCACACACACACACACACATACACACACACACACACACAATGTGAGTTTCATGGGAAAACTTTTACAACTTATAAATATCTTAAATACAGAATATTTCAACTATAAAATGTATGTAGTTTGAAATATTCAATTCTAAGTTTTTGTTTCAGTGAAACAATCAAATACAGAGACCTGTATATAATAGCCAAATTCCAAGTATTTATCCTGTTTACAGAGAAAAGATAGATGCTAACTTGAAGGACTATAAAACAGAATTACCAAGTCAGAACATATTGTAGGAGGTAAAATAGAATGAGATACCTCTAAAACTCTTTGTGGGTGGGCTGTTTACTTTGCTCAGAGTGGAGATTCAAGAGAGATGGCTTTCCTCTGGACAGAAAGGAAGAGTCTACTCTCTTTCCTTCTTTCTCAATCAACCATTAACATAGTGTTGAGCATGACTCTTGCTTCTTTCCTTACTCCCATTCATTTTTACTGAAATGTGCACCTGTAGATGAAGGTTTCCCACTCTGAATCTCCTCAGAGGCTCTCAGACCCTTGGCTCTGTTGTGGTTACTTAACTCAACGTGGTGTCAACATTGGATTCCATCTTTCCATCTATATTTATGTGATTCAAAAATGTATTACCTCTATAATCTACATAACTCCATAATTAGCAGATGTATAACCATATGTTACATACAGGTAAACCAGATGATGTGAAAAAGCCAGAAACCTAGTATTTGAAAAAATATCAACCAATGTGAAAAAACACCGGCAAGATTAAACTCTTATAATACACAGAAATCTCATGGAAAAGTCAAGTTTCTTACTTTTCCACAATTTAAATAAAACTGCCAACATATCTTTAATTAAATTTATTTTTATTCTTCTTCTGAGTGAGTTCAGACATTCCAATATGTATCTGTGAACACAGCCTAAGGAGTAAACACAATTTTGTCTGTTGAGGTAGAGAAAATGAGTCCTTGCTAGTAGCAATCATATCTTCCAATTCAATAACCCTTCTCCTCCTTTCACCTCAGGAACATAGCACAAAAAAGAGGCCATCAGCCTATCTTCAATGAATGCTTTGCATTATGTGCAATTAAAAAAAAAAAACTATCATCTATCTATCTATCCACCTACCTATCTTTTTTTATTTCTCTGTTCGCACTTTAAGTATGCCTAATGACCCTGCTCCTAAGGCAGAGTTTTATTTTCAAAGCAATTGCAATAAACATATTTCTAGAACATTACTCTCGTTTGATGTTAAATGAAGTAGTTAAGGAAGGAAATGTTTTTAACAGGTAATCTGCTTGATATAGTTCTAATACAAGGCCATATGTAATTGGAAGCTTAATAAATTACTTGGATTAGTTCTATCCTGCCAGAGAGCACTTCTTCTGTTTGCTATTTCACACTTTTTGAGTTTAAGGTTAGGCAGATGCCTGCTCTTCATATTACGAAAATGTTGAACTAAGGCCAGTATAACTTTTGTTGGAAGATAATTCTTCATGATATTTTCCGCAGTTTTTCACATCTTCAGAACAGAAGCACTGACAGTCTTTAAATATTAGCTATTTTCCCAAATATATTTGTGTAGCAAGCAACCCTGGAGAGAGAAATAACTTCACCTCTGGAGCAAAGGTCAGGTTTCCTTGCCGCTCATGCTATTAAAGATGGAAGTTTTCTAAGCTTGAAATCCCTCAGCTGTGATGTAGGTCCTCTGCAAGCACAGCATCCACGAGGCCCCTCTATTTCACCCCATGAAACTTGGAGAGCAAAAGGAACACACGCAAGCATGAGGCGCCTGCTTCCTGCTGTGCTGTGAATAGTAAAGTTCTTTGTTTCCATCCCAGGAGTCTTGGATCTCTGGTCAGCTTCTGTGAAAATAAAACAGGCCAACTTGTGATTATTCAAGTAGAGTAAAATCTCAGGGCCTTCAAAGGTCTTCCTTGAGGCACTTCTGATAGGAGAAACTGAACCATGTAATAAGACATTTTGCCAGGAGAAAAGAAAACTTAAGGGATCCCTGATAAAGTCTCCTCACTGTCCTTCTTTGTAAGTAAACGGTCAATTCACTTACTCTTTTTTTTTAATAGTCAACAAAACTTGGCTTAAGGAAGAGCAAAAAATGTAAAAGAGGAAAATGTATAACGTTCAGAAAGATCTCAGAAGTGGGGGTCAACTCCTAGGTGTACAATGCTAGCCATTAAATATTAATAGATAGAAATCCAAATATGACTCCTCACAGAAAGAGACATGAGGTTTTATCCAATAAATATCTTGCCCACATGTTATTATTATCAGCTCCCCTTTTTTTTAATGGAAAGACAAATATATGCTATATCATCAGTGCATTTGGGGCTTCCCTAGTGGCTCAGATGGTAAAGAATCTGCTGGCAAAGCTGGAGACCCAGTTTGATCCCTGGGTTGGGAAAATCCCTTGGAGAAGGAAATGGCAACCCACTCCAGTATACTTACCTGGAGAATTCCATGGGCAGGGGAGGGAGCCTGGTGGGCTACAGTCCATGGGGTCACAAAAAGTCAGAAACCACTAAGTGAGTAACACTTGACTTTAGCAGTGTATTTGATATATTTTCCTATAAGCTCAAGAGGAGCTTCCCAGGTTGTGCTAGTGGTAAAGAACCTGTCTGCCAATGCTGGAGACATAAGAAATGTGGGTTCCGATCCCTGGATTGGGAAGCTTCCCTGGAGGAGGGCATGGCAACCCACTCCAGTATTTTGCTTGGAGAATCCCATGGATAGAGGAGACTAGGGGCCTACAGTCCATAAGGTTGCAAAGAGTTGGACACGACTGAGGGGTGTAGAGATATAGTTTCTGCTTTCAAGTTTGGATGAATTAGTTCTCAATAATTGATTTCTTCCATCCTTACTTTTGTTCCATTCACCCTGTTTCAATATACTTGGTAGTAAACAGTTAGCTTTAAAGATACCTTGTCATTTTGACGTACCAAAGACAGAAGCTGTTTAAGTTGAAAGTTTTAGATGTCAATGTATGACTAAAATGACACAATCACTCCTGTTTTACATGACAGAAAGTCTCCAAATAACCAAACTTCATTAGTTAAGTCAATATACATGAAAGAAATTTTTTTTTAGCCAATATTAGTTTATGTGTATCAAGTTCAGAAACTGACAGTAACCTTATAATTCATTATCTTTTTTAAAATATAAATTTATTTATTTTAATTGAGGTTAATTACTTTACAATATTGTATTGGTTTTGCCATACATCAACATGAATCTGCCACAGGTATACACAACAAACTCAAATCCACTATAAATGGATCACTCAACCCAGAGAGCTCGCTGGTCTGTAATTCAGAGAAAAAAAGCAGAAACTGACAGATGGGCACACAGTTTATCTACTATTTAGAAGGGCAAGGACCAGTTTGATATATTTCCTTCTTAAGCTGTACTGAAAAGAAAATTAATTGTACTGCACAAAATCAGAATTGTGTCCTAATGAAGAATAATTTTTAAGCTACATTCTTATCTCAAATTAGGTAAAAGGAAAAAAATACATGAGTTATATGCTCCTTAAAAATTAAAATGAACACAGGGTACCAATGTCCACAATTTTCCTTTTGAAGGTGTTGTTTGAATATATTTCACTTCTTGGGAGGTTTAAGACTGTTTTTAGTTGTTTGAGAATATTTGAAACTAACACATCATCATGGGTGTCCTGCCATTCCTGTGATCACAGTTCAGTGGTTTGTATTCCAATTAGGAACTGAGTGTTTTTGTTTGTTTACACTGATCTATTACACTTTTTATTCCGCGATTCTTGAGTACAGCAGCATCCAATATAACAAACAGAAAGTTGCTCCCAAGAGTTGTAAAATGCATTTGTTTGTTTTTTAGTCTTTCTCCTTCGTGTTTGTAAACCCCAAGAATTTTTTATGGGTCATTTTTAGAATTCGATGAGAAAAAGAGACCCCAGAGGCTACGTATGTAATAAGGGATTTGACTTTACACAAGTGTGGGGCTAGTTACACAATATATACGCTGCTGATGTTTCTCTACGAGATACTGGGCTGAAGTCCACAGGGTTAGTAGTCTGGAAGGGAAAATGCAGAGTGAAGGACTCATGGATAAAGCTGAGCCAGAAACGCTGGGGCAAAATGGAATTTAGAATGTACTGGCACCTACATTGATCTCTCACTGTTTCCCAGACCCCTACTCCCCTGGTGGGTTGACCTGTGGGAGAAACTCTTGTGCTCAGGGAGTTCAGTGCAACTTGCAGGGGATGGGGGTTGGGGGGAAGCCCTGGAGAGGCTGACCCAGCAGGTCTGGCATGAGCTGAAGAAGCTGTGGGCAGAGGTCTTCTAGTGTGAAGCAGGTGAGTGCGGGGGAGCAAGGACGATGACCAGCTGCCCAAGGGGCCCATCTCTGAACACAGGAACACACTGCCGCCTCACTTCCACTTTGCAGATCTCATGCAGAATGTCCCAGTGAGCCTCACATTAAGTCTTGAGAGTCCCTTGGACTGCAAGGAGATCCAACCAGTTCATCCTTAAGGAGATCAGTCCTGGATGTCCATTAGAAGGACTGATGCTGAAGCTGAAAACTCCAATACTTTGGCCACCTGATGTGAAGACTGACTCCTTTGAAAAGACCCTGATGCTGGGAAAGATTGAGAGCAGGAGGAGAAGGGGACGACAGAGGATGAGATGGTTAGGTATGCCACCCTGAGGAAGTTTTCTCATCTCTGTGAGGCTTCCTTTTTTCATTTGTTAACAAAATGAGTACAGAAAGGTTGAGTAGTCATAGGCATACTGTTTTGGAAAGATTTTCTAAAATCCTTAATCAGTAAAATAGCTCCTGGAGACTTCTGTGAAAAAACATTTAAAAATTCTCAACTAAGATCTTTCAGTGGTTAATGTTAATGTCTGTCACTCACTGAAAAGTGATGAGCAGTGTTGCTCTGCTGTGTACATGGTATCTCTATCACATCCTATTACGGTGTTTCAGTGAGAATTTGTGTGACATTGAAATGAATTCATTTTATGATCCAGTTCACTGTAGGTGGAAATTTTGTTGGTTTGTTCTGAGCCTCAGCTGGTGAGCTTTGTACCTTTCCTCTCAACATTCAGTGATTTCATGACCACGTATAAAGATGTAGTTATGAATATTTTATGTCATTGAATCCTTTGGTTCTGTTATGGCAATATGCAGTATTTATTATTTGTTTAGTTTATTGTGTTTTTAAAATTAATGTGCTTGAATACTGGCTCCACCAGCGGTATCATGATATGAAGAAACAAGATGAACAAATAATTTGGAAAACTCTTTTATTTCAGAGTTATCTAATTAAAACCAGTTGTGGAGGTGGAAAGAAAATTGATGATTATAATGTGTGTTTGTTGGAGGGATAATTAAGATTCTCTGGGAACTAAAGAAAGTCTTTCAATTCTGACAGGGAAGAATTTACAGAGTGGCACTTGAACCATTATTAACACCGCTTAACATGTATGTGCATTTTGAGAAAGAAATACAAATAAAACAGAAGACTTTAAGCCCAAAATAAAAAATCTAAATGTACCAGGGTCCCTGGATTGAATCTTGAAGCAGAGAAAAACTGTTATTGGAAAATAGATGAAATCTGTATAAAATTTAGATTTCAGTTGAGCATTATATAACTACATCATTTTGAGGGGGGAGTTGAGAAATATATTGTAAAAATATAAGGTATTAACAATGGGGCAAATTGGGTGGCGGGGGATATCCACAAATTGTTTGTACTGACTTTGTAACTTCTGTAAATCTAAAATTATTCCAAAATAAAGGTGCTTTATTTTTAATTATTTATTAATTGAAATATAGAGCTCTTACAATGTTATATTAATTTCATTTATACAACATAGTGATTTGATACTTTTATGGATTACATGACATGCAAAGTTGTAAAATATTGACTATGTTCCTTTTATTGTACATTTCATTTCTGTGACTCATTATTTGATAATTTCCAGTTTATACCCTTCCCTATGTCATTCCTCATTTGTGGTAACCACTATTATCTATATCGGTGAGTCTGTTTCTGTCTTGTTATATCCAAATACTATCTGCTTTCACCTATACATGAACAACAAAACAATTAATGAACACATTAAAAGTTTTTATTTTAAAAGTTTAAAATCCTAAAAGATGATGTTTAAGTGCTCCACTCAATATATCAGCAACTTTGGAAAACTTAGTAGTAGCTACAGGACTGGAAAAGTCCTTTCCATCCAAAGTTTGGAAATTGGGATTGAAAAGTTCATTTCAATCCCAAAGAAGGGCAGTGTCAAAGAATGTTCAAATTTTGTATGACTGCACTAATTTCTCATGCTAGCAAGGTCATGCTCAAAAATCTTTCAAGCTAGGCTTCATCAGTACATGAACTGAGAATTTCCATATGTACAAGCTGGGTTCCAAAGAGTCAGAGGAACCAGAGATAAAATTTCCAACATTCATTGGAACATGGAGAAAGCAATAGAGTTCCAGAAAAAACATCTACTTCTTCATTGACTATGCTAAAACCTTTGACTCTGTGGCTCACAACAAACTGTGGAAAATTCTTAAAGAAATGGGAAAGCCAGACCACCTTACCTGTCTCTTGAGAAGCCTGTATGTAGGTCAAGAAGTAACAGTTAGAACCAGACATGGAGCAAAAATTTGGGAAAGGAAGATGTCAAGGCTGTATAAGCAGGCTGTCACCCTGCTTATTTAATTTCTACACTGAGTACATCATGTGAAAACCCAGGCTGGATGAATCACAAGCTGGAATCAAGATTGCTGGGAGAAATATCAACAACCTCAGATATGAGGATGATACCACTCTAATGGCAGAAAGCAAAGAGAAACTAAAGAGCCTCTTTTTGAGGGTGAAAGAGGAGAGTGAAAAAGCTGGCTTAAAGCTCAACATTCAAAAAACTAAGATCATGGCATCCAGTCCCATCATTTCATGGCAAGTAGAAGGGGAAAAAGTAGAATCAGTGACATATTTTATTTTCTAGAGCTCCAAAGTCACTGTGGAGGGTAACCACAGCCAAGAAATTAAAACAGGTTAGCACCTTGGAAAAAAAGCTATGACCAAAAAAAAATGTATTAAAAAGCAGAGATGTTACTTTGCCAAAATAGGTCCATATTATCAATGCTATGGTTTTTCTAGTAGTCATGTTCGGTTGTAAGATTTGGACCATAGACAAGGTTGAGTGTTGAAGAATTGATACTTTCGAACTGTGGTGCTGGAGAAGACTTTTGAGAGTCCCTTGGACTTCAGGGAGATTAAATCAGTCAATCCTTAAGGAAATCAACCCTGAATATTCATTGGCAGGACTGATGTGGAAGCTGAAACTCCAATACTCTGGCCATCTGATGTGAAGAACAGGCTCATTAGAAAAGACGGATGCTGAGAAAGATTGAAGGTGGGAGGAGAAGGGGATGAAAGAGGATGAGATAGATAGTATCACTGACTCAATGGACATGAATCTGAGCAAAATCTGGGAGACAGTGGTGTACGGGGAGCATGGTGTGTACAGTCCATGAGATCGCAAAGAGTCAGACATGACCTAGGGATGGAACAACAACATTTAAAAAGTGAAGATAAACCTTTTCTTTTGCTGATGGTGGGATCATCTGAAAATACTAACATACTGCTCCTCTCTCTTCCAGCAATATAGTGTAGATTTTCAGGTCAATAGACACAAATCTACCACATTTCAAAATGCCTACAAGTTATTTCAAGATGTTAATTTGCATATTTTAAAGTCATTCTGTTGAATTGATTCCAATTTTTTGCCTTAACAAGTAATGCTAAAAAAGGTCACTTTTTTCAAATATATCTTTGTACATTTATATGAACCTTATGTGTAAAATGAATGTTAATATTGCCAAAAGTAAGAATATTAAAATTTTTAATGTCAAATTATTTTTCAAATGGTTGTTAGTATTTATAAATCTATCAATAGTAAAAAAGAGTGACAGTTTTATCATACTAGCATTATCATTAAAAAATATTGCCGTATGGCAAAACCAATACAGAATTGTAAAGTAAAATAAAAAAATAAATAAATAATAAAGAGGCATTCTAATTTTTTAACTCATACTTAAAAAAAAATATTGCCATTCTATTAGAAAACAGGGAGTGTTTCCATTGTGTGATGATGGATGAATGAATGTTAATCATGCAGCTGGGGAATGGGGGCAAAGTGGTAAGATGAAATCATGGGTAATTACATGAAGACAGAGGGAATGCTCCTCTCAATATTCATTTTTCAGGAAAGCTGAAATTTGGCATGGAGTCAGGTCAACCTGATACTGGCAGTCACAAAATGTTTGAATCCATATTAAGGAGACCAAATGTTTTTCAAAACCGTTATAGATTTTTCAAAAAGGAAATACATACTCAGGTTTTTATTTTAGAAATATGTCTATAAATGAAATGTAAGAATATGGCTTGTGCTGTGCCTACTCACTCAGTTGTGTCCGATTCTTTGTGACCCTAAGGACTGTAGCCTTCCAGTCTCCTCTGTCCATGGGAATTCTCCAGGCAAGAATACTGGAGTGGGTTAAGAATTTGACTTAAATGGTTCTAAAGCTGGAAAAATGATAGTCAATTAAGAAGTTCTTGATATGATATGATGTGATGCATATTAGAACTGAGGCACAGAAGTGCCTTTGAGAGAAGCATTGAAGACAAAACTATAGGACCTATAGGCTAATTAGACATGACACATAAAAGAGATAGTGTAGACTGGATTTTACTAGATTAAAATCTGCTTTCTTTTTGCAAAACTAGAGGCTACATGGAGAGAAGCAGATTTGGGAAAGAGATAATAAATTTTGTCTTCTATACATTCCATATGAGATGCCTGTAGAATTCTAAACTGAACATGGGCAATGGATAAAAGGAGATGCAGGTTTCAAGTTCTTTTTTGGCCTGGAGACATAGTTTTGAAATTTATCATTCTATGGGTCAAAGGAGACTTTTTGAACTGGAAAATTATTTGCTGGGGCTTCTGTGGTGGGTCAGTGGTAAAGAACCTGCCTGTCAACGCAGGAAACATGGGTACAATTCCTAGGTTGGGAAGATCCTCTGGAGAAGGAAATGACTACCCACTCCAGTATTCTTGCTTCGGAAAACCCATGGACAGAGGATCCTGTTTGGGCTACAGTCCATGGGGTTGCAAAAGAGTCAGACATGTCTTAGAGACTAAACAACAACAGGAACAATTCTTTGGGGAATTTCTTTAGAAAATTTTGTGTTCAGGTATTTCTTTAGAGATGAAATCTTTCTGTATTTGCCTCACCTGACTATTTTCAGATTTAAACAGTTAATAACCAAACAACATCCATAGTTCGATATAACAGTGCTCAGTTTTTGCCCTTTTATTGAAGTGTCATCATTCTACAGTATCTAGAGTTTGTGTCCTGATGCTAGTTGGAGTGGCGGTAATCTCAGGATGAGTTTTTTTCCAGTGTTATGAAAGTGGTATCATGAATAGGCTCATGATAGCTCATTAACGATTTTTCAGGAGTTTTTGAGCTAATTGTTAAACATGATCATTATTAGAGATCAAGTAATACAATCCTATAAAGGACAGAAATGGTATGGACCTAACAAAAGCAGAATATATTAAGAAGAGGTGAAAAGAATACACAGAAGAACTGTACAAAAAAGATCTTCATGACCAAGATAACCACGATGGTGTGATCACTTTCCTAGAGCCAAACATCCTGGAATGCGAAGTCATGTGGCCCCGAGGAAGCATCACTACAAACAAAGCTAGTGGAGATGATGGAACTCTAGTTGAGCTATTTAAAATCCTCAAAGATGATGCTGTGAAAGTGCTGAGCTCAGTATGCAAGCAAATTTGGAAAACTCAACACAGGACTGGAAAAGGTCAGTTTTCATTCCAATCCCAAAGAAAGGCAATGCCAAAGAATACTCAAATTACTGCACAATTTTCACTCATTTCACACTCTAGCAAAGTAATGCTCAAAATTCTCCAAGCTAGGCTTCAACAGTACATGAACTGTGAACTTCCAGATGTTCAAGCTGGATTTAGAAAAGGCAGAGCAAGTAGAGATCAAATTGCCTACTTCCATTGGATCATTGAAAAAGCAAGAGAATACCAGAGAAACATCTACTTCTGCTTTATTGATTATGCCAAAGATTTTGACTACATAGATCACAACAAACTGTGGAAAATTCTTCAAGAGATGGGAATACCAGACCACATTACCTATTTCCTGAGAAATCTGTATGCAGGTCAAGAAGCAACAGTTAGAACTGGACATGGAACAACAGACTGCTTCCAAATAAGGGAGTACTTCAAGGCTGTATATTAAACTTCTATGCAGAGTACATCATGAGAAATACTGGACTGGATGATGCACAAGCTGGAATCAAGATTGCCAGGAGAAATATCAATAACCTCTGATATGCAGATGATACCACCCTTATGGCAGAAATCAAAAAGCTACAAAACAGCCTCTTGATCAAAGTGAAAGAGGCGAGAGGAAAAAGTTGTCTTAAAACTCAACATTCAGAAAACTAAGATCATGGCATCTAGTTCCATAACTTCATGGCAAATAGATGGGGAAACAATGGAAACAGTGACAGACTTTATTTTGGGGGGTTCCAAAATCACTGCAGATAGTGACTGTAGCCATGAAATTAAAAGGTGCTTGCTCCTTGGATGAGTGCAATTGTGTGGTAGTTTGAGCATTCTTTGGCATTGCCTTTCTTTGGGATTGGAATGAAAACTGACCTTTTCCAGTCCTGTGGCCACTGCTGAATTTTCCACATTTGCTGGCATATTGAGTGTGGCACTTTCACAGCATCATCTTTCAGGATTTGAAATAGCTCAACTGGAATTCCGTCACCTCCACTAGCTTTGTTCATAGTGATGCTTTCTAAGGCCCACTTGACTTCACATTCCAAGTTGTCTGGCTTTAGGTGAGTGATCACACCATTGTGATTATCTTGGTCATGAAGACCTTTTTTGTATAGTTCTTCTGTGTATTCTTGCCACCTCTTCTTAATATCTTCTGCTTCTGTTAGGTCCATATGATTTTTGTCCTTTATCAAGCCCATCTTTGCATGAAATGTTCCTTGGTGTCTCTAATTTTCTTGAAGAGATCTCTAGTCTTTTGCATTCTGTTGTTTTCCTCTATTTCTTTGCATTGATTGCTGAAGAAGGCTTTCTTATCTCTTCTTGCTATTCTTTGGAACTCTGCATTCAGATGCTTGTATCTTTCCTTTTCTCCTTTGCTTTTCACTTCTCTTCTTTTCACAGCTATTTGTAAGGCCTCCCCAGACAGCCATTTTGCTTTTTTGCATTTCTTTTCCATGGGGATGGTCTTGATTCCTGTCTCCTGTACAATGTCACGAACCTCCATCCATAGTTCATCAGGCACTGTATCTATCAGATCTAGTCCCTAAAATTTATTTCTCACTTCCACTGTATAATCAGAAGGGATTTGATTTAGGTCATACCTGAATGGTCTAGTGGTTTTCCCTACTTTCTTCAATTTAAGTCTGAATTTGGCAATAAGGAGTTCATGATCTGAGCCACAGTCAGCTCCTGGTCTTGTTTTTGTTGACTGTATAGAGCTTTTCCATCTTTGGCTGGAAAGAATATAATCAATCTGATTTTGGTGTTGACCATCTGGTGATGTCCACGTGTAGAGGCAGAGGAACCAGAGATCAAATTGCCAACATCCGCTGAAACATCGAAAAAGCAAGAGATTTCCAGAAAAACATCTATTTCTGCTTTATTGACTATGCCAAAGCCTTTGACTGTGTGCATCACAATAAACTGTGGAAAATTCTGAAAGAGATGGGAATACCAGACCACCTGACCTGTCTCTTGAGAAACCTATATGCAGGTCAGGAAGCAACAGTTAGAACTGGACATGGAACAACAGACTGGTTCCAAATAGGAGAAGGAGTGTGTCAAGGCTGTATATTGTCACCCTGCTTATTTAACTTATATGCAGAGTACATCGTGAGAAACGCTGGGCTGGAAGAAACACAAGCTGGAATCAAGATTGCCAGGAGAAATATCAATAACCTCAGATATGCAGATGACACCACCCTTATGGCAGAAAGTGAAGAGGAACTAAAGATCCTCTTGATGAAAGTGAAAGTGGAGAGTGAAAAAGTTGGCTTAAAGCTCAACATTCAGAAAACTAAGATCATGGCATCTGGTCCCATCACTTCATGGGAAATAGATGGGAAAACAGAGAAAACAGTGTCAGACTTTATTTTTGGGGGCTCCAAAATCAGTGCAGATGGTGACTGCCGCCATGAGATTAAAAGACACTTACTCCTTGGAAGGAAAATTATGACCAAACTAGATAGCATATTCAAAAGCAGAGACATTGCTTTGCCAACCAAGGTCCATCTAGTCAAGGCTATGGGTTTTCCTGTGGTCATGTATGGATGTGAGAGTTGGACTGTGAAGAAGGCTGAGCACCGAAGAATTGATGCTTTTGAACTGTGGTGTTGGAGAAGACTCTTGAGAGTCCCTTGGACTGCAAGGATATCCAACCAATCCATTCTGAAGGAGATCAGCCCTGGGATTTCTTTGGAAGGAATGATGCTAAAGCTGAAACTCCAGTACTTTGGCCACCTCATGTGAAGAGTTGACTCATTGGAAAAGACTCTGATGCTGGGAGGGATTGGGGGCAGGAGGAGAAGGGGACGACAGAGGATGAGATGGCTGGATGGCATCACTGACTCAATGGTCATGAGTCTGGGTGAACTCCGGGAGATGGTGATGGACAGGCAGGCCTGGCGTGCTGTGATTCATGGGGTCACAAAGAGTCGGACACGACTGAGCTACTGAACTGAACTGAACTGAACTGCTCCTTGGAAGAAAAGCTGTGACAGAACTAGACAGTATATTAAAAAGCAGAGATATTACTTTGCCAACAAAGGTCCATCTAGTCAAATCTATGGTTTTTCCAGTAGTCATGTATGGATGTGAGAGTTGAACTATAAAGAAAGCTGAACACTGAAGTATTGATGCTTTTGAACTGTGGTGTTGGAGAATATGCGAGAGTCCTTTGTACAGTAAGGGGATCCAACCAGTCCTTCGTAAAGGAAATCAGCCCTGAATGTTCATTGGATGTACTGATGCTGAAGCTGAAACTCTAATCCTTTGGCCACCTGATGTGAAGAACTGGCTCATTGGAAAAGACCTTGAAGCTGGTAAAGATTGAAGGGAGCTGGAAGAGGGGATAATACAGGATGAAATGATTGGATGGCATCACCAGCTTGATGGACATGAGGTTGAGTAAGCTCCAGGAGTTGATGATGGGAAGCTTGGCTTGCTGCAGTCCATGAGGTTGCAAACAGTTGACATGACTGAGCAACTGAACTGAACTGAAGTAATACAATCCTACACTTAAGAACAAAAGTAATGAATATTTAGTATACCTGCATGCTCAGGTCGACTTCACTTTCACTTTTCACTTTCATGCATTGGAGAAGGAAACAGCAACCCGCTCCAGTGTTCTTGCCTGGAGAATCCCAGGGACGGCAGAGCCTGGTGGGCTGCCGTTTATGGGGTTGCACAGAGTCGGACGTGACTGATGCAACACAGCAGCAGCAGCAGCAGCAGCATGCTCAGATTGTGTCCAACTCTTTGTGATCCCATGGACCATAGCCCTCCAGGCTTCTCTGTTCATGGGGATTTCCAGGCAAAAGTACTAGAGTGGGTTGCCATTACCTCCTCCAGGCGATCATCTCAACCCAACCCAACCCAACCCAGGGATCGAACTCGAGTGTCCTGTGGCTCCTGCATTGGCAGGTGGATTCTTCACTGCTGAGCCACCTGGTATGTCCTAGTACTCATGGCTTTCTAATTATTTTATTATTATCTATGCTTTTGAGGTTTTATATATATATATAAAAGTGCATCTGTATGGTGAAAGCATTATATAATGTGGAGTATCCTTCCCAACCTTGCATCAGTGATACCAGATTGATATATACATATTTATTTATAATTATATAAATATAATTTATATATATATATATATAATTACTTGTTAACTATAAAAGATACAACCCAAAAGCAGCCAAATGAAAGAGATACATAGGGCAGGTTCCGAGGAGATGGCACATGGAGTTTCCATAACCTCTATCTCTCTGAGATCCTAAATGCATTCATCAACATGGAGCCTCCAACTTATTTTTTGATCGTCTAGACTGAAGAATCTGCCTGCCAATGCAGGAGGTGTGCGAGACGCAGGTTTGATATCTGAGTGGGGAAGATTTTGTGAGAATCAATTTGCTGTAAGAAATTTCTAACGGAGAGTAATGCATATCTTATTATTTGCAAGTTGTTTGTTATATACCCTGTATATCAGTTTATTAAACTGATATAAATATAAATTTATAATAGACCTAGATCTATATATCTATGTACATATCTATGTCAGCACATATATATGCATATTCACATATTTTCATATATTTGTTTTCAGAAAGTCAATGATTAAACATTTACCAGGATTTCTTTCTTATAAGATTTTTTCAGTTAATTTACAGGATCTGCCTTGTAAGTTTGCTATGTGACAAACTCTGAGAAGAATATACTTCAGATTTTTCAGAAATTGTTGCTAATGTTGATATTTCCAAAATCGTCTCCTCTCTGTTCCCACTCACTGCCTTTGCCCCAAATTTCAGAAAATGACTCCATCTTTCTTTTATCCTATCTACTTATTATAGAATATTTATCTAAATTATTTAGCCCATTTTTATTTTGTGAAATTCACCTTGTTTTCTAGACTTATCTTTTTTAACCCTTTTCCGTGACATCAGTGCACACTATAAATTTAATTGCACATGATGACATTCTATATATTTGAGTCTCATCATTGAGTTTTCCTGTATTTTAGATTTTCTGTCATGAACCTAGTCTCTCAGTGTCATTCACGACCATTTCCCCTATGTGTAAGTGTTGTCTACACTATAAGCATCCATAGATATTCATCTGAATTGCAGTAGAAAAAATCAACAGTGATCTTTTGCTTGCTGAATATCATAGGCCCATCCAGTGTCCTAATGAGCTGGCTTCCTGTGGTGTTGGTTGAGCACCATTGAATAAAATCACCTTGAAGTTCAAGAGTTTCTATGATGATGCTTTTCCCTCTCTTGGTATTCATCTTCACTTTCTCTTTTTCTGTTTCCTTCATTAAGTCACTTGTATAGGCAAACTGTCCTTAATTTTTCTCCAGCCTTTACCCCCTAGACCAAGTTACTGTACTTATACTCTTATGAAATAGTGTTTTTTTTTTCTTTAAAAGCATGTGTCATCTGTTATGGATTGAATTGTGTACCTCATCTCCATTAAATCTGTATGTTTAAGTCATAACCCTTAGGACCTCAGAATGTGATCTTATTTTGAAATAGGATCCTTGCAGAAATAGTGAGTTAAGATGAGGTCATGCTACAGTAAGGTAAGCTCCTTAAACCAGAATAACTGGTGCCTTATAAAAAGGAGAAATTTACACACACATACACACACACACACACAGGCCACCATATGAACCTGAAGGCAAAGATGAGGATGCTATGTCTACAGGTCAAGAAATAAGATCCCCAGGAAACCATCTGAAGTCAAGAGAGAGGCTTGGTACTGATTTTCCCTCAGTGAAAGGCAGGAACCAACCTTGCTGACAATCTTTTCTCACACTTCTAGCCTCCAGAACTGTGAGATAATGAAGTTCTGTTTTTTTTAGCTACCCAATTTGTAGTACTTTTTAAATGGCAATGAGCAAACTAATACATCATCATACATTATATAAATATACATTTATCATGAAGATTATTTAGTTAATATCTTATCTGCACATAGCAACAAAAAATTTTTAACAGCAGGGGCTGTATCTATTTTATTTGCAGTTATATTTCTTATTATTGCATGGCATATAATAGATACCTAATAAAAATTAATTGAATAAAAATTCTATTTCTCAACAAAGTGTTTACTATTATAATGATTAGGAGAAATTCTGCATACAGTTTATTTATCAAATTATGTGGTTGCAAATTCAGGGGATACAGGATTTCTTCTGAAACTCTGTGCTTGATGTGGGCAAAGAAAGGAAGCTTCTTAGTTGAGTGGGATTCATGTATCTGATGATAGGGTCTTTTATATAAATAAAATAAATAAATATAGCCTAGGTCTTTTCACCTAAGCTATATTTACTCAGTTTTGGCCGTAGCAACAGAATATGTGCAAAGTCTGAGCTAGTAGTGTGTGGAATGCGATGACAGCACCATATGGGGAATTGTGTGGTGTCTGGATGACGGGCCACATTTTAGTGTTTAATTTAAGAAGATCTGATTTTGACAGTAAGAGTTGAGGATTGAAAAATGTTGCCCTAAGCAATCAATATGGACTGCTGCTGCTGCTGCTGCTGCTAAGTCGCTTCAGTCGTGTCTGACTTTGTGCGACCCCGTAAATGACAGCCCACCAGGCTCTGCCATCCCTGGGATTCTCCAGGCAAGAACACTGGAGTAGGTTGCCATTTCCTTCTCCAATGCATGAAAGTGAAAAGTGAAAGTGATTTCGCTCAGTCGTGTCCGACTCTTAGCGACCTCATGGACTGCAGCCCACCAGGCTCCTCCATCCACGGGATTTTTCAGGCAAGAGTACTGGAGTGGGGTGCCATTGCCTTCTCCACAATATGGACTAGAACTGTGCAATAATTAAAAAAAACAAAAAACAAAACAGCTAGTTGTATAACTCACTATTGTCTATTTTTATATATAATGCTTTCACATGAAATAATATTTCATCCTCATGCACCTAATCTGCATTATAAATGTATATTGTCATTTTCCACATAAGAAATCTGTCCCATTTTTCTTTGTTTCATAATATTCATTTTGGGTAATTGTTTTGTTATTGAGTTTAAAGATACTCTTTCTTAGCTATTTTTAATGGCATATAAATATATTTAAATCATTATCACAACAGAGTTTTGGCCACAGATTGATTTATATAAATTAGAGCATATGGATTAGCATAAGGAGTAAGACAAACCAGAGTTCATTCCAGAGAAACATATGTCATTTCCTTGTTTGGTATCACTAACTTTAGATAGATAAAACAAATTTGATTACAAAATATTTTTTTCTAAATACGTATATGTTATATTTTTGAGCAGAATATTTTATTCATGAGTATAGTTAACATATGCATTCATATTTCTGTGCTAATTAATTGTAATTTCCCCCCATCCTCCCAGCATAGCTATGTAATTATGACATCACTTGGTAAAAATACATTTACACAATTTGTAAAAAACATGTTTTAATCTTTCATTAATATACAATTTTACATACGGAAGAAAGTGAATAAATTCAATTTTATACATTAAAACGAATGAGAAAGTAGTTCTAGAAAGTACACACACATATAATCAACAACACACACACACATGCAGAAGCACACACCAATACACATGAAGTTATTGGAGCTAACTGTGATGCTTTGAGAGCAAATTTGCCAAGTTTAATTAATTTTTCCAAGTTTAAATTAATTAAATTTTTGAATTTACAGCACAGTCCTTTAGGGATCTCAGTTTATGAAAGTTAATTTACAATTTTGTAAAAATAATTTAAAACAAATTTAAGCACTCAAAGTTTTTCTCAAATACCATAAAACTTTCCATAATACATATTTTAAATACATAGGAAACTAACCATGAAGTTTAATTTTATCTATTTCTAAGTGACAGATTAAATATTTAGTATTTTGGAGATGCTTCAAAATAAAAAAAAAATCTTTAAAAATAAAGCATCCACACTCTGAAGTATTACTAGAGATTTTCTCATATATTATTTTAAGAACTGGTATGACAAAATCAAACATTCTGTTCAGAAATGTTATTTTGGAATTTTAAAAGGGCAGAGACTAGAAAGTTAAAATTTTATTTAGGGAATCATTTAACAAAATTTAAGCATTAAGACACAAAACCCCCAGGGAAAAACTGCAAATAAAGTGAATGTCTCCTTTGTAAAGCCAAAGGCTTCTTTGTTCTCTGTATTATCCTAGAGCTAGAAAATAATAGTACTAGCGAGATGAGAATTACTGACAGTGGTCACCAAAAGAAACCCAATGTGCAAACAAAATGAGGTCATATTGTTCTCTAAACTGTCTTCCAATGAACCTTGATCCATTAAGTTAAAAACTCAGAACTGGCCACAGGTTTCACGGAAAGGCCTGAATTGTTCTAAATAAAATTGGACTTTTCTATAGTTTTTGTACCGAACATGTTGATGATAAGATACCATTTAGAAAAGGCCTTTAAAATGACCGTGCCCTATATATGGATAAATGCATCAACCAAAAGACATAGACTGGCTGGGCAAGTGAAAACATATACCCGTATGCACTTCCACTTACCGCATTAGTCTGCTTGCTGCTAAGTCACTTCAGTCATGTCCGACTCTGTGCGACCCCATAGACGGCAGCCCACCAGGCTCCCCCGTCCCTGGGACTCTCCAGGCGAGAACACTGGAGTGGGTTGCCATTTCCTTCTCCAATGCATGAAAGTGAAAAGTGAAAGGGAAGTCGCTTAGTCGTGTCCAACTCTTCACGACCCCATGGACTGCAGTCTACCAGGCTCCTCTGCCCATGGGATTTTCCAGGCAAGAATACTGGAGTGGGGTGCCATCGCCTTTTCCCACTCTGCTTGAGTTGTATGTAATATTTTTTTTTCTGATAGAACTCCCACAAAATTGTATTTTATTGTATTTGTAACTTTTTTATCTCTCTTTTTTTACTTTAAATTTTGTATGAAATTGTATGTAATTGTTTAATATTGTTAGGTTAATCAAGTTCCCATTATGGCTTGAATTTGTAATTTTCTTTTATTTTTTTGTCTGGCTATTGACTGTGAAAGCTGATAAACGTCTTTTACTATTGTGATTGCATGCATCCCAGTCACTTCGGTCTTGTCTCTTTGTGACCCCATGGACCATAGCCCATCAGGCTACTCTGTCGTCCAGGCAAGAATACTAAAGTGGGTTGCCATTTCCTCCTCCAAGGTGTCTTCCTGACCCAGGGATCAGACTCACATTTCTTATGTCTCCTGCATTGGTAGGCAGGTTCTTTACCACTGGCGCCACCTTGGAAGCCTTAATATAACTATTACTCACTTAATATCATTGTATCAGGATTGGTCAACAGAAAAATAATAGAATTCTGTATCACCAAAACTACCATGTAATAAAAAAACCTGTAATCACTTTTTAAAATCCAAATGATTATAAGAATTATCTTGAAATTTTTTGAAAAATACCTATGCCTATGTATTTTTTTCTCCAAAGCTCCAGATATGTTTCTAATGAGCAGCCATGTTTAAAAACAACTGGACTATACGGTGATCTTTTACTTTTATCTAGTTTTTTCACTTTTTCTTTTTCATATTTAGTGCTCCAATTTCACTTAGTTTATGTTTTCCAATTTCTTCATCTCATCTTTTTTTTTTGAAGTTCTTTCTCAAGCCTTTATCCATCATAGTAGAAAGGCTTTTGTATACATTATATATAAATAGTATTATAATATATATATATTTCAGAGAACTTATAGTTTTTGCCTAACTAAAGATTTTGTGACATTTTGATTCCACTAGACTTAGTATGAATAGGTTGCTAGATTTCTAATTAAAAGAAAAAAGATAAGCAACAAAGTTTTACTGTATAACACACAGAACTATAGTCAATATCTTGTAATAACCTATAATGGAAATTAATTTAAAAAATGATATGTGTTACATATAATTTAATCACATTGCTATGCACCTGGAACATTGTAAATCAACTATACTTCAAAAAAATATACATATTTTTAAAAATGGCCAGGCCCAATAACACATCAGTGACTACTAAATGGTGACAAAGTACCTTTGGTGTTTCTTTCTCATCAGATCTTGGTAATAGATTTGTAAAATGGAATGACACACAGAAAACGTAATTTCTTTCTGTTTTGCCTACTAAATTTTTTTCTCAATTCAGAACCAAAGTGAGAAAATAATTTTGAATAGACTTTGTGGGACTTTCTCTGAGCCTGACAGATTATAGGTAGGGAAACAGATGCTGGCACCATTTACAACCTTCTCTTTGGCTTTCATTTGGTCTTCTACCATGGTGATGCCAGTGGTAAAGAATCTGCCTGACATTGCAGGAGACACGAGAGATGCAGGTTTGATCCCTGGGTTGAGACGATCCCCTGGAGAAGGGAATGGCAGTGGGTAGTCCAGTATCTCTGCCTGGAGAATTCTATGGACAGAGGAGCCTAGTGGGTTACAATCCATGGGAGTTGTAAAGAGTCGGATATGACTGAACTTTGGCTTTTATTTGAGCTTCTCCCAAGCTGACAGCAGGTTGAGTCAGTTTATCTATGTACTTATCATTTATTGAGAGGAAGGGATCAAGAGTCTCTGAACATTGGTAAACACTTTTGGAATGGATTTTGGTGGACCCAACCAAGATGGTTGGATGGTATCACTGACTCAATGGCCATGAGTTTGAGCAAAGTCTGGGAAATGGTGAAGGACAAGGGAGTTTGGCGTGCTGTAGTCCATGGGGTTGCAAAGAGTTGGACATGACTGAGGAACTAACACTTCAAAGTAGAGGCAAGGAAGTCAATGGAGGCCCCGGAATAAATTATTATGTTTGTTAGAGACAGCAACAGGCATCCAGTAGTTTCCATTAACTAGTGAGATTGGGAGCAAAGGATGGGGAAGTATTCCTGATCAAGTCATGTTAGTAATGATTTTCACATGGCATTGTGTGAGAATGAAAACAGCAGGCAGTCACAGCTGTGATGATCCTTGGGGTTCAGGCTCAGTCATATGGCCCTGGTGTCCTCTGATGAACTGGCTTCACCTAAAGAAATGCTTTGGTATTTGTGCTAATATCTCTGCTATTAGAAGGCTCCCAGAAATTGTCTTGAATCTTTACATCTTCCAACTTTCATGGACATGGCATATTTGAAAGAGCTTACCCTCTGGACCTTGGCTAGATTGCTGGGGATTCCTTCCCACACTTTTTAACACAGAAACTAGGACAAGCTACACCTACCATGGGTGTTAGCAGCTGGACCAGGGGACTTTTTTTTTAGTTGCAATGATTATCACAGGCACTGGTGACCAACAATAAAACAGATGTTAGATTCTGAATAAAGCAGAGGCAAGTTATTCATCTCAAACAGGAGAAAATATGCTAGAATTCAGAAGGACAAGAATGGAACACTCATGTCATTAGATGAAAGTCAATATGAATGTGACATAATATATAATTTGAAGCTATTCAATTGTGCAAAAGTGTAAATGAAACATAACCCTTTCTGATGGTCTATCTTAAAGAAAGTCAACCCTGAATACTCACTGGAAAGACTGATGCTCAAGCTGAAGCTCCAGTATTTTGGTCAAATGATGTGGACAGCCAGCTCATTGGAAAAGTCTCTGATGCTTGGAAAGATTGAAGGCAGGAGAAGAGGGTGTCAGAGGATGAGATGGCTGGGTGGCATCACTGATGCAATGGACATGAATTTGGGCAAACTCTGGGAGATGGTGAGGACAGGGAGGACTGGCCTGCTGCAGTCCTTGGGGTCGAACACAGCTAGGAGACTGAACAGCAACAACTCTGATGATTAAAAAACACTGGGCATTTGGACATCCCCATATAAGAATTTGATTTGTAATAGGTTAGATTTCTTTCATTTATAAAGTTTACATATTTATCACTCAATTTTATACTGGCAATTTTTCAGTTTCAAAACTTACCAATTTCTTGAAGTGGTATTTTGTTGTTGCTTTTCTGTTCTTTGAGAAAGAGGTAAGTGTGAATTCCTTTATTTAAAAAAAAGAATGTCCCTTGTAGATACTAAGTAAGAAATATTATCAACAATGGTATTTTCCCTTATGTACATATTTATCAAAATGCCATCAAGTTTACATTAAAAGAAATAATAGAAAGAGTGATTTAAAAATTAATTGATTTATTTTAATTGGAGGCTAATTACTTTAAAATGTTGCAGTGGTTTTTGCCGTACATTGACCTGAATCAGCCATGGGTGTACATGTGTCCCCCATCCTGAATCTCCCTCCCACCTCCCTCCCAATCCCATCTCTCTGGGTCATCTCAGTGCACCAACCCTGAGCACCCTGTCTCATGCTTCGAACCTGGACTGGAGACTTATTTCACACATGGTAATATACATGTTTCAGTGCTATTCTCTCAAATCATCCCACCCTCGCCTTCTCTCACAGAGTCCAAAAGTCTGCTCTTTACATCTGTGTCTCTTTTGCTGTCTCGTATATAGGGTCATTGTTACCATTTTTCTAAATTCCATATATATGCATTCAGTTCAGTTCAGTTCAGTTGCTCAGTCGTGTCCAACTCTTTGTGACCCCATGAATCGCAGCATGCTAGGCCTCCCTGTCCATCACCAACTCCCAGAGATCACTCAGACTCACATCCATTGAGTCAGTGATGCCATCCAGCCATCTCATCCTCTGCTGTCCCCTTCTCCTCCTGCTTCCAATCCCTCCCAGGATCAAAGTCTTTTCCAGTGAGTCAACCCTTCACATGAAGTGGCCAAAGTACTGGAGTTTCAGCTTTAGCATCATTCCTTCCAAAGAAATCCCAGGGTTGATCTCCTTCTAATGGACTGGTTGGATCTCTTTGCAGTCCAAGGGACTCTCAAGAGCATTCTCCAACACCACAATTCAAAAGCATCAATTCTCCAGCGCTCAGCCTTCTTTGCAGTCCAACTCTCACATCCATACATGACCACAGGAAAAACCATAGCCTTGACTAGATGGACCTTAGTCGGCAAAGTAATGTCTCTGCTTTTGAATATGCTATCTAGGTTGCTCATAACTTTCCTTCCAAGGAGTAAGCATCTTTTAATTTCATGGCTGCAGTCACCATCTGCAGTCATTTTGGAGCCCAAAAAAATAAAGTCTGACACTGTTTCCGCTGTTTCCCCATCTATTTCCCATGAAGTGATGGGACCGGATGCCATGATCTTTGTTTTCTGAATGTTGAGCTTTAAGACAATTTTTTCACTCTCCTCTTTCACTTTCATCAAGAGGCTTTTTAGTTCCTCTTCACTTTTTGCCATAAGGGTGGTGTCGTCTGCATGTCTGGGGTTATTGATATTTCTCCTGGCAATCTTGATGCCAACTTGTGTTTCTTCCAGTCTAGTGTTTCTCTTGATTTACTCTGCATAGAAGTTAAATAAGCAGGGTGACAATATACAGCCTCGACATACTCTTTCTCCTATTTGGAACCAGTCTGTTGTTCCATGTCCAGTTCTAACTGTTGCTTCCTGATCTGCATACAGATTTCTCAAGAGGCAGGTTAGGTGGTCTGGTATTCCCATCTCTTTCATAATTTTCCACAGTTTATTGTGATCCACACAGTCGAAGGCTTTGGCATAGTCAATAAAAAATAGATGTTTTTCTGGAACTCTCTTGCTTTTTCCATGATCTAGCAGATGTTGGCAATTTGATCTCTGGTTCCTCTGCCTTTTCTAAAACCAGCTTGAACATCAGGAAGTTCATGGTTCACGTATTGCTGAAGCCCGGCTTGGAGAATTTTGAGCATTACTTTACTAGCATGTGAGATGAGTGCAATTGTGCAGTAATTTGAGCATTCTTTGGCATTGCCTTTCTTTGGGATTGGAATGAAAACTGTAGTATACTGTATTGGTGTTTTTCTTTCTGAGTTACTTCACTCTATAATAGGCTCCAGTTTCATCTACTTCATTAGACTGATTCAAATGCATTCTTTTTAATAGCTGAGTAATAGTCCATTGTATATATGTGCAACAGCAGACAGTGGAATTTTAAATAAGCTTTCCTTTTTATATGAAGTTTTAGAATGTTAGATTATACTGAAAAAGTGCATATGTATCAAATAATATTTTCATGGCCAGTCACCACATGACCAGTATTAAAATATAGGAAAAACATCTCATGATGGGTAGATTGATACTACACAATCATCTGACTTCACAATGCAAATTTTATTCTCAAAATGAAAGTTTAGATAAAATTGATACTGATGAATAATATATACTGAGCATGGCAAAGAAATATTTTAATGGAAGATCAGCACATAAATGCACATATTCACTTTATTTGTTTCAGAACATTCGCTTTCTTTGTGGAATACTTTGCTCAGTCTGGTCTGTTTCCGTGTTGTTTTCTCAGTGTAATTGATCTGAGGAGTCTGGTTTGCCATCACTCTAAGAATTGAATAGATTGGATGAACAAGAGGAAAAAAATGGAAGAGAAATGGAAGGAGAATACTGAAGTGTATGAATAGTATACAGTGAAGTGCACAGGAAAAGGAGGAAGGTCATTATTCAGAAAGCAAACACCAGTATTTCATTAGTTTGAAAGATTTTGTTTTAACAAATCAAATTAGTTTAGTAGGCAAATAACCTCTTTGGCAGAATTTCAATACCTCTACCTAAAGCAGTGTTTCTAAATAATGATCTTTAATTAACTTCATTTATTTGGAAGTTTAGTTGATCAGGAAAAGCTTATTTTTCCTTGCTTTTTTTTTAAGTCAAAGAGCTCTTACCAAATAATCTGAAATTGACTCATCATTATCAGTTTTGATAATTTTTATCAGTTTTGTTCTAGGGACATTTGAATTTTACAGAAATCAAAACTTACATGTTGGTAGTACGTATTGATTCTAGATTTTTTTCCAGCAGTGTTCTTTCTTAATATTAGAAGTGGAATGAAGGTGTGCATTTTGGATTGTTTATGAAGAGGCAGTGATGGCATATTCTTGGTGCGTGCATGCTCACTTGCTTCAGTTGTGTCCGACTCTTCGCAACCCTATGGACCATAATCCATCAGGATTCTCTGTCCATGGGATTCTCCAGGCAAGAATGGTTGCCAGGACCCCTCCAGGGGATCTTCCCCACCCAGGGGTAGAACCTGTGTCTCCTGCATTGCAGGCAGATTCTTTATCCACTGAGCCACCTGTGAAGCCCAATGGAGTACTCTGGATATGGTTTATTTCCTATTCTTTGGTTCCTTTTGTATGTGATCTTACAGGTGGCTAAGAAGAGATAGAAAATGTCTGTGTAGCTGGTACTGAGTGGAGATAATTGGCTTCAACTGTAATGAAAGACCTTGACTTTATAAGACATCTTCTCAGCAACAAATTGTATGCGACCTAGATAAACAACAAATAATTGGGACCTAGATAAAAATTATAAGGCTAAGGAATAAACTTTGAGTGGCTGTCGTACACAGTATATGTTCAGTCCCTAGTCAACAATTGCATGCATGCATGAATAAATGAAAGAATAAAATAATATAGACCAGTGACTTTCTGATTTCAAAATACTTCTAAACTATTTTCATGGATAATAATCAGAACCTCAGCATAGATTTTATTTCAAGTTAGATTTTGGAGTTCTGAAGTAAAGAGAAGAAATAATAATGTGCTGTGTGGTGTAGTGAAAGGTTAGAAGCTGGACTAAGGGCTGAAGCCCACCAGTCTCCTCTGTCCATGGGATTGTCCAGGGAAGAACACTAGAGTTGGTTGCCAGGCCCTCTTCCAAGGGATTTTGCCTTTTAAAAGATGGACAGGCAGTTGATATAAAGCCCACTCTCCCCTTTGCAATCTGGGCTTTACAATGCTGTGTTGGTCTCTTCTGTACAATTAAATAAATCAGCTATATGCACACATATATCCCCTCCCCCTTGAGCATCCATCTAGGTCATTATAGAGCACTGAGCTGAGCTCCCTGTACTTCATAGCATGTTTCTACTAGCTAGCTATATGTATATAGTGTATATATACACAGGTAGTGTATATGTGTCAATCTCGATCTCCCATTTTGTCCCACCCTCTTCTTCCCCTTCCCCTGAATCCACATATCTGTTCTTAACATCTGGGTCTCTACTCCTGCCCTGGAAATATGTTCATCTGTACTATTTTTCTAAATTTCACATATATGCATTAATATATGATATTTGTTTTTCTTTTTGTGAATTACTTCACTCTGTATGACAGACTCTACAATCCCACTACTGGGCATATACCCTAAGAAAACCATAATTCAAAAGGATACACGTATCTCACTGTTCATTGCAGCACTGTTTACAACAGCCATCCATTTTTTCCCCAACATTTTCTCACCTTCTCTCTTTTCTAGAGCTCTCCTGTGTTACTTCTCTTGTGTTACTTCTCCTCATTGTCAGGCACTTGTTTCTAACTCAAGGGAACATATGACTGTTCTTTAGAGGAGTAGCAAAATTTAGAAATTTAGAAGCCTAAAAGACTGACACTGCATACAAGGAGGAAATAAGATTTGTACACTGGCTTAGAAGTCAAAGTATGATTTGTGATATTTGTTTCCATGGGAAAATGTGGTCTGAGGTTCATTTAGCTTCAAAGCATTTTTGGAACATGATACATTGGTGAGTTGGAGATAATGATTTCAAATTTCAGATTTAAGCAGAAATTAATTAGTAGAAATGTCTGCAATTCTTCTTGTAGCCTAGATACAATTATAGTTGCTTTCTTTCCTAAGTATAAATTTAATTAAAATAAACAATACTCAAACATCTTGATTAAATTCAATTTTCTCTTAATTTAAATGAAGAAAATAAATTTTTAAAGAAGGTAACTAAAAGAACAGAGTCATGTGGCTTCTGTAAGCATTTTTCAAATTATATTATTGCTATAGATAATAATAGATTTAGAATTTTGTATATGTCTAAATAACAATTCATTAGGAGGACTGATACTGAATCAGAAGTTCGAACACTTTGGCCACCTGATGCGACTCGTTGGAAAAGACCCTGATGCTGGGAAAGATTGAGAACATGAGAAGAGGGTGACAGAGGATGAGATGGTTGGATGGCATCATTGACTCAGTGAGCATGAGTTTGAGCAAACTCTGAAAGACAGTGAAGGACAGGGCAGTGTGGTCTGCTGCAGTCGATGGGGTTGCAGACAGTTGGATATGACGTGGCAACTGAACAACAACAACAAATGACAACTGATGCTTGAGAGTTAAACAACATAGGAAATTTTTACATTCTTGCTGAATTGCAAAACAGGGGAAAAACTTGAACTGAAAATCAGAATATACATGCTCCAGAAAAGTAATTTGTAAGTCATTTTAATTCCCAGTGTTTAGTTTACTAAATAAAGGTTTAGGATGGTACACTGAATATTGTAGAATTATGAAGATTAAAACAGCAAATTATGAAGATTAATAAACAACAAAACTTTGGTGAAATTGATTGGAAAGGAGAACTCTAATAGCAACATTTCCTTAGTGTGAAATACAGTGATCCCTGATAGGAGAAGTTCCACTGAAGATATTAAACTGCGTCAGAAAAACAGGGTAGAAGACCAATAAAATGACCAGTTCTATAAAGGTATATGGAAATATTTTGGTTTTCACTGAAATACAGTAATAAATAACAAAATTAAGTGAATTTCAGTACTATTCTCTGTACTGTAAAATAATAGGAGATATGCACCCAATTTTCATTTGTCTCCCCTTGGTCAATAGGAACTTTCTGAATTTTTCTCCCCCAAAGTTTATGAATGTGTATATGTGTGTGTTTGATAACATTCATAGTAAAAGTTTACTTTTCCTTACATTAACACCTCATATTTGTTGGCTCAAATTTCCCATTTCATCTTGTCAACAATCCAGACACAGATTAACCTGGATATTTGAGATGAAAACACACACACCACACACACACAGACACACAAACCCTGGATCATTTTGACTTGAACTTGTTAGCAGAAAGGGAGTGTTTTGACCCTGGACTCATAGACAGATATTTTTGTATGAAAACTTCATTCTAGAACTTGTGACATCACCTAGCTACACACTTACTTTCTGACTTCCTCCTTTTTAATACAGCAAAGTGTACAATCCTAAGACCAACATTTGCTTTTCTATGTCTACCTGTCAAGTGGTAAACTTCCTAAGAAGCAGTGAATTCTGAAGCCACTAGACCAGACTGCCCCATTACTGCATTAAGTAGACAATGGGTTCAAGTAGATTAATATTGTTACTATGGGCACAGAGGACAGCCTGGGGTTCCTGTTTCCATGGCTTTCTCTTGTCCTCCAGCCTCCTGCCCAGTCATATGGGGACACAGTGGATCCTGGCCACACCTGAGTGACACTGACTCTTGAGAAAACCCCAGTCTTACAAGGAGACAGCTTCCACCAGTCCTTTCCTCCAGAGACATCACTATCTTTATCACCCTGGAGTGTGTAAGGAGATGGAAGTCTGTAGCTTTATGACCCTGGGATTTAAACAAATCTGCCTCTTGCCTTGTTTTTCAGCTGCTGTGTCCAACTCATTGGGAACACATGGATTGCAACATGCAAGGCTTCCCTGTCCATCACTGTGTCCTGGAGTTTGCTCAAATTTTTGTCCATTGCGTCAGTGATGCCATCCAACCATCTCATCTTTTGTTGCCCCCTTCTCCTCCTGCCCTCAATGTTTCCCAGCATCAGGGTCTTTACACATCAGGTGGCCAAAGTATTGAAGCTTCTGCTTCAACATCAGTCCTTCCAATGAATATTCAGGACTGATTTCCTTTAGGATTGACTAGTTTGATTTACTTGCAGTCCAAGGAACTCTCAAGAGTCTTCTCCAGCACCACAATTTGTGAGGATAAATCCTTCAGCATTCAGCCTTCTTTATATTCCAGCTCTCAATTCTATACATGACTACTGAAAAATTCATAGCTTTGACTATATGGGCCTTGGTCTGAAAAGTGATGTCTCTGCTTTTTAGCATGAGGTTTAGATTTGTCATAGCTTTCCATTCAAGGAGCAAGTGTTTTTTAATTTCATGGTTGCAGTCATCATTTGCAGTGATTTGGATAATGTTGTCAGTGCCTTTTGCTCAGAAGATGTATTGATATGGTGGATCCTGGGCGAATTATCTCCAAACACTATCTTTCCCCTTTGCAAAAACTTTACTCATTTTGCATTTTTAAATGTATTACAAAAACAAAATTTTGTAATTTTCCTAATTATTCTCCAAGGCAGCAATTCTCATGTGTTTTACTAGTTAGAACAAATGAATAAGCTAGAATTTGAGGTAAAATGATTTTGCAATTAAGAAAGAATAAAGTATTTTTTCTTGATCAAAGATCTTGACTTTGATTACTTTTTCATGTTGGAGCACTGTTAGCAGGGCTTTACAGACAGAAATAAATTTGGAAGTATGCATGACTCTCTGGAAAATTCTTATATGATGATGACTTTATAGAAGTATAGACATTCATGTATATCTAAAGAGGAGTTAAACAATAACAACAAACAACATGTTGTTTATGTGAAATTAACAAATGCTAAGTTACTAGATACAAAATCATATTTTCATACCTCTGTAGCACCTGAAATAAGTGTCAGTTAAGTCAGGCCACCATCAAATGTGCCTTTTGATTAAATATTTTTCTCTATAACCAGATGTCTTAGGGTGATGTGGTAGCCATGTTCCATGCCTTGCAACAGAACAACACTGGAGTGTAAGTAAGAAACGTATGTGTCTAACAATTAGCACTCACATATCCAACACAAGAGTTTAGGAGAGCTTTTGGTTGCTGAACAAGCATCTTGCAGAAAACCTGCTCATAGTGCTTTTGCCTTATAGATTCTTGAGAATTTTCACAAATGCCTAACTTCATTTACTGACAGATACCTATAGTGAAGCTAGCTCAGAATTAATGCTTTGCAGAGAATCAAAAAGTCACGTGTTTCTTGTTTCAAATTTGGTAAGGCAGTTGAGCAAAGCATCTTAACTTTTTCAATATTGGAAACTTGTTGTTCAGATACAAAACTAGATTTGGGGCTCTGTTAAAGATTAGTGGGGTCACTAAGTGAGTAGAGGCTGGCTCAGTGTTTCGGTTCTATCAAGAGGTGGGATCATACATGATAACCTACCTGGTGCTTTTCTAGCAGGAATCCTTGAAGAAGCACCTCTGCAGAAGGACTGAATCTAGGGGGACCTGGTGGGAGTGCTGGAGGATGAACTGATCTTTGTGACGAGACCCTCATCTCTCTGAACCCTTGGAGTGTCATAAAAAACTAAATGTTAATCCTGAACAATTGTAAAAACTAGCCCTCCTTGCTCAGTGTGCATGTGTGCTCTTTCGCTTCAGTTGCGTCCAATTCCTTGTGATGCTATGGACTGTAGCCTACCAGACTCCTGTGTCCACGTGACTTCCCAGGCAAGAATACTGGAGTGGGTTGCCACGCCCTTCTCCTGAATCTTCCCGATCCAGGAACTGAACCAGCATTTCCTGCATCTCCTGCATTGCAGGTGGATTCTTTACTGCTGAGTCACTGGGGGAACCCCCTAGCTCAGCAGTAGCTTCCAAAAACATAAAACCATGGGCTCATATCTATATGACTTTGGGGGAGTTGTTCTCTGTTATCCCTAAACTGAGGGTATGTGCTTAGTCACAAAGTTGTGCCCGACACTGCAACCCATGGACTATAGCCCACCAGGCTCCTCTGTCCATGGGATTCTCCAGGAAAGGATATCGAAGTGGGTAGCTGTTCCCTTCCCCAGGGGATCTTCCAGACCCAGGGATCGAATCTGCATCTCCTGCATTGCAGGCAGATTCTTTACCGTCTGAGCTACATAATGCTCGTCTTTTTCAAAGTTGACCAATGATGAGATTGAACACATTCATTAATGAGAAAAGTGGTTTGAAAATGTGTAATGTGGTACATAATTATTAAGTACAATTAAGGAGGCAGTACAGTGTTCAATAAAGTCTAGATATGTAAAGTCTTTATTAGAGTTTTCACATTTGAAATACTCAGTTATATTATTATGCATTCCTAAAAGGACACTGCCATTAGACATTATAAAACAACTTCACAGTTTCCAAAATACAAGGTCATGAACCCATATTCTTAAGGACAATCTCATTATGCATCTGGAATAAATGTGTCAGAATTATCCAGTTTCAAATAATATGTCAATACCAATGTGAAGATTTCATCACAGTTAACTCAAAGAAAGAATATTTTGCTTAAGATTGTTGACATGTGGTCCGCTTGAAATGAGAGCTCAGCGGCATGAACATTGTGGTTTTGTAAGGCGTAACACAATCAGACTAAAATAAGCCTTGCTCAAACCACAATCTGTAAGGGTACTTGTGCTGGATTTTGCTTATTCTGGATACCGCAAACTTGATTTTAATGGTTAGGCAGTTTCCACCCATTCTTAAGCAAAATGGGAGCATCAGTTCAGTTCAGTTCAGTTCAGTCACTCAGTCGTGTCTGACTCTTTATGACCCCGTGAATCACAGCATGCCAGGCTTCCCTGTCCCTCACCAGCTCCCGGAGTTCACCCAAACTCATGTGCATTGAGTCGGTGATGCCATCCAGCCATCTCATCCTCTGTCATCCCCTTCTCCTCCTGCCCCCAATCCCTCCCAGCATCCGAGTCTTTTCCAATGAGTCGACTCTTCTCATGAGGTGGCCAAAGTATTGGAGTTTCAGCCTCAGCATCAGTCCTTTCAATGAACACTCAGGACTGGTCTCCTTTAGGATGGACTGGTTGGATCTCCTTGCAGTCCAAAGGACTTGCAAGAGTCTTCTCCAACACCACAGTTCAAAAGTATCAATTCTTCGGTGCTCAGCTTTCTTCACAGTCCAACTCTCACATCCATACATGACCACTGGGAAAACCATAGCCTTGACTAGATGGACCTTTGTAGGCAAAGTAATATCTCTGCTTTTTAATATGCTATCTAGGTTGGTTATAACTTTCCTTCCAAGGAGTAAGCATCTTTTAATTTCATGACTATAATCATCATCTGCAGTGATTTTGAAGCCCAAAATAAAGTCTGCCACTGTTTCCAGTGTTTCCCCATCTATTTCCCATGAAGTGATGGGACCGGATGCCATGATCTTCGTTTTCTGAATGTTGAGCTTTAAGCCAACTTTTTCACTCTCCTCTTTCACTTTCATCAAGAGGCTTTTTAGTTCCTCTTCACTTTCTGCCATAAGGGTGGTGTCATCTGCATATCTGAGGTTACTGATATTTCTCCCGGCAATCTTGACTCCAGCTTGTGCTTCCTCCAGCCCAGCATTTCTTATGATGTTCTCTGTATATAAGTTAAATAAGCAGGGTGACAATATACAGCCTTGACGTGCTCCTTTTCCTATTTGGAACCAGTGGGTGGATTCAAATCCTTGACTTACAATTCAGTAGAAACACTACATGCAGCTTCCTTGGTTACAGGTAACATACATGCAAGTGGTAGGAAGCATGTAACTAGAATACAGTGTTATAATGATCATATCTCTCTGATTTCAAAATTACAACTGATAGAGGCCCCATTTTCTGGATTAGGGACAAGTCTGGAATTTCTCTAGAGAAATTCCCTCACTGACTGAATTGTTGAGATACTGTAGGGATTTATTTATTCGATACCATTCCAGCATCCCAATTCTATTTAAAGACTAACTAGAGAGCTCCTCCATGCTCAAGGGAGACCACGTGTTTGTCTGTTTGTGCTCTCATTGCTGTCCTGATGCATTCCTCCTGCAAGCTGTCACCATGCCGTCCGGGTGTGGGAACCACATGCCCAGGTTGGCACAGACCCTGCCTGCCTGGAAGGTGGAGGGACTCTTGCTTGGACTTCTTCAGTCAGGGACACTTGTTGATATTCACGTGCTCAAACCTTTTCCTGGAAGCACAGTTTCTTAGCCAGGATGGACCATCCAGTCTGGGCTCCCAGCATTGGCTGCTCGTTTTCCCAGGACCAGCTGTGGCAGGAAAGTGATGTCACAGCCCTGATCTCCCCTCCCGCATGAAGTTCCCTTTGGGTGCCTTTAATGTCCTTTTCTGCCAACGTGATTGGGATGATCTCAGTCTATCAGAGTCTGTTCTCATTTTTAACGATATGTTATTAAAACTTGGTCCTAGTTCAGGAACAATAATAAAAGCTTCAATTCCTGACAAAATACAAATTTTCCATTTATAAATCTAACTTTTAAGCATAGGTGAAAGATATTGCTATTGAATATTTTTATCTGCTGGATTTCGTTAAGGAGATTTTGAGGGATTTGTGGGGGTGATGGAGGTATGAGACCATGAAGGGCAATTTCCCAACAGGCAGGAAAAGTCACAATTACTTTCATCATTAGTTAGGTAATTTTCTAAGGGTAGATAAAGAAAAGATTCTGTTTTAAAATAACAAGAGTCCTGGAAATCTCATCTAAGGAACTGGAAATAACTTGTCAGTAGTTTTTGTTTCTTTATGCTCTAAATTCATTTTTAGTAACAGTGGAAGCAATTCGAAATGAAATACAACTCTTAAAGCAAATGAAGCAGAAATGAATGCCAGCAGTAAATGGCAAGAAGAAATATAGTTCAGTGTGTTCTTCAGAAATCCTGTCCCTTGGAACTAAATGTTGAAAGTTTCTTATTCTTATTTTTTGAAATTTTATAATCATGAAGCTACCCATTGATATTAAAACTAGTTCTATCACACTATGTTCATTTGTCCTCTTAATAGAACAAGTGTGGCCTCAAGTAGATCTGTTCAGTTCAGTTCAGATAAGTCGCTCAGTCGTGTCCAACTCTTTGCAACCCCATGAATTGTAGCACACGCCAGGCCTCCCTGTCCATCACCAACTCCCTTTCTGAGATATTTTGTTTCCTTTAAGTGAAAAAAAATCCTCTTTTTTTATTTATGAGGTTTAAAGACAAAG
Source organism: Oryx dammah (assembly GCF_014754425.2). Classification (NCBI taxonomy): domain Eukaryota; kingdom Metazoa; phylum Chordata; class Mammalia; order Artiodactyla; family Bovidae; genus Oryx; species Oryx dammah. Next base: position 16,257,513 of record NW_024070204.1, read on the forward strand.
TATCTGAAGCAGGACCTTTCTTATTGGTAGGCACTTAACACATGGTAGCAGCTATGATTGGGTTTCCCTGGTGGCTCAGAAGGTGAAGAATCTGCCTGCAATGCAAGGGACTTGGATTTGATCCCAGGGTTGGGGAGATACCCTGGAGAAGGGAATGGCTACTCACTCCAGTATTCTTGTCTGGAAAATTCCATAGACAGAGGAGCCTGATGAGCTCCTCTGTCCGTGGGGTCACAAAGAGTTGGACATGAATGAGTGACTAACACACACATGCAGCAAGTATAATTATTAAATCTGATATTAGCAAAATAATAATAATAATTTTTTCAATCTTTGAAGTATTAGCTATTTCTAGCCTTTGTAATAAATGTTTCTTAACAGTTTTTCAGTCCAAGTATCCAAAGTTGCTAGAAACAAAGATATTTGACAATATGGGGCTTTTCAAGAAGTATTAGTGGTAGAGAACTTGCTTGCCAGTGCAGGAGATGTGGATTCAGTCTCTGGGTCAGGAAGATCTCCTGAAGGAGGAAATGGCAACCCACTCTAGTATTCTTGCCTGGAAAATTCCATGGACAGAGGAGCCTAGTGGGCTACAGTCCATGGAGTTGCAAAGAGTCAGACATGACTTAGTGACTAACACACACATAATCATAATCAAAATGGGAAACAAAGCCATCTGGCAATAAAAAAGATGTTCTCAGCCTATGTGATAATCACATAAACTGCAGAGTAAATTAAAATGAAATAACTTTGAGAGTCCGTGTTTATAATGAAACTGAGCAGTTTATCTTAGGGAAATATTGAAGTAGTTTGTGAGGAACAATGCTTACAGTTAGGAAGAAGTTCAGTGTCTGGCATCTTCAGTTTTGATGTTTCCTTCAAATTTTTATTGCCTACCTTCTAAACCACTGCTTGTGTCTTTTCTTTGTAGCTAAACTTAAGTATTTTTCTTTGAAATCTATTTTCTGGTCAATTGTGCCTTTGTCTCCAAAGGACTTCCACAGACCCTCCTCTAATGGGTATTTTAACAAGTCAGGAAACATTTATTTGACATATTCTGTGTAATCTACATTGCTCCGAGTCCTAAAATACGTACATGAATAAAACTTGGCCCCTTCTTTAAAAAAATTGGTCTATATCTGGAGATGTCAAGGAAATAAATGATCTTTTCAAAATAATACAATTTCATAAGAATATGGTCTCTTGGATGTGGAGGAGGAAAGTCAGTAAATGTTTCTTGGAGGAAAGTGAAGTTATCTCAGTCTTTATGAATAAAAAATTTACAAGAAAGAGCAGTATAAGGCTGGAGTCCCCAGAACAGGGGACAGCATAAACAAAATTACAGAAGGTATGGGAGTGATGTGCAAACTCTAAAAATAGAGTTTGAGAAGAATAAGGTTAGGAGCAGGTAGGAGAAGAGGTATAAGAAGAATAAGGTAGGAGCAGGAGATAAAGCTAGAGAGATCTATAGATGCCTCATGCATATAAGGCTAAAGTGGTTTGACTTAATCTCAAAGTCAATGGAGAGCATTAGGAAGGAAAGGGTAAATAACGAATGAAATTTTACTTAGGGTTCATAAGTGCTGAGTGGTAGTCACTAATGATACAGACTAACTCTGACCTATACTAAAGACACTGAGAGTTCAGAAAGACCTTGACAAATATAGAAAAGATTCAATATTTATATTAAATCCATCACATGGATTCCATCCCCTTCACCCAAAGCCCATATTCCCTCCAGAAAAATCTGGAGGAGTCACTCTTTACCAAGGACTTAAGAAAACATTGAGGAAAACACACATTTTACATTTTATTTACAATAGTGATTTAATCATGGCTTTCTCTAAGCTAGAAATGCTGGTGGGATACTCTACACATGAAATGGACTGTTAGCTTGGGTTCATCCAGAGACAAGTGCCTAGAGCAAAAACTGCTACTATAAGGGAATGCAAAACCAAAAAAGTAGGGATGAGCCAGAGAAGAAGGGACAATACTTTCTGGGGTGTGACAAATTTATTTTTTCCACTATTTGGAATCACATAAAACTAATAACTGGATTTTTTGGGAATGTCTTATAAATAACATTGTAGGACAGTCCACCCAGAGGGATGAAGGGAGAAGAATTTATCCATTAACCACTGTCTCCCTTGCTCTCCTTCATTTTGCATTTGAAGTCCCCAAGACTGTCGACATGATTTCACATCTGAAATTTCACAAGGAAACCCTTGAGCAGGAAATGAGTCACATGTGGTGATGCTGGCATGAAGTGGCACACTTCAGTTATACTAACGTGGGGTTAGTCAGAGCCCATACAGACTTGGTCACTTCTATTGTGGCCTGGTAGAGATGGCTGTGGTCAACAGCCTTAGCAACCGCTGAGGCTGAGAAGAATCTGCAGATTCTATATGGTTACACCAAGGTCAGTGGGGATGAGACAATCACAATGTGACCGAGTTGGGAGGAGCATATATGCCATAAAGGGCTATACACGTATGATTTTCACAACACAAGGTGAGACAAGCGTTATGATTAGACCTCTGAGATTTGTACAATCTCCTAAGCTCTTTCATATCAGCTAATTGATGGCAAGGTATCTAGGAGTGATATTGATGGTCAACTCAATACACTCCTTCCTCAATTGTTTTAATATAATAAGTATCCCAACTCTCACGAATAGAGATTTGGCTTGAGCAAGCATCACTGAGATTATATGGTCCTTATCCAAATGTTAGACAAACCTTCAGTGTGCGCATGGACACAGAATGTTTGAAGAAAGAAAACAATTAAGTTTCCCAGGGAAAGAACCCTATAACATGACAAGAATATCCAGGAAACCTCTTCAGTTCAGTTCAGTTCAGTCACTCAGTCGTGTCTGACTCTTTGCGACCCCGTGAACTGCAGCACACCAGGCCTCCCTGTCCATCATCAACTCCCGGAGTCCACCCAAACCCATGTCCATTGAGTCGGGGATGTCATTCAACCATCTCATCCTCTATCATCCCCTTCTCCTCCTGCCCTCAATCTTTCCCAGCATCAGGGTCTTTTCCAGTGAGTCAGCTCTTTGTATCAGGTGGCCAAAGTATTCTTCCCCAAAATGAGTTTTGTTCATTTGCATAGATGGTGACTAATGTGGGAAACACCCAGGCTTTTCAGGAGTAATTGGTGTTGGGTCTGAAGTGACCCTAATATCTCAGGACTCAGAATATCAAGAGATCAATATAGCTTTGACTGGAGTCCAAACTTCAAAAAACCAACTGGGACCCTAACCATATCTTAAGCACACCAAGTTCATAAGATACCATTGGAGGCAGAAGTTCTTCACACCAAGAAGAACCTTCTCAATGATCAACATTTAAATCACTTTCTTTTAAATTCTCTAAACTCTCTTCTCTAATCGGTTATCTCATGTATAAATCTGTGCCACATGCACCCTCATCATCATCGTTGATGAACCCAACACCTATCTTTGCTGAGTTGGCATCTGTGAAATGGAGTAGCTATTGGAAAAAACACAGCCACACTCATACACACACAAATCAGATTTATGCCAATATATAGTAGTGTTTAACACTGTATCTCTTTAGATGATTTGCTTTTTATGTTACTCACAGCAACAACTTCAAATCATTTCTGGTCTTCAAAAGTTCAAATGGTTCCTTGTAATCTGCACTTTCTGCAAAGAGAAGCTTGTCTTCTCCTTGAATAACTAAATAAAAGCCACCAGATTGGAATTCCCTCAATTTTCCACCAAAAATACGAAAGTCAAAATGTATCTATAATCACCCACTTCTTCTTTCACTTTGCAATACAGAAAGTGCCTTTCATGTTTCAAAGGATAATTTTTTCCACTTATGACGTGGAGTTTAATTCCCAGAAACCTTACACTCACAATGATCTCTCTCTCACGTGTCCGCCACTTTTTTCTTCCTTTCAGACCCTGCTTGAGTCCCTTTCAGAATAGGACTATTTCCCTGCACTCTGTATTGTCCTCAGGCTGTGCTATCTCTGAGCCCCACCTCCTCCTCTTCATAGCTACAGTATAAAAGGGGGTTTTCATAAGAGGAATGAGATGCAAACATTTGAAAAAAGGAATAAAGAAGACGTAGACCAGCCTTCTCAACCCACAGAGTAAATGAGGTATGAGAAAATGAACAATTTTACTTGAGAACGAGTCAATAGAAGATTCATCCTCAGCAGAAAGTCAGGTTATCATGATATCAGAACATTGAGATGACATTGAGGAAAGAGTCTGAGGATTTTATTGTCTTGCAAGACACATTTTAACAGAAAAAATATTTAGCAAGTGGGAAAAAAGTGAGAGAGAATGAGAATACAAGATGAATTTATCTTAGGTCAAGAGAGCACAGTGAGTTACTGCAATGAGATTGGTAGAGCAGTGTTTCCTAAAGAGAAAATTCAAGTACACTCAGGTTAAAACATATATTCCCAGTTTTCACCTCAGGTCTAATACCCAGATGTGGAAATTTGACTTTTAAACAAGTGCTGGGGGTAGTTTTTAGGATGAGATAAATAGGAAAACTGTAGTTTTAGTGTGTGTGTGTGTTTCTGTTTATGGGTCCTGGTATTTTGAATACCAGCTGTTAAACAAAGATGAGGACTTGGAGATTCTTGAAACCCCATGGAGATTTTTGGGCCACACAGAATCACCTGTGGCTTGGGCACTTGGCAGTTTTTCCTTGAGGTGTAATCCCTCAGAGGTTCCTTCTGATCACCTAACTGGCATCTTTGGTTGGTGTAGTAAAAAAGGTGCAACAAGGCAAGTGAGTCTGAAGTTCTAATTGTATCATGACAATACTTTAAAAGTCTAGAGCTTCAGAAACTTTCAGGAATTTCAGTCCAGCAGTGGGGTTCACAAGGAGCATCACATTTTTGTCACATCTGAGTAGAAGGCTTTCATCATGTTCAGGCAAAACATTGTTATAAGGACAAATTAGGGCCATGGTAATGGGAAGATGAGGGACAGAGTCAAGAAATATGAGAGGAGTTTGTAACTGATTATAAGGAGAGACAAAAAGACACAAGATTTTTCTGCCTTGGGAGGCTAAGTAATTAGTGACACCATTGGCATCTCGAAAAATGGTGCAGATGAACTTACTCACAAAGCAGAAACAGAGGCACAGATTTATGGGTGGCAAGGGGGAGGGGGTAGGATGAATAGGGAGCTTGGGATTGACATGTATATATATATATATTACTGGTGCTTTGTATAAAATAGATAACTAATGAGAACCTATTTTATAGCACAAGGAACTCTACTTAATGCTCTGTGGTGATGTAACTGGGAAGGAAATCGTGCAAAGGGTATATGCATGATGTATACTTATAACTGACTCACTTTGCTGTACAGTCAAACTAACACAACCCTGTAAAACAACTACACTCTAATCAAATTTTTTTTAAAAGGGGTCAGATTACAGGAAAAATCTGTACTAACAAAAATTCTTGGGTTGTAAATTTTTCTTTAGAGTACTAAGGAGCCTAAATTAAGGAGCAGAGTCAGTATCATGATATTTATCCATTGTTGTAATGTAAGGAAACACCTGAAAATTAGATGAGGTTTCTTGTGGGGAGAAATTAAGGTAATGAACAGTGGGGTCTAGGCTGAATGGAGAATGAAGTGACAACAAAGGAAGCTTGGATAAGGGATAAAAAAGGATAAATTTAAAGATCTTTTCCCTTTATTTTTATATTTTTAAATTTTTTTGATAGACTCATGGTGTTTAAAAAAAATGTAAAATCTTTTCAACTCTTTCATCCAATTTGATATCCAAACTTGAAAACAGAAGCATTTATGGATTTTTAGAGTCTGCTCTCCTAAATTCAACCTATATTCTTATGGGAGACATTTGTCCTTCCATGCCTTAAAGAGTCATTCCCAAATCCACTACTGGTACTAGCTAATTGGCTCAGAGAATTAATCAGGTGGCTACAAACCTTACCATCTGCTTTGAGCTCTCTCTTCAGTCTGGTCTCCTGGATTTCTCTGCCCTTGGCATCCTTACTTGGAAGCTGTCTCTCTGCCCAGCCCTAACAGATTGATTACCTATTTGAACAGTGTTCTGTTCTTTGGACAATCACCCCACCATGTGCTGCTTCTCAAATTACTCTGATGGTAACTGTGACCAGCAGAGAGTGGTGGCCCACCTTTCAACATCAGCTCCCAAGGCACTAACTGTGCTTGCTTTAAGCGGGGGTGGGGAGTGCTGAAATATCATGGTATGGTCTTTTTCTTTTTTAACATCTTTTTTTTTTTTTTAATGCAGACTATGTCTTTAAAGTCTTTATTGAATTTGTTACAATGTTGCTTCTGTCTTATGCTTTGTTGTTTGGCCAAGAGGCATCTTAGCTCCCCAACCAGGGATGGAACCTGCACCCCCTGGATTGGAAGGTGAAGTTCTAACCACTGCACCACCAGGGAAGTCCCATGGTTTGGTCTTAGGTTAAGCGAATTATTTTTTGTTTCAAATTTCTCATGAAAGCTGAAACATAATATGTTGGTAATATCTTATAATATCTAGGATCATATAATTATAAAGTATGAATGCTACTGGGTTTCCCTGGTGGCTCAGTGGTAAAGAATCTGCTTGCCAAAGTATAAGATGTGAGTTTGATCTGTGGGCTGGGATGATCCCTTGGAGAAGGAAATGGCAACCCACTCCAGTACTCTTGCCTGGGAAATCCCATGGACACTGGAGCCTGGTGGGCTACAGTCCATGGGGTTGCAAAAGAGTTGGACATGACTTAGCAACTAAACGATGACAAATAAACACTAGAATGTTAGAGGGATATAAGCATTAAGCATTTATCATGCTTGAAAAAAAAATAGCTATTTAGTTATATGAAATGTAGCTTCTTCCAGAAGATAACTTACTGAGGTTTAACCTTCCATATTTTATATACAATTCATCTGTGATTTATCCTAAGTGCTTCTGTATATTGAATAATCAATCATTGTACCTACTGCAATGTAAGAGTGTGCCTGGGTAGAATTATCATTATTTGGGGGAATCTATTGGGTTTTGGGTAAATGTGAAAGCAAGAAACAACTAAGTTTTGACAGGTGGAGTTTTGTAGAGGGGCCAGTTGCAGAACTGATTATGTTTTCTTTTTTTTTTTAAAAAATAATGCATTCATTTGTCTTACCAGATATTGCATCCAATACAGAAGTTCCAATGAGCATGCTAGTGCTTCATGTTGCTGTGTAAAGAATACTAGGGTTACCATTCTTCATTTATCACAGATGTTTGGATAAGCATTATTTTATGATGGAAGCACTACAGCATTTGGAGTCAGAAACATCTGGAATTTGTTTCTTCCTTTGTCAGTAACTCATGCTCTCACCTTGAGAGAATATACCATTTTCATGTCTCTAGTTTCTATGCATTGGAGAAGGAAATGGCAACCCGCTCCAGTGTTCTTGCTTGGAGAATGCCAGGGATGGAGGAGCCTGGTGGGCTGCCGTCTATGGGGTCGCACAGAGTCAGACACGACTGAAGCGACTTAGCAGCAGCAGCAGTTTCTATATCTGTCTTTAGAAATAATAAATTTAGGCTATTTCTCTCATTTTTAAAGTAGATGCAGTCCTTTGCATTAAGATATAGTCAAAAGTAAAATCGACTATGGTATTTTAGTTTCACACTAATGGTAACTATACATAAAATTTGCATAAGGATTCATCTCCTATAACTTGTCTTTCAATGATGTTTGAGCAAAGAGAAACTTTTGATAATGTAGCTAGGGGCATGCCAGCACTTCTATTTTTATGTGTTTTCTGGCTTTTGTTTCACATGTAAAAGTGATGAAAATTCTTTATGATACCAGCATGTAGTAGAAGCTAACAGTGGAAGCAAACTTCAGTGCTGTCAGCATTATGGAAGAAATGAGGGTTGAATGTATCAGAAATTCTCCAACTATATTCTTTCAAATTCTAGTCAGTGGTGGCTATTGCCTCATAATGAGAAACTTTTCATTAAATCAGCATGTTGCTAATTCACTTCAGTTGTGTCCAGCTCTGTGTGACCCCATAGATGGCAGCCCACCAGGCTCCCCTGTCCCTTGAATTCTCCAGGCAAGAACGCTGGAGTGGGTTGCCATTTACTTAAACCAGCATAGTTGTTACAATCTATTTAAGACAAATTAATTTGAAATCAATTTATTTCTATTTCATTAATATCATCGGAGGGATGATACCTATGGAAAGAGTCACTCAATTGTTGCAAAAGAATTTTGTTCAGTTAAATGTTTGCATATTTATTTTTAGAAATATATTTTAATGTGAAATGGAATAATACAATTTTTCTTCTCAAACTGTTTTATCCAAGATAAGAGTTTTCTATTAAAACACTGGTCATATGTTCATCCCAGCAGCATGTGAAGTTCATTTAGCTACTCTGATATTTCTAACTCTTTCTGCTAGGCTGAAGATACACTATTTTAAATCATCTCATAAATGTCTTCGGTTGCAAAGGAACAAATATGACTTAGAGTTTTTAAAAATTTGAGTATTTGACTGTGGAAGGCAAATTAACTTTTCTGTAAAAAAAAAAATACAGGGTACCCATGATCACTTTCTTCATAATAATTAAGGAATACGGAAAGATGTAATGATTTAAGGAAGTTTATTGTACTCACAACTGTGGTCAACAAATCCTTCAATTTGAAGGAAAACCTTTCTAGAAAGTTTCTAGAAACAATTGAGCATAGGCTGTAATTCTGCTATGTGAGCCAACTTCCTTTAACTGGGCAACTTATATATTTTTCCTAGCTGCCTCATCAGTAGAACTAAGTAGGACTAAGTTTTCCTCTCTGATTCCATAAGAAATCTCTGACAACAAGGGCACAAAAGTCACTTGAGTGGTCCACAAAATGCTAACTCTTCTATACTACTATAAAAAATGCAAGTGACTTTAACCCCAACATCAGTAAATCTAAGAAGATGCTGCCGCTGCTGTTGCTAAGTCGCTTCAGTCGTGTCCGACTCTGTGTGACCCCATAGACGGCAGCCCATCAGGCTCCCCCGTCCCTGGGATTCTCCAGGTAAGAGCACTGGAGTGGGTTGCCATTTCCTTCTCCAATGCAAGAAAGTGAAAAGTGAAAGTGAAGTCGCTCAGTCGTGTCTGACTCTTAGCGACCCCATGGACTGCAGCCCACCAGGCTCCTCCATCCATGGGATTTTCCAGGCAAGAGTACTGGAGTGGGGTGCCATTGCCTTCTCCTCTAAGAAGATGAGTGCCCATTATAAGAGTACTAACACTGTTATCTCCTATTCTATGAGGTAAATTTCTGTCACAGGTTTCAGACTAGTTCTGGTAATTAGATGAAGGAAAGTATGCTCATTTTTGCATTTGACTCCAATACTTTGGGCTTCTCCAATAGGACACCACCCTTATGGCAGAAAGTGAAGAGGAACTAAAAAGCCTCTTGATGAAAGTGAAAGAGGAGAGTGAAAAAGTTGGCTTAAAGCTCAACATTCAGAAAACGAAGATCATGGCATCCGGTCCCATCACTTCATGGGAAATAGATGGGGAAACAGTGGAAACAGTGTCAGACTTTATTTTGGGGGGCTCCAAAAATCACTGCAGATGGTGACTGCAGCCATGAAATTAAAAGATGCTTACTCCTTGGAAGGAAAGTTATGAACAACCTAGATAGCATATTGAAAAGCAGAGACATTACTTTGCCAACCAAGGTCCATCTAGTCAAGGCTATGGTTTTTCCAGTAGTCATGTATGGATGTGAGAGTTGGACTGTGAAGAAGACTGAGCACCGAAGAACTGATGCTTTTGAACTGTGGTGTTGGAGAAGACTCTTGAGAGTCCCTTGGACTGCAAGGAGATCCAACCAGTCCATTCTAAAGGAAATCAGATGTGAGTGTTCTTTGGAAGGAATGATGCTAAAGCTGAAGCTCCAATACTTTGGCTACCTCATGCCAAAAGTTGACTCATTGAAAAAGTCTCTGATGCTGGGAGGGATTGGGGGCAGGAGGAGAAGGAGACGACCAAGGATGAGATGGCTGGATGGCATCACGGACTGGATGGACGTGAGTCTGAGTGAAGTCCGGGAGCTGGCGATGGACAGGAGGCCTGGCGTGCTGCAATTCATGGGGTTGCAAAGAGTCAGACATGACTGAGCTACTGAACTGACCTGAACTGAATGGTTTAGTGGGTAGAGAATTCGCCTGCAATGCAGGAGAGATAGGAGCTGCTGCTGCTGCTGCTAAGTCGCTTCAGTCGTGTCCGACTCTGTGCGACTCCATAGATGGCAGCCCACCAGGCTTCCCCGTCCCTGAGATTCTCCAGGCAAGAACACTGGAGTGGGTTGCCATTTCCTTCTCCAATGCATGAAAGTGAAAAGTGAAAGTGAAGTCACTCAGTCGTGTCCGACTCTTAGCAACTCCATGGACTGCAGCCTACTAGGCTCCTCTGTCCATGGGATTTTCCAGGCAAGAGTTCTGGAGTGGGGTGCCATTGCCTTCTCCAGACATAGGAGATGCAGGTTCAATCCCTGGGTTGGGAACATCCCCTGCAGAAGGAAGTGGCAATGTACTCCAGTATCCTTGCCTGAAAATCCCATGGGCAGAGGCGCCTTGGTGGGCTACAGTCCCAAGGGTTCCAAAGAGTCAGAGACTAAGAACACACACACACACACACACACACACATACACACGTCATCACTTTAAAAAGAATTCGAATGCATGAGTTACTTATTGTTTAGCTATTGTATGCAGCTTCCTGTTCTTGACACACAAATAGACATCTTGATAGAATGCTTTGTGTTAGTTGTTAATATGGTACAGAATTATTACCTTTGTTCTTCAGTATTTCCTCTTGGTTTCCTTCAGTTACTTACATTATAAGATATGATATACCTCAAGGAAGCTAAGACAGAAAACACACAGAAGACTAACAGTTTTGGAAATCTACAGCATCACAGGAATAGAGAAAACACAATGAACCCCAAAGCTAACAAAGACTTCCCAAGCTGTTAGAAGAAAAGTAAAGAGAGCTAAAAGTGAACTGAAGATATCTGAAAAGCTGATGGCTCACCGTATCCTGAGTATAACTTCATGGGTCTAGATCTAAATGGCAAAGATACTGGAAGTGCATAAGATTAGGTTGTGGGATCCCTGCAAAGAAAGACCTGAGTTAGGATCCTTGAGGATTGTCTGTTAGACAGACAGATCCCAGAGCAGAAATGGCTGCAAAGTGTTTCTGAATAGTCTTGGAGAATTCTTCATAGCCCAAGAGAAATATTGAGCAGGGAGATAAATTCCCATGTGCTAGAGGGGGGCACAGAAAGAATAAAGGAGTTATTCTCAATCTAGACACCTTAAGAAATGAGCCAAAAAAAAGGGACCTCTATGGGCAGAAGAACTGGAGGGGAATGTAATAGTCTCAGAAGATACCATGATGGAAAGATGGTAGTACAAAACAGAAATGCTATGTCCACATTGCAGAAAAAAAAAAAACATATATATATATATTTGGATGTGTGCTCAGTTGCTGAGTTGTGTCTGAATCTGCAGCCTCACAGAGTGTAGTCTGCCAGACTCTGTACCTGCTGAGTGGAACATTACTCAGCAATAAAAAGGAATGAATTATTGATGAATGTTACCACATGAATGAACATTGGAAAAACTAATCTAAGTGTAAAGGCACTTTACATAAGGCACAAAAACCCACATATTGTGTGGTTCTATTTATATGAATAGTATAGGCAAATCTTGAGAGACAGAATGTAGACTGGTATTTGCCAGAGGCAAGAGAAAGGGAGAATGGGAAACTGTTACTAGTGGCTATTAAATTTCTTCGGTGTGTTGAAATGTTCTCAAACTGAAGTGATGATTGAACAAACTTGAGAATATACTAAAAAGTGCGAAATTGTACATCATAAAAGGATGCATTATATTTTTGTGCATTGTAATATGTCACAAATAATAATAGACTAGAATGAAAGCAAAAGAATCTTAAATCATTGTTCACAACTCTGTCAGAAAATTGTTGTCAGTGATGAGGCAGACTCACAGAATTCATGGCTAATATGAAATTTTCCATAGTTGCGTGATGAGAAGAGATTTAAAGTCACTCTAGAGACTGTTTTGAACATCCTAAGAAGGACAAAGTGTGATTTTCAGAAGCAAGGGAGGATGAATAAAAACTGACAATGTTCAATTTTCTCAGTGACGGTTCTGAGAACACTTAAACAAGGAGATCTGTGGGAGGTGATTTTTAAGTCTATATCTTGAAATAGGCATTTCTAAAATAGCCGTATCTTTTTCAGGAGGGAATAGAAAAAAAAATCTAGTAATTACATTCCAAATAAGATAGAAACAACCAAATTAGCATGCCCCTTAATATCACTAAGTGTAGTGGGTTGTGCATAAGTCCTACATCCTTCTTTCCTTTATCCCTTAATCAAAAGGAGTGAGGACCTTATCTATAGCTAGCTATACTGACCTAGTCATGAAAACTCTGGATATGTAATATATGTCTGTATCTATTTATGTTGGGGTTAGAGTGGAGTTAATGCTATCTACAGAATCACAAGCTGATGTGCCTATAGGTGTTAATATCTTGGAGAAATGGATTCAAAATAGAGTTTCAGGACATGGTTCAGTTCAGTTCAGTTCAGTCACTCAGTCCTGTCCAACTCTTTGCGACCCCATGAACTGTAGCATGCCAGGCCTCCCTGTCCATCACCAACTCCCTGAGTTCACTCAGATTCACGTTCATGGAGTCAGTAATGCCATCCAGCCATCTCATCCTCTGTCGTCCCCTTCTCCTCCTGCCCCCAATCCCTCCAAGCATCAAAGTCTTTACCAATGAGTCAACTCTTTGCATGAAGTGGCCAAAGTACTGGAATTTCAGCTTTAGCATCATTCCTTCCAAAGAAATCCCAGGGCTGATCTCCTTCAGAATGGACTGGTTGGATCTCCTTGCAGTCCAAGGGACTCTCAAGAGTCTTCTCCAACACCACAGTTCAAAAGCATCAATTCTTCAGCGCTCAGCCTTCTTCACAGTACAACTCTCACATCCATACATGACTACTGGAAAAACCATAGCCTTGACTAGACAGACCTTAGTCGGCAAAGTAATGTCTCTGCTTTTGAATTTGCTATCTAGGTTGGTCATGACTTTTCTTCCAAGGAGTAAGCGTCTTTTAATTACATGGCTGCAGTCACCATCTGCAGTGATTTTGGAGCCCAAAAAAATAAAGTCTGACACTGTTTCCCCTGTTTCCCCATCTATTTCCCATAAAGTGATGGGACCGGATGCCATGATCTTTGTTTTCTGAATGTTGAGCTTTAAGCCAACTTTTTCACTCTCCTCTTTCACTTTCATCAAGAGGCTTTTTAATTCCTCTTCACTTTCTGCCATAAGGGTGGTGTCACCTGCATATCTGAGGTTATTGATATTTGTCCTGGCAATCTTGATTCCAGCTTGTGTTTCTTCCAGTCCAGTGTTTCTACTACTTACCAAAGTATTCATTGGAAGGACTGATGCTGAAGCTGAAACGCCAATACTTTGGCCATCTGATGAGAAGAACTGACTCATTGGAAAAGACCCTGATGCTGGGAAAGAGTGAAGACGGGAAGAGAAGGAGATGACAGGGGATGAGATGGTTGGATGGCATCACTGACTTGATGAACATGAGTTTGAATAAGCTCTGGGAATTGGTGATGGACAGGGAACCCTGGAGTGCTGGAGTCCATGGGGTCGCAAAGAGTTGGACATGACTGCTGCTGCTGCTGCTGCTAAGTCGCTTCAGTCGTGTCCGACTCTGTGCAACCCCAGAGACAGCAGCCCACCAGGCTCCCCTCTCCCTGGGATTCTCCAGACAAGAGTACTGGAGTGGGTTGACATTGCCTTCTCCAATGCATGAAAGTGAAAAGTGAAAGTGAAGTCGCTCAGTCGTGTCCAGCTCTTAGCAACCCCATGGACTGCAGCCTACCAGGATCCTCCGCCCATAGGATTTTCCAGGCGAGAGTACTGGAGTGGAGTGCCATTGCGTTCTCTGTGGACATGACTGAGGGACTGAAATGAACTGAACTGAACCAAAGTTATTTTATACACACACATACCACTCTTCCCTGGAAATACGAATCTTAGATTCAATTAAAGAAAAGTGTATTGGGAAAAAGACTAAAATTGTTTCTTCTATATGATAGAATTGATACCTAAAATAGAAATTAATACAAGATACAGAAGTCATAAAGATATAATCAAGTTATGGGCTTAATAATATTGATCTTTAAAAAGGGATTCTTTTTTCATTAATAGCAAGCAGTCTATTTTTATTCTTCATCTTGAATAATGTCTTGGATCCTCCCAGGACTTTGGTATTCCACTTTTCTTATTCTTTTTTTGTTTGTTATTTAGACACTAAGTCATGTCTGACTCTTTGAGACCCCATGAACTGCAGCACACCAGGCTTCTGTTCTTCACTATCTACCATTGCCAATTTCTATTTTTTTAAAATTTTTATTCTGTATTGGTGTATAGATGATTAACAATATTGTGATAATTTCAGGTGGACAGTGAAAAGACTCAGCCAAACATATACATGTGTCCATTCTCTCACAAATTCCCCTCCTATCCAGGCTGCCACATAACACTGAGCAGAGTTCCATGTGCTATACAGTAGTAAAAAAAAAAAATGGATTCTTAAGTGAAGCAAACATAAATGATTTCAAGATATCTAATATGACCATTTACAGTATCACCGTGTTGATTGCTATATTGTCAAAAACCTGTAGTTAAACATTTGTCTTGACAATAACAAGTTGGAGTGTGCGTACTATGATATTTATGCTTCTCCCATGCCCACCAATGCCCACCAATGTCCACCAAAAAATCTGCCTGCAGTACAAGAGACCCGGGTTCTATCCCTGGGTTGGGAAGATCCCCTGGAGGAGGAAATGGCACCCCACTCCAGTATTCTTGCCTGGAAAATCCCATGGACAGAGGAGCCTGGAGGGTTACAGTCCAGGGGGTCGCAAAGGGTCAGACATGACTGAGCAGCTAACACTTACTTTTATATGCCCATTAGACAAGTGAGTCCCTAAGTGTAGTATTCCATTTTCATGGTCCGGTTGCAGGAAGATGGAGCATGTAAGAAAAGCAACACACAAAAGCACAGAAGTGGAATACAATTTTGATGTGCGCTTATGGTAAGAAAGATTGCTTTAATTCACATGAAGAAGAGGACCAATGAAAATATCCCTTGAAGATGCAATAGAAATGATGACATAAATAAGTCATGGCATCCAAGTCTATGTAAGCAACTCAGCTCTGCCTTCTGCATCATAGCATGTGTCTCACTGATGCTGGTCCAAAGGATCAGTGCTCCTGAGAAGTGCCCACAGGTTTAGAGGCTGTTGTTTCAATTTTGGATCCCTGGAAACTAATACATAAACCCTGGATTAAGGACCGTTGGTTTAAATGAACTCTAAAATCCTTTCTAATTAAAAAATTTAGTGACTCTATATTGCACATGGGAGGAGCCCTTATCATTAAACTGACACTTAAATTTTATTTTACCTGAACTTGAAGCCTTGCTAGGTAAATTTTTATTTGATAAAAATGACAATATTTAGTTTTACAATCTTCCTTTATTCCCTGTAAAACTGTTGAGAAAACCATTTCATTTATGCTTCAGTTAGAGAAAATCTTTTTCTTTCATTGACTCTTGCAAGTGCCAATTTGATAGCAATAGTTTCATCTAATGGCATGACAACAGTAATTTCACTAGGATCTCTTAAAAAGCAGTGTGGTGACTCAACTTATCAAAACTTAGAATTGAAAAATAAGAAAATGTTATTAAATGCTTACCAAAATCAGTAATTTTTGGCTTCAGCTTTCACATGTAAAGAGCTTAGATCATCATTCCATCTCTAAGAAAAAGCTAGAGAAATTGAAATTCAATGCTTTTTTCTTGAATCCTTTAAAAGTTCCAATTGTGGACTAAACCAACACCCTAAAATCTGGAGAGACAGGTGCATTCAGAAAAGCACAGGTGAGACCTGCTTACCAGGAGCAGAAGCTGTGGAATCACAGACTTGTAGGAACATGAAAATAGTAATTTTGACCAGTTGTTGGAAGCTGAGTGTAGATTGATGAGAAAGTGAAAACTGCTGCTGCTGCTAAGTCACTTCAGTTGTGTCCGACTCTGTGTGACCCCATAGACGGCAGCTCACCAGGCTCCTCCATCCCTGGGATTCTCCAGGCAAGAACACTGGAGTGGGTTGCCATTTCCTTCTCCAATGCATGAAAGTGAAAAGTGAAAGGGAAGTCACTCAGTTGTGTCCGACTCTTCATGACCCCATGGACCGCAGCCTACCAGGCTCCTCTGTCCATGGGATTTTCCAGGCAAGAGTACTGGAGTGGGGTGCCATTGCCTTCTCTGGAAAACTCCTGAGGGCTCCCATTTTTTTTTATTTTATGAGCTTTACCTCCAAGAAGCCTATAAGATTCTAATAATGAAGAGTCAAGAAAGATCACTTTGTAGTGCTGGCAAGGGGAGAGGTGTAACCACTGTGAAATACATACGGAGCTCTCTCCATGACAAAAGTCCAGTTTCTAGAAAAAGGAACTTAGTGCATGCATACCTACTCAGTAGCTTCAGTCATATCCAACTCTTTGCAACCCCACGGACTGCAGCCCACCAGGCTTCTCTGCCTATGGGATTCTCCAGGCAAGAATGCTGGAGGGCATTACCATGTCCTCCTCCAGGGGATCCTCCCTACCCAGGGGTTGAACTCAAGTCACCTGAATTGCCAGTGGATTCTTTATCTGCTGAGCCACCTTAAAGCCTAACTTCTTTTGTGAGAAGGGAATTGCTTCCATTTCAATTGCTACTGACTTCCTGTTTCACCTAAGAGAAATATAACCAACACTCAATGGAGTTAGAGGTTCAAGAAAATAGACAATATCATATATGAAATGAATTGCCAGTCCAGGTTCAATGCATGATACTGGGTGCTTGGGGCTGGTGCACTGAGATGACCCAGTGGGATGGTACAGGGAGGGAGGAGGGAGGGGGGTTCAGGATGGGGAACACATGTATACCTGTGGTGGATTCATGTTGATGTATGGCAAAACCAATACAATATTGTAAAGTAATTAACCTCCAATTAAAATAAATAAATTTATATTTAAAAAATTTAAAAAAAAACCCAGAAACAGAAATAAAGGTATAAGAAGGGATAATGCATGAATAGAAAGCAGTTATAAACATAGTATATATCAATCCAACCATATCAATAATCATCCAACATATGACTGGTCTAAATGCAGCAATTAAAAGTCAGAGACTATCAGCATGGGTATAAAAATGAAGATAAACTATTATGCTATATACAAGAAATCCACATTAAAAATAAAGACCCAAGTTGGTTAAAAGTAAAGAGATAGCATAGAGAAATGTATGTCAAGCTAACAAAAGTCAAAATAAGTTGAAGTAGTTAATTTCAGACAAAGCCAAATTCAGAACAAGAAAGCTTACCAAAGATAAATAAAAGCAATGCACAATGATAAAGGGCTCAATTCCCCAAGTAGCATAATCATCTTAAGCGAATAGAAATCTAATAACAGAATACCAAAAAAATTGAAGCAAAATATTTACCGTTGATTGAACCATGTAAAGACAAAACATTGACATAAAAATATATAACTTTTTCAGTATACTTATTGTAAGCATAATACACTTTACATTATCAATATTGCATAGTTACAATTCTAATTTTGACTGAAGCTGTTAATATAGGTTAGAGTCACATATATCTACCAATCTGAGAACAGATCAAACTGTTACATTGTCTAAAATACTCTCATATAAGGTGAACAGATCCAATGAGCAAAAGATAGATTAAAGAAAAATGTGAAGCAAATTTATCCTTATAAAGCTGGAATTATAACCGTATAGTTTATTGTTGGGAGAAGTCAATGGCACCCCACTCCAGTACTCTTGCCTGGAGAATCCCATGGATGGAAGAGCCTGGTAGGCTGCAGTCCATGGGGTCGCTGAGGGTTGGACACCACTGAGCGACTTCACTTTCACTTTTCACTTTCATAAATTGGAGAAGGAAATAGCAACCCACTCCAGTGTCCTTGCCTGGAGAATCCTAGGGATGGGGGAGCCTGGTGGGCTGCCATCTATGGGATCACACAGAATCGGACACGACTGAAGTGACTTAGCAGCAGCAGCAGCTTATTGCTTGACTCTGGTAACAGAAAGGAATCAGTAATACTATAGTGATCATTATTTTTAAAGGCCCTATTATTTAAAAGTATGAACATTTCGTCAATCTGATATAGAATTTCAGGCACATCTTTATTCCAAGAATGCAAATATTTACCTATTTAAGTTGATGACTAGATCATATAACTTGAAGAAAGAATCTCAGAGTGATTGGTTCTCTGAACAATAAATCCTATGCAGATGATAAATGAAATAATAGATGATTTGTATCAAAATATTAATTCAAAGTCCTACAAAAATCCTTACCATTTTATAATATAAATTATATGGGGAGAAGTGAAGTGAAGTTGTTCAATCGTGTCCAACTCTTTGCGACCCCATGGACTGCAGCCCACCAGGCTCCTCCGTCCATGGGATTTTCCAGGCAAGAACATCGGAGTGGGTTACCATTGCCTTCTCCAGGGGATCTTCCCAACCCAGGGATTGAACCTGGGTCTCCAGCACTGCAGGCCAAATGTTTGGATTGACCAAATGTTCATACTTTTAAATAATTAGGACCTTTAAAAATATGGGGAGAGGTATAATGCAAATAAACAGGAAAATTAGTGAAGAATAAGTATTAGTAAAAATAGTCTCAGCTTTTCAAGTAACACTTGGTCTATGGACAAGACTGATAAATTTAAACAATATATATTGGTTTAGCACAATATCTGGGAAAAAATAAGAAAATTCAACTCAGTGCCAAAACTTCATGTACTCTTTGATTATAGTTCCTTGGGCTCTGATATTACTATTATTGTGAAATGGAAGGAGAAAGAAAGAAGGAAAAGACCTGGTGAGTGGAGAAAAGTTTCTTCCCTTCAGTGAGTTCTCTCTATGGCCATCTACTAAAGTAAGCATTCTCTAAATCCACTTTTAAAGGAATTTCTCTGGTTTCAAGGAAGTAGAAGAGAGAAAACAAATCGTCTGGATATAAAGATTATCTTTTATTTACCGAGTATTTTCATTCCTAAGTTATCAAGTGATGAAGCAGAGTTGGGTTTAGTTACAAATTTGATTAGATAAACCTGTAGCAACTTAGAATACATTTGTTCCAGGAATGTGATTATATCATTTTAATTAAGTTTTAATACCTTTAGGACAAAAATGCTTGTACAAATTATACGTATTTCGTTAGGTTGTTAGGAGAAGAAATAGTAATGTTCATGAATTGTGTTAATTATATAATGCAGGATATGTTCTATTTTATCAGGCTTTTTGGTTCAAAAATCTTAGTTTAATCTTCTGGTTTCTTGGATTAAAAAAAAAAAAGAGACTTGGACAGAATAACTCTTTAAATGTAAGCCCAGTATTCTAATAACATAGTATAAAATGTCTTCTGATTTTAAGTTTCTTTGATGCTGTAATAACTTCACATCATGCTGAATAGCTTCAAATGAACAAAAAATGGTAATGACTTATTTAGAATACTCAGTGGTGACATGAAATCACCTTTTATCTATTACATGTTTTATCTATTATCCTTGATTAACTTTAGGTTAAGTGTTCAGGCAGAGGTTTTGAAAACCCTCTTTTAGAAATGTGGCTAACCTGTTTGTAGGAGAGAAGAAAACAATTTTTGTTTGGGCCATTAATCAATAAAAGAGCAGCTTGGTTCCAATTGAAAAACTGCTCTTGCTCTGTGAGGTAGAAGCAGTTATTAACTAGTCCCTGAACAGAACATGTTATTTCCATTACTTTCATCTTTCCCGATGAGCAGATAAATGGATAGGAAAAATGACTTGACCAAAATAGACAGAGCTGAAGAGAATGTATTTGCAAGGCATCAAGGTGTAAATGAAATTCCTAACAGCATCTTTTGTATCTGTACACAGTTGAGTAAAATTAAGCCAAGGAACAGACTGATTATGTGTGAGACTATGTCACAGTTCATGTTCATTTTGGATTCAGGAAAGCTAACTATAATAGATAAAGAAGATAGATTCTAGCCTCAAGGAGTTATGGCTATGAAAACAGAGAAAGAGTCAATTGAAAGTGTATGACTGTGGTATGCAAGGTGACATAAGTAATCTAAGGCTGTTCTGAAATAAGTTAGCGTGCAACTTAACCCATCATATTTAAAGCCAAGAAGGCTTCTTGGATTGTTTTTATTGATGCATGAAACAGACAAATGAATGAGAAAGAGATGATATTTTATAGTAGAAAGAAGAGAAGAGAAAAAAAAAAAGATTTGAAGAAGGCAGGAATGAAAGCTGTATAAGTATGTTATTTAATATGGCTTGTGTAGAGGATTTGTATAATGGAAAAGGTCAGTTTTCATTCCAATTCCAAAGAAAGGCAGTGTCAAAGAATGCTCAAACTACCACACAATTGCACTCATCTCACATGCTAGTAAAGTAATGCTCAAAATTCTCCAAGCCAGGCTTCAGCAATACGTGAACCGTGAACTCCCTGATGTTCAAACTGGTTTTAGAAAAGGCAGAGGAACCAGAGATCAAATTGCCAACATCCGCTGGATCGTGGAAAAAGCAAGAGAGTTCCAGAAAAACATCTATTTCTGCTTTATTGTCTATGCCAAAGCCTTTGACTGTGTGGATCACAATAAACTGTGGAAAATTCTGAAAGAGATGGGAATACCAGACCACCCGACCTGCCTCTTGAGAAATCTGTATGCAGGTCAGGGAGCAATAGTTAGAACTGGACATGGAACAACAGACTGGTTCCAAATAGGAAAAGGAGTATGTCAAGGCTATATATTGTCACCCTGCTTATTTAACTTCTATGTAGAGTACATCATGAGAAACACTGGACTGAAAGAAGCACAAGCTGGAAGCAAGATTGCCAGGAGAAATGTCAATAACCTCAGATATGCAGATGACACCACTCTTATGGCAGAAAGTGAAGAGGAGCTAAAAAGCCTCTTGATGAAAGTGAAAGAGGAGAGTGAAAAAGTTGGCTTAAAGTTCAACATTCAGAAAACAAAGATCATGGCATCCGGTCCCATCACTTCATGGGAAATAGATGGGGAAACAGGGGAAACAGTGTCAGACTTTATTTTGGGGGGCTCCAAAATCACTGCAGATGGTGACTGCAGCCATGAAATTAAAAGACCCTTACTCCTTGGAAGAAAAGTCATGACCAACTTAGATAGTATATTCAAAAGCAGAGACATTACTTTGCCGACTAAGATCTGTCTAGTTAAGGCTATGGTTTTTCCAGTGGTCATGTATGGATGTGAGAGTTGGACTGTGAAGAAGGCTGAGCGCCGAAGAATTGATGCTCTTGAACTGTGGTGTTGGAGAAGACTCTTGAGAGTCCCTTGGACTGCAAGGAGATCCAACCAGTCCATTCTGAAGGAGATCAACCCTGAGATTTCTTTGGAAGGAATGATGCTAAAGCTGAAACTCCAGTACTTTGGCCACCTCAATGCAAAGAGTTGACTCATTGGAAAAGACTCTGATGCTGGGAGGGATTGGGGGCAGGAGGAGAAGGGGACGACCGAGGATGAGATGGCTGGATGGCATCACGGACTCGATGGACGTGAGTCTGAGTGAACTCCGGGAGTTGGTGATGAACAGGGAGGCCTGGCGTGCTGCGATTCATGGGGTCGCAAAGAGTTGGACACGACTGAGCGACTGAACTGAACTGAACTGAAATAAAAAATGAGGTGGGACACTTAGAATTATAAATATTGACTTTCTAGAGAAGGTTAGAGAAAGGGTAACAGCTAAAGAGATTCATAATTGATAGTTATTTTATCTGGATGAACCAACTTACAGGATTTCCCTGTAAAGCATCTGCCAGCAATGCAGGAGACACAGGAGATGCTTGTTCCATCCCTGGTTCGGGAAGATCCCCTGGAGATCTTCCTCTTGCCTGAAAAATCCCATAGACAAAGGAGCCTGGTGGGGTACAGTCCAAACAGTAACAAAGAATCAGACACGACTGAGTGACTAAGCATAGCAGCACAGAACCCACAGACATATAGATAGGTTAATGGGAAGCAATTCAATAGAGAAGAAAAGATAAAGGATACAAATGCTTGCAAAGTTAGTTCTTAAAATGACTGGATTCCTACCAAATGAGCCTTGGAATTTTCTAGCCTCTATTTTTTAGTGTTTTTCCTGGTTTCTGCTTCTATAGAAAATTATTATTTTGTTTTCTTTTTAAAAGTCTCTGTCTTAAATCCTCTTCTTATCTCACTGATATCTCCATCTGTATAGCCCAGTGACTTAATGAACACAAGTTGCTCTCTTCTACTAGGTAACCAAGGTAGACTTGCTGAGGCTGTATTCCAAGGTGTCTGAGGACGTGGCTAGACCTTGCGGCAGGGGGACAGAGCCCATGTATACCTTGTGCTGAGCCCCTGACCCTTCAGTTTGAAAGTGATACTCATGTCATTTCCATACTTACTTCGTTGGTCAGAAAAAGTCATGTGGTCCTGACTAAATTCAATAGCTTGGGAGTGTATAGTTTTTGCACAGGATAAGGGACCAAAAAGAAAGCATTGAATTACGGAGACTGGAAATGCAATCTGCCACAGCCTCTTCCTTTTAAGAGGAAATCTGGACATTACAAGGTTAAGTAACTTGTCCAAGGTCACACAGCTGGTAAGACTAAGATTGGTTCGACTAAGTTTCAGTTTGATTGCTAAAGCATATTACAGTTGTGGTGCATGGCTCTGTTCTGCCAGAATGTGGTTAAAAGCTTTGAGATTCCTCTGGCATTGAGAAAACATAAAGTATTAGGTTTCCCAAAGATATTTATAGAAAATCCATGCTCATTGGCAGTATTTTACATTAATAATGAAATTCAGCATTTTTTCCCTTTCATTTCTCCCTTCATCTGGCCATCTCACAATCACGACTTCCATCTTTACACTCAATTCTCATCTGCTTCCTCCTGCACAACCAAATATATATGATTATTGTGATTATTTGAAGATAGAAATGGTAAGGAAAAGCACGGCAATATTTAATGAAACATGAGTCCATGAGATAATGGGAAAACAAAATACAGCATTTCCTAACTTTGAAAACAGAGGACAATTTGGTTCCAATCATGCTGGTTTTAGTTCCTGAGATTAATTTACATTGTTTTGCTTTCTAGCTAAAGAATTCTGGTGGATTCTGAAATCACTCATTTTTCTTTAATTACTATGAGATATCATAATACCACTTAATTAAGAAATCTTGCACAATGCTTGAGGACAAAATCTTTTATGCATACTTAATACTCATAATAGCATTTGTGACATTTATATGGTTCTCTCTAGAGGATTTATAGTGTATGGATATTACATAGATTATTCCTTTATATGGAATAAGTTTTATATAGATTTGGATCATTCTTCCCACTCCATAGCTATGTACTTATGTTTTAAATAATGAATAGGTTCTTAAACGTACTTTTTAAAATAATGCGGAACATTTTAATTTTAATAATAATGTAGAAAAAAGACACTTGCTCCTTGGAAGAAAAGCTATGCCAAACCTAGACAGTGTATTAAAAAGCAGAGACATTACTTTGTCAACAAAAGTCCATCTAGTCAAAGCTATGTTTTTTTCCAGTAGTCATATACGTATGTGAGAGTTAGACCATAAAGATAGCTGAGTGGCAAAGAATTGATGCTTTTGAACTGTGGTGTTGGAGAAGACTCTCGAGAGTCTCCCTTGGACAGCAGGAGATCAAACCAGTCAACCCTGAAGGAAATCAGTCCTGAATATTCTTTGGAAGGACTGATGCTAAAGCTCCAATCCTCTGGCCACCTGAAGCAAGAGCTGACTCATTAGAAAAGACCCTGATGTTGGGAGAGATTGAAGGCAGGGGGAGAAGAGGACAACAAAGGACAAGATGATTGATTGCCATCACTGGCTCAATGGACATGAGTTTGAGCAAGCTCCAGGAGATGGTGAAGGACAGGGAAGCCTGGTGTGCTGCAGTCCACAGGGCTGCAAGAGTCAAACACGACTGACTGACTGAACAACGAAAACAACAATCTTAGGCTTGCATATTATTTTGTTAAATGTTTTGGGTGTATGACAATTATAACATAAAGCACATACTTGGCAGTGCTTGAAATTAACTGTTTATTCCTGACTTTTTGGTAGCTGCATTTGGCAGGACTTCCCAGGTGGCGCTTGTGGTAAAGAACCTGCCTCCTCAAGCAGAAGATGTAATTAAGAGACCTGGGTTTAATCCCTGGGTGGGGAAGACTCCCTGGAGGAGGAGACGGTAACCCATTCTGGTATTCTTGCCTGGAGAATCCCACTGATAGAGGAGCCTGGCGGTCTATGGTCCATACTGTCGCAAAGAGTCTAACACCACCATTTCAACTTAGCATGCACTCAGGAGGTGTGCGTGCATATGGCAGTGGGGGTTGGAGGAAGACAAAAGCTGAGAAAAATATTTTGAAGATACAATGAGAGCTTATTTAGAACACTGTTCCTAGAATGTTAAAATCTTCAAAATGCTGTAGTATTTTATAGCATTTGTGATTGATCAAATTAAATCTTTTTATAACATTGGGCACCTCTAGTGTATATTCTTCCCTTCTTGAATATAAACTTTCTGATGTGTGTGCTCAGTTGCTTCAGTCGTGTCCAACTCTTTGCAACCCCATGAACTGTAGCCCTCCAGGCTCCTCTGTCCAGGCAAGAACATGGTAGTGGGTTTCCATTTCCTATTCCAGGGCATCTCCCAACCGCGGGATCGAATCTGCGTCTCCTGCGTTGCAGGCAGATTCTTTACTGCTGAGCCACCACGGAAGCCCCAAACTTGCTGCGGGTAGGGGCATGTGTAACTATTATCCAGTGCAACACTTGGCTGGAAGTATTTACTGTATGTTATGTATTGGATAGATGAATGAATATACCTTATAAAAAGTGACGATGTCCCTGCCATAGAAATTCAGTTCAGTTCAGTCACTCAGTAGGGTCCGACTCTTTGCGACCCCGTGCACTGAAGGACGCCAGGCTTCCCTGTCCATCACCAAGTCCCAGGGCTTACTCAAACTCATGTCAGTTGTGTTGATGGCATCCAACCATCTCATCCTCTGTCGTCCCCTTTTCCTCCCTCCTTCAATCTTTCCCAGCATCAGGGTCTTTTCAAATGAGTCGGTTCTTTGCATCAGGTGGCCAAAGTATTGGAGCTTCAGGTCCAGCATCAGTCCTTCCAGTGAATATTCAGGACTGATTTCCTTTAGAATGGGACTGGTTGGATCTCCTTGCAGCCCAATGGACTCTCAAGAGTGTTCTCCAACAACACAGTTCAAAAGCATCAATTCTTCAGCATTCAGCTTTCTTTATAGTCCAACTCTCACTTCCATACCAGACTATTGGAAAAACCATGGCTTTGACTAGACGGACCTTTGTTGGCAAAGTAATGTCTCTGCTTTTTAATATGCATGGAAATTATATTGACATCATCTTTGAGTTATTTATGTGCAATAAGTATAAATATAATCATTTTATTAATGATAAAATATATATATTATTTTGAGATAAAAGTTATACTGAAAAAGCAATTATACTTTAAAATAAATTTTAGGAGAAATAGTCACAAAATATGGAAATTATTTTGAGCTGTTTTTTCTTTTTATACTTTCTGTAATAGTTTTACAACTCATTCTTGAGTAATAAATGTTCACTATTTCTGGTTTCAGAAAGTTAACAGCATTATAGGATTCTGTTAAACTTTACAGGCACTGATTTCAGATTTCCACTGTCACAAGAACATTTAGCTGGAGAACAGATTTGTCTTTCTTAAATATTTTCTTAGACAATCTCACTGCTAGGCCATGTCTCATTCATATTATTTTCACTGGAAATAGAGTCATCCAAGAACAAATTAAAATTTTTAATTCCAAGTTATTTTCTGATGTATTTACCAGATTGCTTCATAGTACTAGTCCATTTGACTAGATAAATGTGGGTTTTTATAATGAAAATTCAATATAGAACAATAAGGCAGTGTTCAAGTAGAATATGGTTATTTGCCTTATAACTTCATATACCAAAAAATATTTTTTAAAGTTGCAGCTATAGAGTTTGCTTTTGTTTCTTTCATTGTGCATGGATATGAAGCTGGATTTATTAACTGTATATGTTTGCATAATGTCATGCATTTAAACAAGAACTGGTCCCTGGACTCCATATGTTCAGAAGGGCTCTGTGCTTCATTAAAATACTATGACAAAAAGAATTAATTTTTTTGTGAATTGCAATTTTTATAACATATTTATTTTTCTCATGTAAACCTCTTACGAACCATATGTTGAGGCAGAATAGTTGGTTAACTTCTCAAGTTAGTAAAACTAAAGCTTAGAAAGGTTAAGCGACTATTAAAGTTTACAAAGTTAGTGAAAACGGAGGCAAGACTTCCAAATCCATCTCTACCTTCTTTCTTATCTCTTTCTTTTTTTCTGCCTTTTCTTTTCATGCTTGGTACTTGATCACCAAAATGTACAATCCAATAAACTATTAGCTTCTTTAGGACAGGCAACAAATTCCCCCTTGGCATTGTTAATATAGATCTTCCTTGATTTACAATGGTTTTCAGTTCAGTTCAGTTCAGTCGCTCAGTTGTGTCCGACTCTTTGCGACCCCATGAATCGCAGCACGCTAGGCCTCCCTGTCCATCACCAACTCCCAGAGTTCACCCAAACTCACGTCCATCGAGTCGGTGATGGCATCCAGCCATCTCATCCTCTGTCATCCCGTTTTCCTCCTGCCCCCAATCCCTCCCAGCATCAGAGTCTTTTCTAATGAGTCAACTGTTTGTATGAGGTGGCCAAAGTGCTGGAGTTTCAGCTTTAGCATCATTCCTTCCAAAGAAATCCCAAGGCTGATCTCCTTCAGAATGGACTGGTTGGATCTCCTTGCAGTCCAAGGGACTCTCAAGAGTCTTCTCCAACACCACAGTTCAAAAGCATCAATTCTTTGGCGCTCAGCTTTCTTCACAGTCCAACTCTCACATCCATACATGACCACTGGAAAAACCATAGCCTTGACTAGACGGACCTTTGTTGGCAAAGTAATGTCTCTGCTTTTCAATATGCTATCTTGGTTGGTCATAACTTTTCAAGCGTCTTTTAATTTCATGGCTGCAGTCACCATCTGCAGTGATTTTGGAGCCCCCCAAAATAAAAGTCTGACACTGTTTCCATTGTTTCCCCATCTATTTCCCATGAAATGATGGGACCAGATGCCATGATTTTCATTTTCTGAATGTTGAGCTTTAAGCCAACTTTTTCACTCTCCTCTTTCACTTTCATCAAGAAGCTTTTTAGTTCCTCTTCACTTTCTGCCATAAGGGTGGTGTCATCTGCATATCTGAGGTTATTGACATTTCACCTGGCAATCTTGACTCCAGCTTGTGCTTCTTCCAGCCCAGCGTTTCTCATGATGTACTCTGCATAGAAGTTAAATAAGCAAGGTGACAATATACAGCTTTGACGTACTCCTTTTCCCATTTGGAACCAGTCTGTTGTTGCATGTCCAGTTCTAACTGTTGCTTCCTGACCTACATATAGGTTTCTCAAGAGGCAGGTCAGGTGGTATGGTATTCCCATCTCTTTCAGAATTTTCCACAGTTTATTGTGATCCACACAGTCAAAGGCTTTGGCATACTCAATAAAGCAGAAAACCTCTTGATAAACCCACCATAAGTTGAAAATATAAATAAAAATGCATCATATATACGTAACCTACTGAACATCATAGCTTAGCTTAGCTTACCTAAGTATAAAAACATTTATATTAGCCTACCACTGGGCAAAATCACCTAACACTAACCTATTTTATGATAAATATTGAATATTTCATGTAATTTATTGAATACTATACTGAAAGTGAAAAGTACTATGGTTGTCTGGGTACAGAATTGTTGTAAGCATATTGGTGGTTTACTCTCGTGATCTTGTGGCTGACTGGGAACTCCAGCTCATGGGCACTGCCCAGCATCATGAAAGAATATCATATTGCACATAACTAATTCAGGACAAGATCAAAATTCAAGATTTCTACTGAACGCACATATTTGCACCATCGTAAATTCAAAAAATTGTGTCAAACCATGTAAGTAGGAGACTGTCTGTAGTATTTTAACTCTTCCCCTTATACTACATTTTGCAAAATTCTACAAAGATAATTCTCCTGAAATACAATTCATTAATTCAATGATTGTTCAAAACAAAATTTTAATTCTTAATCTCCAGGATATTCTAGAGTCTGGTATCAATTTTTTTCCCCTTTTACTTTCTTCCTACTCTTGTAGCCAGACAAGGCTAATTCTTCTTTCTTACACATAATTTCCTGATAATTTATCTTTGCTCAATCTCCTTCTCCTCAGGTCTAGCACTTTATCCCATCATGCTCTAGCTATCTGTTGAAGCATTACTCAAGCAACACCTCCTATGTATTTTTTCTTTTTTCTGATTTTCCAGTTCTTGTTCTCTCCCAGCACCTCACTCAAGCAATCTTTTCATATGATGTACTCTAGTACAATTTTATCTGCAGTCTTCTTTTTTAGAAACCACTTGGTTTCTAAATAATGAGCTCCCACTTTGTGGCAGTCACTTTCACATAACCCAGGGTGGGGGTAGCACAGGAAAATACAATCTGATCTGACAAGTAAATGAAAGACTAACACGTCGTGCAGTAGAGGCAGTATCATGACAAGATACTATGGGCAATTTGGCAAACAACTAAAGACTGAAATAGAGAATGTAAAAGAGAAAGTTGAAGGCCTAGGGGTTAAGAAGGGAGAGGAATCAGTGCCAAGTTGCTGATGAGCTACATGCATCATGGTAATAGTGTGAGATGTTTTTCAAACTCTCTCTTCAACATCTTACTGCCGCTATTATATATATTATATACTACCATTATTACTATAAAAATTCTGTTTTACAACTATGTAAGGCAGTCCCCTTTTGACCTTGAGGGAGGTATTCAGTCCCTTTATTAGGCTTAAATATCTTTATTTACTTATTTACTTGTGGTTGCACTGTATCTTCAGTGCTGTGTGCAGGCTTTCTCTAGTTGCAGCAAGTGGGGACTACTCTCTGGTTACAGAACAAGGGCCTCTCATTGCCATGGCTTGTCTTGTTGCAGTGCACAGGCTCCAGGGCACATGGATTTCAGTGGTTGCAGTATAGGGGTTCAGTAGTTGTGGCTTCTGGGCTCAGTTGCCCCTAGGCATATGGGATCTTCCCATACCAGGGATCAAACTGCTATCTTTTGCAATGCAAAGTAGATTCTTAACCACGGGACCACCAGGGAAGTCCTAAAAGTCTTCATATATATATATATATAAACCTGCTTAAGGATTTTCTAAAGGAAATCAATCCTGAATATTCATTGGAAGGACTGATGCTGAAGCTGAAACTCCAATACTTTGGCCACCTGATGCGGAGAACTGACTCTTTGGAAAAGACCCTGATGGTGGAAGAGAATGAAGACGGGAGGAGGAGGGGACAGCAGAGGATGAAATGGTTGGATGGTACCACTGACTCAATGGACATGAGTTTGAGTAAACTCTGGGAGTTGGTGATGGACAAGGAGGCCTGGTGTGCTGCAGTCCATGGGGTGGCAGAGTTGGACACGACTGAGCTACTAAACTGAACTGAAACCTGCTTAAAGCTTGCAAATACTGTAATATGATATGAAGCTGAAAATAGCAAGAATTAAGTGGTTACAAATTTGAATTATTTGAGCCTTAATTGTATAGCGACTGAACTGAACTGAACTGTATAGTGGTGGTGAGATCAAATAAAATGAGATGGAAAGGTGAGACCCAAATTGCACAGCTATTTTATTACACTGTATGGGAAGACTCTTGGTATTGGTTTGGACTGTGAGAAGCAATTTTAATTTTCAAGATTGAATCAAAGTAAGATGTCAAAGGATATAAAGGTACTTTTTTTTTTTTCCAATTGAAATTTCTTTTCTGTGTTGAATTAAACTTTGCTTTATCACTTTTCAAAATGTCATATCCAGGAAAAAGTAAATGAATGATATTTTATGAAATTAATATGCTTGTAATATTTTCTCTGCAGTAAAAGTAATGAAAGAAGGTCACAAATTCAGTCATATAAGACAATTATTAATATTACTTGTGATATCAAGCACAACAAATTCTGGAATTTGGCGCAAGTCCAAATAATGTATCCAGAAATTAAAAATGTACCAATGAAAAATTGCTTTAAATCTGTAGTTAAAATTATACACTAGAGACTGGAAATTTGGATTAAAAACATAAACTTGGTTCTAGTACTTCTTTGCTCATAAAATAACTTATTTAATTTATCTGAACCAGTATTCTACCTATACAATGAAAGGACTTTACCAGGCCAGTGGTCTTTTAAACAAAATATACATATGCAAGTAGTCTGTTATTTCCATTTGAAAGTGTGGCACTATGTCTCTTAGAATCACACACACTAAAATTTACATTAATTTCCAGACCTTCTATTTGAGGAAATCTATAAAGTTTCTTCCATCTCCTTCTTCCAACTTCCATAGCTTTGTAAATTAGGGTAACTTAATTTTGCAGATTCTATATTGTATGAAATTTCTTTAACATTATTTTATTTTATAAGAGACTTACTTTGGAATTTAAAAAGCTAATATATTTTGCCTTCAGTGAGTGAACTCAAACAATTAAAATGGTGAATTCTTAGGAATTTGGATACTACAATTTCATATGCTTTGTAAATTCAAATTCAGTAAAGTGCTGAATCTTACTCAGTGGTAAGGAATTTATCTATATGATGTCTCATACACAAAGAAACCCTCAAGCTATTATAAATGATATTTTAGACAATGCAAACTTTAAGCAAAAATCCTTTAAATATTATGTAGGAATCAGAATATATTTCTTAGTTACATACAATAATACCATTATGTAAGAGATACTTAACATATGAACTGATTTTGACAGAGGAGGGATTTTTCAGCTTCTACTGTAAAAATTTACTGAGTTCTAGGAAGCCAGCTATTTTCTAAAGCTTTGCATGCAATGGGATTTGCAGCTATGTTATTCTTAAAAAAAAAAAAAAGACAAAACAAAACTATCATCAACTTAAAGGCTTTCCAGGTGGTACTAGTGGTAAAGACCCGCCTGCCAGTGCAGGAGATGTTAGAGACTCTGGTTTGATCCCTCAGTTGGGAAGATCCCCTGGAGGAAGAAATGGCAACCCACTCCAGTATTCTTGTCTGGGAAATCCCATGGACAGAGGAGACTGGTGGGCTACCGTTTATAGGGTCACAAAGACCTGGACATGACTGAGTGGCTTAGCATGCAATAAAGGCACATATTCACAAAATGCCATAAATCTACATAGTCATTGTCTTCTGTAAAAATGTGTAACTTTATTACATACAACTAATGATCAATTCAGATTATCCTTATGACTATGCTGTAATGCAAAGCAGTTGAAGAGGCACATAATGAATTGCTCCATTTCATCTTTTTCTAACAGAAGGCATATTTACAAAGCAACATAAATATATACATTAAAAGTTTTCAACATCAAAGTTGATTATTGAAGCTGAAAATTCTCAGTACAAGTGATAATACTTGTTATGACTTTAATCCAAGTAGACTGTATTCTAATGATCAAATTGATTTTAAAATTAATGTCAATTTTCAAAGCATATGGAGTTTAAATGACAACAGGATGGGTTAAAGCATTCTGTAGAACAAGACTGGCTGGGTTTGAATGCTGGCTCCAAACCACTGCTGTGACGCTTGCTAGTTGTGTGGTCCTGGCAAGACACTTGAATGCTCATGTCCTCAGCTGTGAAAGGAATGACTATGGTACCTAGTTTCAAAGATTATTGTGACAGATAGATGGGGTGAAAGACTCATTGGAAAAGACCCTGATGCTAGGAAAGATTGAAGGCAAAAGGAGAAGGGGACAGCAGAGGATGAGATGGCTAGATAGCACTACCAACCCAATGGACATGAATTTGAGCAAACTGGGAGATAGTGGAGGATGGAAGAGACTGGTGTGCTGCAGTCCATGGGGTTGCAGTCAGACACGACTTAGCGACTGAACAACAAAGATGGGATGATATGTATGAAACAGAATAGTGTCTGGAAGATGGTATGTGCCTGTGTACTAAGTTGCTTCAGTCGTGTCTGATCCTGTGGGATGCTACGGACAGAGGACCATGGGATTTCCCAGGCAGGAATATTGGAGAGGGTTGCTAATTCTTTCTCTAGAGGATCTTTCTGAACAAGACTCAAACTCGTGTCTTTTATATCTCCTGCATTGGTAGGTGGATTCTTTACCCTTTAGCGCCACCTGGGAAGCGCCTGGATGATGTTAGTTGCTATAAAGTATTTGTTGTTATTAATATTATTACTATTATATTTTGTCTTGACATATGAGTAGGTTTAAGTTTATATCAAAGCCACACTTAACAATTTCATGTTCCAACTTTCTTTATCACCAAGGTACAAAATGCTGATTGATAGAAATAAAAATTAGATTTAAAGTAGCTCCTCATTTCATTATTAGCAAAGGCCAATTGCCTTGTATTTTTAAGTTACACACTCCATCGAGTAAAATGAACTTCATTGAAATCTTGTCTTTCATCAGAAAATAATATATCTACACAGATAGATCTGCATCTTATTCTAAGGGATCTGAGGATACTAGGTTAAGAAATTCTTATATAGTTAAAAAGTTTTAGTAAGGTTTGTTTATCGTTTCTCTGATGAAAATATTGAGTAATTTCATATGTCTAAGAAAAATTCACCTTCTCAGTGTATAATCTCTCTATATAAATAATTACTTATATTTAATTATTTAAACCACATAGCATGATAAGTGCCTTATTATTCTTTCTCCACAAAATACTTTAAAGTTTTAACAATTAATTATACAGTTATAGGGACAAGATTTTATGCCAAAGACAGCTCTGAGATGCTAATGAAAAGGTCACATAAATATGGATGCCAACTCAGCTGGGAAGGGTTGGAAGAAATACTGATTATATCAGTCACCAAATGATGACATACATAGTACCCATGAAGTATTTGTTTACAGCAATTGTGGTGAGGCTTTTTTCTCTGTAGAAAAACAATTCCTGCTGAGCACATATTTTGTGCCTCTAACATCACTCTACTGTGATGATCACTACATTGATTAAACTTGCTTTTATATCATTAGTCTGTGCTTTAGACAGAGAAGGCGATGGCACCCCACTCCAGTGTTCCTGCCTGGAGAATCCCAGGGATGAGGGAGCCTGGTGGGCTGCCGTCTCTGGGGTTGCACAGAGTCGGACACGAGTGAAGCGACTTAGCAGCAGCAGCAGCAGCAGTGCTCTAGACAGTAAAACTAAAATTATCATTTCATAATTTAAAAATACCAGTGAACTCAATTCAATTGATTTTTATTTCCAAGGCTATGGGTGTAGGTAACAGAATACTCCTCTCTGTACTCTGCCTACTGTAATCCTGAAACGTCATCCCCTTCTAAATTCCTCCCATTTATTATTATTCTCTTTGAAGAGGGCTTATGAATTGATCCAAAAACATCCCTACTGAAAGATCATCTGAGTGTCACCATTTTATGTGTCCTCAAAATAAAGGACTTCTTTTTCAGCTGTTGGCACTATGGCAATCTGTGTATGTAAACTTATTCCTTATCTATTTGCTACTTTGGGGAACAAATATGCTTAAAGCCCTCAGCTCTGGGTTCACTCTTTTTCATGAGTCTATATGGTGGCACATAGGTAAAGATTCTGCCTGCAATGCAGGAGACTCGGGTTTGATCCCTGGGTTGGAAAGATCCTCTGGAGAAGGAAATGGCAACCCATCCCACTATTCCTGGGAAATCCCTTGGACAGAGGAGCCTGGTGGGCTATAGTCCGTGGAGTCAGAGTCGGACACAATTTAGTGACTAAACAATGTAAATAAGGATGAGCTTTTAGAATGGACTTTAGAAAA
The DNA here is from genome assembly GCF_014754425.2 of Oryx dammah. Taxonomy (NCBI): domain Eukaryota; kingdom Metazoa; phylum Chordata; class Mammalia; order Artiodactyla; family Bovidae; genus Oryx; species Oryx dammah. The sequence continues at coordinate 16,291,689 of NW_024070204.1, forward strand.
GAGAACTTCATAAGACTTGCCTATTCTTTGAGGTCAACCCCCAAAGGCAATGACTTATGTGTAAAATTCGATGAATTTTACCATCTGCACATCTGCAGACTGGTACCCACTCCAACTATCAAAAGATGAAAAGTGAACGTTGCTCAGTCCTGTCTGACTCTTTGTGATCCCATGAACTATACAGCCCATGGAATTCTCCAGGCCAGAATACTGGAGTGGGTAGCCATTCCCTTCTCTAGGAAGGAGATCTTCCCAACCCAGAGATCAAACCCAGGTCTCCCGCATTGCAGGCAGATTTTTTACTGGCTGAGCCACCAGGGAAGGCCCTATCAAAAGATAGAATGTTTCTATCACCCTCCCCCACCCAAAAGCTTCTCTGTGTTTCTTTGCAATCAATTCCTTCTGTTATCCATGGTCCCAGCAGCCATCAATCTGCTGTTACTATATTTTTAGCTTTTTCTAGAATTTAACTTAATGGGATTATAAAGTATGTAATGTTTTGTATGTGTTCTTGTACTTAGCCAGGTTCTTTTGCAATTCATCCTTATTTCTGCATTGTATTGTAGCATACTCCTTTTAACAGCAAAATATGAATAGTATTTCACTATGTGAATAGACCACAGTTTGCTAATCCATTGATTAATTGATGAGCATTTAGTTTGCTTCCAATTTTAACCATCATAAATATAGTTTCTATGTACATTCATGTAAAAGTCTTTTTGTGGACATATATGGTCTTGAGTCATTTCTAGGAGTGTTTTGATCTTTGTAGTGCCTTCAATTTTATAAGAATTCTTCAGATGTTTTCCAAAGATGATCATGCCTGTTTCCACCAGCAATGTGTGGATATTCCATTGTTTCACATCTTGCCAGCGTTTGTTGCTGTCAATCTTTTAAATTTAAAGTCATTCCAGTTAATGTATGTTTTTACCGTGTCATACTCAGTCGTATTTGACTCTTTGCGACCCTGCAGACTATAGCTTGCCAGACTCCTTTGTCCAGGGTGATTCTCCAGGCAAGAATACTGGAGTGGGTTGTCATTTCCTCCTCCAGGGGACCTTTCTAACCCAGGGATCAAACCTGCATCTCTTGAGTTTACTGTATTGCAGGTGGATTCTTTACCTGTTGAGCCATTACCATTGTTTTAATTTACATTTTCCTATTAAATAATGGTTTTTCCAATAGTCATGTATGGATGTGAGAATTGGACTATAAAGAAAGCTGAGTGCTGAAAAAATGATGCTTTTGAACTGTGGTTTTGGAGAAGACTCTTGAGAGTCCCTTGGACTGCAAGGAGATCCAACCAGCCCATCCTAAAGGAAACCAGTCCTGAATATTCATTGGAAGGACTGATGCTGAAGCTGAAACTCCAATCTTCTGGCCACCTGATGCGAAGAACTGACTCACTGGGAAAGACCCCGATGCTGGGAAAGATTGAAGGCAGGAGGAGAAGGAGATTACAGAAGATGAGATGGTTGGATGGCATCACCGACTCAATGGACATCCATTTGAGTAGGCTCTGGGAGTTGGTGATGGACAGGGAAGCCTGGTGTGCTGCAGTCCTTGGGGTTTCAAAGAGTTGGACACAACTGAGGGACTGAACTGAACTGAATAAATAATGATGTTGACCTTCCTTTCATGTATAAGTTCGTCATTTACATATGTTCTTTGATGAAGTAGCTGATTAAAATTGTTGTCCAGTTTTTACTGTGTTGTTTTTAACTTTGCACTGTAAGAATTCTTTCTATATTGTGGATTCAAATCATCTATCAGATTGAGGTTTTTAGACATATTTGATCCTGCCTGTGGTTTTTATTTTCTTAACAATGCTTTTAAAGCTCTAACATTTTATATTTACATATATGATTGACTAACCTGTTTAAAGTACTGGAAAAAGTGGTTAGAACAGGTGTGTGTGTGTGTGTGTCAAAAAAAAAAAAGAAAATCAGCCATTATTTCTTCTTTCTCCCTTGTGTGTGTGTGTATGTTCCTCTCTCTCTCTTCTTTCTGGGATTTGAATTACACATGATATTTCCCACAAACCACTTATGCTTTGTTCATTTTTATTTTCTAAACTTTTCTTTCTGCACTTTATTTTTGAATTTCCTTCAATTCCACAGCTATTTTCTGTGTCTAATCACTGTTAATCTCTTTCAGAATATTGTTCATTTCGGTATAATACATTTATCTGTAGAGTTTCCACTGAGTCTTTTTCATATCTGCTATTTTTCCTATCATTCCATGCTTCATTTTGCGTCCATTAGCACATTTGTAAGATTTATCATAGCTTAAGGTTTCTGGCTACTAGTTCCGTCATCTCTGTTATGTGTGGTTCTGTCTCCACCCTTTTCTCCACGTTATGGGCCTAATTTTTAGTGCCTTACAATTTCTAATAGCATGCTAGATATTGTGAATTCTGTATTTCAGGTTGCTGGTTCCCTTTAGTTATATTGTTTTTTTCCAGCCCAGAGTTAATTGGGGCGAGGTCGGGGCGGGAGGTCATTGTCTTCATTCTGAAGTTTTCTTTCAACTTTTTAAGATAAGAAGATTTCATTCTAGGGATAATTCAACTTCGCTGCTCAAGTTAAAACCTCTCAGAGCTCCATTCTGTGCCACAGGTGCCACAGGGTCTCTCCTCTCAGGTATTTCCATCACTTCAAATGTCACTGGACAGGTTTTTAAAATTGAAATGGATACCCTTTTAACTATGCTTTAAATAGTTACAAAGTGCTTAAGATATACTCTCTCCTATTTAGGAGAATGTTGTGATTATAGATAAACAATGCTTTTGTTCTTATCACTATAATGAACCTTGAAATAGAGTTAAGTAGCTAGCATCATGGGGACTTCCTTGGTGGCTCAGCCATAAAGAATCTGCCTGCAATGCAGGAGATGTAAGAAATGTGGGTGTAGTCCCTGGGTCAGGAAGATCCCCTGAAGAAGGGCATGGCAACTCACTCCAGTATTCTTGCCTGGAGAATCCCATGGACAGAGAAGCCTGGAGGGCTACAGTCCAGGGTTGCAAAGAGTCAGACACGCTGAAGTGAGTTAGCATGCACACAAGCACAGCTAGTATCATGCAGTGTTCTGCTTGAGCAAACCAGTGTTTTCTTCCTGGATAAAGATATATCCCCAGTTCCAGGGAAATGTGAGTTGATGAAGAGACAAGCCAAAGCTATGGAAAAAAAGAACAAAACATACATGCGAAATCCCAATCATTCTGGAGGGATGAGTAAATACAAAGATATAATTAAGGATTATCTAATATTTGAACAAAGTACTTTATTGCGATTGTGAACATCAAAATGAGCAAATAAGAAAAAAGAATTTGGAAAGGAAAAAGTGTCCATTTTCTATGCTGCTGACAAATTACAACACAGTGAGTTAAAAAACACATATTTATTATTTCCTGTTTACCCAGGGTCTGAAGTCCTGGCATGTCATGGTTGGATCCTCAGCTAAGGGTCAAATATGGGCCCAATCAAAGTGTTAGTTGGGTGGCATTTATGTCTATATGCTTGACTGGGAAAGATTCTGCATCCAAGCACATTCACATTGTTGGCAGAATTCATTCGTGGGGTAGAACTTACCGTCTTATCTTCTGGCTAGATGTTGACTGGAGACTTCCTAAGCTCTTAGAAGTTTAGACAGTTCTTAGAATTGCCCTCAGCTGCTGGCCCATGATTTTTCTCAACATGGACACTTATTTCATCACATCAGCATGGAGAGTCTCTAAAGTGAGTCTACTAGCAAGAAGAGACTTTATATAATGTAAGGTAATCATGGGAGAGAAAACACAAGGAACCTAGTGCTGTAAAAGAGTGAAGGGTGTCTTTAAATGGTGATTACAGTACTCTCTCAACTGTGCTTCTGGTTTTGGAAAATGCAGGCTCAAATTGGAATGAAAGAAAGAGGACCGCAGGGGAGATATCTCAAAAAAATGCCAATTAAATGATTTATTGGCATAGTAAATAGACAAAGCAAAAATGGATGTAACTATTAATTCCAGTGAAACCAAAAAGCTTTCCAAGAGAGAAAACAAATACTAAATATTGAATTCACCAAAATTAGAGTAAAATTACTTTGGAAGTTGGACAGAGGAAATATGTACATGTGAGCATACGATTGGGGTAAGAAAAAAGACATCTGAATCTTCATATTCTGTATTAGGAAATCAATAGGTTAATATCCAAAACTTGAAGAAAAAGGCAGTATAAATACATTATTTAACAATCTGACACTAAATATATGGAGGAATGAAAGAACTGAAAACCATTGCCTGTAGTGGGTAAACAGGAGGCTGCATATATGAATGACAAGATTGACTATTTTTTGTTATACTTTTCCTAGTTTATTTGATTTTTAAAACTATATACTTGCATAATCATGATAAAAATAAAAATTAAGAATGAGTATAATGAGAACGTTAACAGTTTATTTCATATACCTTAACATTGTTTGAATAGTTTTCAAAAGCTATGTTTTATATTTATTCTTAAAAAATAATGCATCTCTCTACTTTCTCCAAAGCCTCTGGTATTGCTCTTCATCCTGTTCATAGTCTCAGTTGTCTTGCTGCTCACACTGGCTGCACTGTTCGCTGAACCCAGGGTAGGCAAGGCCAGAGCTGAGGTTGGAACAAGAAGCCTTAGGGACTGCAGACATGCTTATTCTCTCCTGACTGACACAGCAGCCGTAACAGTGTTCTCTCCTGGCTGACGCAGCAGCGGAAGCAGTATTCATGCTATAGTCTCTCGTCTGTGGCTGCCCAAGAGACACAGCTGTGATGCTGCAGTAAAATGCCACCATTTCTTTTGGGTGGAACTCACATATCCCTACAGCACAAAGTAGCTCGTGACCAATCGAGTACCTCGTGATGTACATGAGCAGTGCTTCAAATGATCTCAGCTGTTACATAGTAATAATTTACAAAACATGGGGTGAGAGCCTGAACCCGCCGTTTTGACTAATTCGTTCTCTCCCCACATCTATAAAGCTTTTTTTCTTTTTTCAATTTTTGTTGGAGTACAGATGAGTTACAATGTTGTGTTGGTTTCTGCTGTACGGCAACATTACACATTCACATATATCCACCCTTTTCTTTTTCAGATTCTTTTCCATATAGGTTGCAAAGTATTGTGTAGAGTTTCCTGTTTTATGCAATAGGTCTTAGTATTTATTTATTTACTTAGTTGTTTTGGCCTCACCACGTGGTAGGCAGGATCTTATTTCCCCAACCAGGCATGGAACCCGTGTTCCCTGCAGTGGAAGTCCATAAAGCTTTTGTTTCAGTGAGTTTTGAGGAGACAGAATCTCCTTTGAGGATGAGATTGAATGGAAGAAATAGGACAGCTAGTGGGGAAGGGAGTCGGTATAGAGTTAGGAAGGATGCATTTCACTAGCTTTACAATTTTTTCCCAGTCTAAGTGTTAAATTAGAAAAAAGTAGGAAGTAGGGAAAGAACTTCATTAATGGCCTACTATGTGCTAAGCATTGCAGAGGTGCTTTACTGACATTTCTTCAGTTTAACACTCTGAGATAGACATTTTAGACTCTGGGTCACAGAACAGTGGTTTAATGATAAGAAGTTAAATAAATTGCTTAAGCAAATGATGCCTCCCGTAGTTTCAGAGCAAGAACTGAAATCAAAGTCTTCTCTGACTCAAAAGCCCTCAGCTACATCTTCTTTATCCATTCCTCTGTTTGTGGATCTTGAGATTGCTTCCATATCCTGGCTTTTACAAATAGTGCGGCAATGAACACTGGGGTACATGTATATTTTCAAATTATGGTATTCTCAGGGTATATGCCTCCTGAGAAATCTGTATGCAGGTCAAGAAGCAATAGTTAGAACTGGACATGGAACAATAGACTGGTTCCAAATAGGAAAAGGAATACTCCAAGGCTGTATATTGTCACCCTGTTTATTTAACTTATACGCAGAGTACATCATGAGAAGTACTGGGCTGCGTGAAGCACAAGCTGGAATCAAGATTTCGGAGAGAAATATCAATAACCTAGAAAGTTATGACCAACTTAGATGGCATATTAAAAACCAGAGACATTACTTTGTCAACAAAGATCCGTCTAGTCAAGTCTATAGTTTTTCCAGTAGTCATGTATGGATGTGAGAGTTGGACTATAAAGAATTGATGCTTTTGAACTGTGGTGTTTGAGGAGACTCTTGAGACTCCCTTAGACTGCAAGGAGATCCAACCTAAAGGAAATCAGTCCTGAATATTCATTGGAAGGACTGATGCTGAAGCTGAAACTCCAATACTTTGGCCACCTGATACAAAGAACTGACTCATTTGTAAAGACCCTGATGCTGGGAAAGATTGAAGGCAGGAGGAGAAGGGGACGACAGAGGATAAGATGGTTGGATGGCATCACCGATGCGATGGACATGAGTTTGAGTAGGCTCTGGGAGTTGGTGATGGACAGGGAGGCCTGGAGTGCTGCAGTCCATGGGGTTGCAAGAGTTGGACATGACTGAGCGACTGAACTGAACTGAACTGAACAGGGTATATGCCCAGGAGTGGGATTAATGGGTCATATGGTAGTTCTATTTTTAGTTTTTCTTTTTTTTTTTTTTTTTTTTAAGGAACCTCCATACTGTTCTCCATAGGGCTGTATCAATTTAGATAGCTAGTGGGAAGCTGCTGCATAGCACAGGGAGCTTAGAGCTCAATGCTCTGTGATGACCTAGATGGGAGGGAGGCTCAAGAGGACAGGAATATATGTATACATATAGATGATTCACTTTGTTGTACATCAGAAACTAACACGAAATTGTAAATCAAGTATATTCCAATTTTTTAAAAAAGAAGAAGAAACCTTCATCCATAGGTGGCTCCAAGGTGATACCCTGCTTAGCATCAATTCCTCGTGTGCAAAACTTGCTCCGTTGATTACGTGAAAATCTCCTTCATTGTCTTAATTCAGTATCCCCTTTGCAATCTTGTTTATATTAATTCATTTAAAAATCAACAACTTGAAGGTAACTTTCAGTTTTACTCTTGTCAAATTTTGAAGCTCAGAATTTTATATCTATTTTTATTGAATCTAATGTACTCAAATATTAATAGTTCAACAGTTTGAGTGAGTGTAGGTGGTTAATTAAGAAAATGCTGATTGTAAGTATTGAATTCTTAGGTAGCTTTTAGCTAATTATATGACAACTTAATTTATCTATTGCTTTTTGATTAAATATTAATACATGATTTTAGCAATATATCAGTATTTGATAGAATCATTAACATATATTTGATATTTTGCTAAATCTTTGTATAAGACTTTACTAATTATTAGTTTAAATAGATTTATTGCTGGTTTTGGTGCAGTGTGCTCTAAATTACTTCAGTCATGTCTGACTCTTTGCCACCCCATGGACTGTAACCCGCCAGACTCTTCTGTCCATGGAATTCTCCAGGCGAGAGTAGTGGAGTGGGTTGCCTTGACCTCCTCCAGGGGATCTTCTCAATCTAGGGGTCAAACCCGCATCTCTTAAGTCTCCTGCATTGGCAAGCAGGTTCTTTATCACCAGTGCCACCCGGGAAGCCCTTTGGTGTAGCATATCTATTTTCAAGAAGAGAGGTTTTGTTCTAACGAGTGTTCATGAAGGAATCCATATTTTTGGCATATTTAGGATTTAGGTGAGTAGCTTTAAAAATCTCAACACCAACTATGTTGGCCCCTGATTCTTTGCATTTATTGCCACTACAAAACACAAGTCAAGATTTCCAAGAAAAATGGTGATGTTGAAAATCATAAAGAGGTTTACAGTTCCATGCTGAAACGGTTCTATTCATTAGTCTGTTCCCCTATAGAAAGAACTGTCTTGCCTGAAAACAATGGGTAGAATGATCAGAGCTCCGTGCTGCTGACCCCAGCACGGCTGTGTTTTCACTGAGCACCAGACGTCAGAACTTAACAAGGGACCATGGCTTCTGGTCTTCCCAGAGGTCCTGCATCTTTATTGCAGAGGATAAGAATAGCAACAAACGTTGGTTCTCTGCTTCTGCCTCTCTATTCCTGCAGTACAAATTGAGACATAGACACAGACATGTGGATATAGGGGAAGTGGGTGGAGGATGGGATGAACTGGGAGACTAGGATTGACATATATGTATTACCATGTGTAAAATAGATAGCTAGTGGGAATTTGCTCAGTTCAGTGCTCTGTGTTAACCTAGAGGAATGCAATGGGAGAGGGGGGTGACAGGGAAGTCCAAGATGGAGGGGATATATGTATATACATAGCTGATTCACTTTGTTGTACATCAGAAACTGACACACACATACACAAACAATAAAATGCCTGGGTTATGCCTACATGTATGTTTTCATTATTCATTTTACTCTACAATTGCCAAAGGAAAAATAAATCTGTTTGGTTGGTTGATCACAAACAATCTTATCAGAGTCATGCAGATGATGTATACCCAAATCTTGAGCATATTTTTAAATAAAATGATGAATACAAATACCAGTATTTCTGACTGTAATATAGTAGCTTTTATGAGAAAATAGCATAAGATTAGATTTTCTATCTCTATTTGAATGGATACTTAATTTTCCACAGGATTTACATTTCATGAGAGGACTTAGAAATAAGTTGAAATGTGAAAGATACAGATGTTTTTTTCTCTAATACCCTGCCTCTTGTGTTTGAGGGGAAGGAGTGTGTGCCTGTGCATGTGTGTGCATGTATGTGTGAACACGCAAGAGAAGGCTTTCATGAGAATGAGCCCCAGGGATGCAGGTTTTGCACTGGGTCAAATTGATGCTCTCCCATATGGTCACTAGTAAACTTGATGGACTCACACCAGCCTCTTTTCCTGTCTCCTGGGCTGGAGCTCATTTAGCCGAAAGCATGATGAAGGCGACAGAAAGGGAGCAGCTGAGCCACAAGCCCTTTGTTTGGCCTTAATAGATCAGGTTAGCGTTCTGCAGATGTTGGCTTTCCAAATCAATAATTCTCTTGCCGGCACCTCCCAGCAGCAGCTATTAGATGATGTAATTCAGAATTTGATTTGCGTCTTAGGTTAAGACAAGCAAATCTCATTTGCAGTGTAAAATATCTCACACCATGAAAATAATGCCTTCTGTTTTGCCTTCCCACCCAAGGGCATTTTATAGAATGGAAGTCAAGGTCATTGTGACAGTCATCACAGGGTAGAAACCTGCAGCCACAGACTGTGTTTGGAAAACCTGCTCTTTTCACTTATTAGGTTATCACAAGTGGTAACCTAATGCTAGCAGAGGTATTTGTAGCTTTGTATTGTGTTAGGAGAAATAGAATTCCCCAATATTACAGCTGCACTTTTGATTTGTCATTTATTTGGAATAAATAGAGGGTGGTATGCCAGTTTCCATGGAAACCAGTTCTACTTTGGAGCAGTGTAAGACCTTTAAACACGTTGGAAATTGCTTCTTCTCATTATGTTTCGGCACTGAAGAAGGTGTAGTGTGCAATTAAATAGAAATGAAGGTTCAATTAAAAAATTTAATTACATTTTCTGGATTGTCCTTTGTGTACAGTAAGCTTAAGAGAGCATTGATATCTGCAAAACTGACTGGATGTGTGGTTTGGAAAAAGAAAAGGATCATCTCTTAACTGTTGTATGTGTGTGTGAGTGTGTGTTTGCATGTGCACACATGCATGTGTATGTAAGAGAGATTCACAAAGATCTTTCTCTTAGAAGTTTGTTATAAAACTGCCAACTCCATTTAGAACATTCTGGAAATCTTTGTAAATATGTGCAGGGTTATAAAAATATATGTTTGGATTTGTTTGTTCATTATAAATAAAGAGAATTAAATACAATATTGATACAGAAAGACAACATTTAATTGTTCAAAAGATTTTTAAAAAAGAGATTCTTTTAAGGAAAACTAGTGAAAATAAGAAAATGCTATGTATTCTGGGCCCTGAAATATAGTCATTACAAAAACAGGGATATATGCACATTGAAACAGCCAAAATATGAGGATTTTATGTGATGAAAGCTAAGAGTAGGCTTATATTGTAAAAAGTTCAATGTATTCTGTACATTAAAAAGTGAGAATCTTCAGCTTATGAAATTGAAAAAATATGTTGAAGTGTTTATTTAGTCTTATGTATCAATTATATGTCTCCCAGAAATGTATAGATTATTCAGGAGCAATCAGGGGTCATCCTATTTATAGCCAAATGTTATACATTTTTACAGCTTTTTATGATATGTAAAGGGCATCTTCATACCTTATTTCATGTGTTCTGTTACCAGTCCTGAACAGTGTAGCAGCTATTGTTTCAATTTTAAATATAAGTAAGTTGCTTCAGTTTATCCAGTTATCAATGGAACCTGGAATGGATGTCTTCTGACTTCTAGTCTTATGATCTTTCCATGTCAAGAATTATATTTTATATCAGACTAAATTTACAACACATCCTGTTTTCTCCTGACTCATGAAAGACGGTATTTAGGGATACAGTTTGACTGCTCTTCAGAATTACTGAAAGTGTGTGTGAGGAACTGAGGTTTCAAATTAAGATATCTTGTCTTCTAAGCATCCTATCATAGATATTTATGTTTTGCAGGTTTGAGATGAGTTTTCTGGTTAATCCACATTGTTCAGCGATATTGGCCATGATCCAATTTTTATGTAATTGAAATATAAGCTGTATATATTCCTGGACACACAGGATTGTTATTTTTTCATGTATGGTGTGTCCACTGAACTAGGTGTTATTTATGTTTGGCTGTTGTGTGCTTAATCAGTCCTGCACTGGTGATAAGCCCTTGTGGCAAAGGAACTCCATGCTATAAAAAGATTGTAGGGAGAACTGAAAAAACTGTGCTCTGTAATAACAGCAGCTTTGTTGGTAGTGAACAGCTGCTGGCCCAGCAGTCCTGGGACTTTCATGAGGCTCCTATGAATATGTTCACAGCATGCTGAGGCTGCTTCCATGCTGCTAGATTGCTGCATCGCCAAATCCCGTCTGCTGGGGAGCACTGGCTTCATCCTACAGAGCCTTTCTTGAAGGAAATGCTTTTCACTCCTGTCAAATAAAAAGTATGCTATTCAATGTATAATCAGTGCTTTCATAATATACAATAAATATTGTAGATAATAATAAATCCCTTCAGAATTTAGCTCTTTGAAGATATTATGTGAGTTCTTTTTTGTTGTCAAGTATGGAGATTCTCTTCTAACACAGATCATTGGTTAAGTAGCTAGATTTCAAAATAGAAAAACGGGGAGAATCTGCTGTGAAATTATTTCAAGGTCTATTGTCCATGTTCTGGGAGATTTAACGAAGTGTTAACTCATGGTCGAGACGACAGCCATGGTATATGTCAACAAGCGGGAAAACCTGGGAGTCTAGGCTATTCGTTGGTAAAGAGAGTTTGATCAAAGCACCACAGACCCAGAGCTTCCACTCTGGTGCTCCTGAATTCTCAGAGCTGGTTCTCTGGTGAATTTCATTCTCTGGGTGAATTCACAGAGCTGGTACTCTGAACTAAAATGCTGACAGCTTGCTTGTCAAAGTTCTTACAGATGCTGAAATAATCTCCCACAAAGCCAACATTGGAATCTAAACAGGTTTGTACAAACTTTTTAACAGTACACTTTTAATAACGTATACATGTTTATAGAAAAGTGCACAAATCAGTAAGTATGTGCAGCTCAATTAATTTCATTGAGTGCATTATGTGTATAACTAGCATTGTGAATAACATAAAATAGCACTCTTACTCCCATAAGCTCTTCTGGAGCCTCATCCTTGTCACCATCAACCCCAACAGTAACCGATGTATTATCCTCTAATAGATAGATTAGATTTGACAAAATTTGAACTTTTTATAAATGTAGCCATCAGTTTAGTTCAGTTCAGTTCAGTTGCTCAGTTGTGTCTGACTCTTTGCAACCCCATGAATCGCAGCACGCTAGGCCTCCCTGTCCATCACCAACTCCCGGAGTTCACTCAAACCCATGTCCATCGAGTCGGTGATGCAATCCAGCCATCTCATCCTCTGTCGTCCCCTTCTCCTCCTACCCCCAGTCGCTCCCAGCATCAGAGTCTTTTCCAATGAGTCAGCTCTTCGCATGAGGTGGCCAAAGTACTGGAGTTTTAGCATTAGCATCATTCCTTCCAATGAACACCCAGGACTGATCTTCTTTAGGATGGACTGGTTGGATCTCCTTGCAGTCCAAGGGACTCTCAAGAGTCTTCTCCAACACCACAGTTCAAAAGCTTCAATTCTTCGGCATTCTGCTTTCTTCACAGTCCATCTCTCACATCCATACATGACCACTGGAAAAACCATAGCCTTGACTAGCCGGACCTTTGTTCGCAAAGTAATGTCTCTGCTTTTGAATATGCTATCTAGGTTGGTCAAAACTTTCCTTCCAAGGAGTAAGCATCTTTTAATTTCATGGCTGCAGTCACCATCTGCAGTGACTTTGGAGCCCCCCAAAACAAAGTCTGACACTGTTTCCCCTGTTTCCCCATCTATTTCCTGTGAAGTGATGGGACCGGATGCCATGATCTTAGTTTTCTGAATGTTGAGCTTTAAGCCAACCCTTTCACTCTCCTCTTTCACTTTCATCAAGAGGCTTTTTAGTTCCTCTTCACTTTCTGCCATAAGGGTGGTGTCGTCTGCATATCTGAGGTTATAGATATTTCTCCCAGCAATCTTGTTTCCAGCTTGTGCTTCTTCCAGCCCAGCGTTTCTCAAGATGTACTCTGCATAGAAGTTAAATAAGCAGGGTGACAATATACAGCCTTGACGTACTCATTTTCCTATCTGGAACCAGTCTGTTGTTGTATGTCCAGTTCTAACTGTTGCTTCCTGATCTGCATATAGGTTTCTCAAGAGGCAGGTCAGGTGGTCTGGTATTTCCATCTCTTTCAGAATTTTCCACAGTTTATTGTGATCCACACAGTCAAAGGCTTTGGCATAGTCAATAAAGCAGAAATGGAGTACATATTTTTGTGTGTTTGGTTTCTTTCACCCAGCACTACATTTATGAGACTCATCCATGTTTTTGTGACTAGTTGGTTAAGGGCTTCCCAGGTGGCTCTGTGGTAAAGAATCTGCCTGTCAATCAAGAGATGTGGGTTCAATTCCCCGGTTAGAAAGATCCCTTGGAGGAGGAAGCAACAATCCTCTCCAGTATTCTTGCCTGGAAAATCCCATGTACAGAGGAGACTCGCCTGCTACAGTCTATGGGGTCTCAAAGAGTCAAACACGACTGTGCACTCATGCACGCAGCTGGTTAATTTCTATTACTGCACAGTATTTGATCAAGTGAATATATCCCAATTCATTTAATCATTCTTCTGTTGATGGTTGTTGGTATTGCTTCTAGTTTGAGACTGCTGTGGACGTTCTGGTACATATGTGAACATATCTGCTTATTTCTGTTGGGCATGTACCTTAGGGTCATTGTGTTGGCATGTTTGACCTTAGTACATACTGTTGAATTGTTTTCCAAAGTGGCTGAACAAACTCGCACTCCCATTCACGTACGAGAATCATGATTGCTCCACATCTCACCAACATGTGATTTTAACTGCACTTTAATTTTGGCTATTTGCGTGGATGTGGAGTGTATCATATTGTACCTTTAGCTTTCCTTTTCCTGATCACTAATGTAATTTTTCACATGTGTTTTGTTGGTCATTCATGCATTGTTTTGAAGTGCCTGTTGAAATATTTGCAGTTTTTCCATTGACCTGACTCCCTTTGGTCTTATGGGTTTTTTGGTATTGTTTTTCTAGTCTCAACTTATCTTTTTCTCATACAAGTTTTGCTAATATTTTTTTCTGACTCAAAGTCCTGTCTTTTTAATCTTATAGTGTGGTCTTTTCATTCACAGCTGGCACTTTTTTACTTCTACTTAAGAAATCTTTAAGATTATTTAAAAAACCTACCTCATTTTCTTCTAGAAGATTTATTGTTTTAACCTTTCACACTTAGATTCACAATAAATCTGGAACTGATTTTGATTTATTGGTAAGTCTTCTGGTGTAAAAAATGCCTACAGATATTTCTTCACTGCATTGCAGCGTCATTGTCGTAAATTGAACAATCATATATGGGTGAATTTATTTCTGTACTGTCTGTTTGGTTCTAATGACCTATGATTTGTCATTTCATCAATACCTTCCAGCTTTTATCACTATAAATCTTTTGCAGATCTTTCTACATGATCGTGTCAGTTTTCAAAATTTAGTCTTCTTTTTTTAAGATTGTCTAGACTATACTAACTCTTTGCATATACATACAAATTTTAGGTTCACATTGCCAATTTGCACAAAACAACCTGCTGAAATATTTATTCACATTGCTCTGATCAATAAGATAACTCTTTTTCCTGAAACACTTTTCATATTAGAATACGTTTGCTTTATGTTGTTGTGTTAGTTTCTGCATGTACAACATCGTGAGTCAGCCATATGTATACATATATTCACTTCTTCTTGAGCCCCCCTCTCACCCCCAGTATCCCCCCCCCAGGTCATCACAGATTGCTGAGCTCTCTGTGCTGTACAGCAGCTTCTCCCCAGCTATCTATTTTACACATAGTATTGTACGTATGTCAATGCTACTTTCTCAATTAATTCTCCCTTCCCTTCCCCTCCACCATGTCTGCAAGGCCATACTCTATTTTCACATCTCTATTCCTTCCCTGCAAATAGGTTCATCAGTACCATTTTTTTAGATTCTATATATATGAGTTCAGTTCAGTTCAGTCGCTCAGTTGTGTCTGACTTTTTGTGACCCCGTGAATCACAGCACGCCAAGCCTCCCTGTCCATCACCAACTCCCAAAGTCTACTCAAACTCATGTCCATCAAGTCGGTGATGCCATCCAGCCATCTCATTCTCTGTCATCCCCTTCTCCTCCTGCCCTCAATCGCTCCCAGGATCAGAGTCTTTTCCAATGAGTCAACTCTTCGCATGAGGTGGCCAAAGTACTGGAGTTTCAGCTTTAGCATCATTCCTTCCAAAGAAATCCCAGGGTTGATCTTCAGAATGGACTGGTTGGATCTCTTTGCAGTCCAAGGGACTCTCAAGAGTCTTCAACACCACAGTTCAAAAGCATCAATTCGTCAGCATTCAGCTTTCTTCACAGTCCAACTCTCACATCCATACGTGACCACTGGAAAAACCATAGCCTTGACTAGATGGACCTTTGTTGGCAAAGTAATGTCTCTGCTTTTGAATATGCTATCTAGGTTGGTCATAACTTTTCTTCCAATGAGTAAGCATCTTTTAATTTCATGGCTGCAATCACCATCCGAGGTGATTTTGGAGCCCAAAAAAACAAAGTCTGACACTGTTTCCACTGTTTCCCCATCTATTTGCCATGAAGTGATTGGACCAGGTGCCATGATCTTAGTTTTCTGAATGTTGAGCTTTAAGCCAACCCTTTTACTCTCCTCTTTCACTTTCATCAAGAGGCTTTTTAGTTCCTCCTCCCTTTCTGCCATATGGGTGGTGTAATCTGCATATCTGAGGTTATTGATATTTCTCCCAGCAATCTTGTTTCCAGCTTGTGCTTCTTCCAGTCCAGTATTTCTCATGATGTACTCTGTATAGAAGTTAAATAAGCAGGGTGACAATATACAGCCTTGACATACTCCTTTTCCTATTTGGAACCAGTCTGTTGTTCCATGTCCAGTTCTAACTGTTGCTTCCTGATCTGCATATAGGTTTCTCAAGAGGCAGGTAAGGTGGTTTGGTATTCCCATCTCTTTCAGAATTTTCCACACATTTATGAGTTAATGAAAACAAAAACAAAAATAAATAATTGGGACCTAGTTAAATATAAAAGTTTTGCATAGCAAAGAAAATAATAAACAAGATGAAAAACAATGGGACAAATTTGCATATGGAGCAACAGACAAAGAATTAATCTCCAAAATATACAAACAGCTTACGGAATTCAGTATCACAAAATCAAACAATACAATCAAAAAATGGGTAGAAGACCTAAATAGACATCTTTCCAAAAAGACACACAGATGGCCAAGCGGCATGTGAACAGATGCTGAGCATTGCTAATTATTAGAGAAAGGCAAATCAAAAGTACAATGAGGTGCACCTCATGGTACCTCACACCAGTCAGAATGGACATCATCAAAACATCAACAGACAATAAATGCCAGAGAGGGTGTGGAGTAAGGGAACCCTCTTACATTGTTGATGGGAATGTAAATTGGCCCAGTCACCGTGGAGAAAAATATAGAGGTTTCTTTAAAAGATAAATGTAGAACTACCGTGCTGTTGTTGTTTGGTTACTAAGTCATGTCCAACTCTTTTGTGACCCCAAGGACTGTAGCCCCCCAGGCTCCTCTGTCCATGAGATTTCCCAGGCAAGAATACTGGAGTGGGTTTCCATTTTCTTCTCCAGGGGATCTTTCTGACCCAAGTGTCAAATCCAAGTCTCCTGCTTGACAGGGGGATTTGTTTTTTTACCACTGAGTCATCAAGGAAGCCCATATAACCCAGAAATCCTACTACTGGGCATATACCCTGAAAAAACCATAACTCAGAAAGACACATGTACCTTGATGTTCATTGCAGCACTGTTTATAATAGCCAGGACATGGGAGCAGTTTAGATGCCCAGCAACAGATGAATGGATAAAGATGTGGTACATAAACATAATGAAATATTACTCAGCCATAAAAAGGAATGAATTGAATCAGTTAAAGTGATGTGGATGAACCTAGAGCCTGTCATACAGAGTGAAGTAAATCAGAAAACAAATGATTATTTGAGGAATCGCTATCTTTCCAAGCTGTGAGCATTTCATATACTCTGCTTATTTCAATACTGGTGCCTTAAAGAATAATCTTTTAATAAATTATTCTGTGCCAAGTGAATAGCCATATGGATAAAAATTAACTTTGACTTCTATACACTAAAGCCAATCCTCGTTGCATTAGATCAGAATGTCAGAAAAGACATGGGGCAAAAGAAACTCTCTCATACACTATTTGTGGGAATTTGTTTTGCTGAAGTCAAACTAGAAAACTGACATTGCATCATAGAGTTAAATATACACAGTCCTTCAGTTCAGTTCAGTTCAGTCACTCAGTCGTGTCCAACTCTTTGTGACCCCATGGACCACAGCACGCCAGGCCTCCCTGTCCATTATGAACTCCCAGAGTTAAGCCAAACTCATGTCCATTGAGTCGGTGATGCCATCCAACTGTCTCATCCTCTGTCGTCTCCTTCTCCTCCTGCCTTCAATCTTTCCCAGCATCAGGGTCTTTTCAAACGAGACAGCTCTTCGCATCAGGTGGCCAAAGTATTGGAGTTTCAACTTCAGCATCAGTCCTTCCAATGAACGCTCAGGACTGATCTCCTTTAGGATGGACTGGTTGGAACTCCTTGCAGTCCAAGAGATTCTCAAGAGTCTTCCTCAACACCACAGTTCAAAAGCATCAATTTTTAAGTGCTCAGCTTTCTTTATAGTCCAACTCTCACATCCACACATGACTACTGGAGAAACAATTGCCTTGACTAGATATGCAGATGACACCACCCTTACAGCAGAAAGTGAAGAAGAACTAAAGAGCTTCTTGATGAGAGTGAAAGAGGAGAGTGAAAAAGTTGGCTTAAAGCTCAACATTCTGAAAACTAAGATCATGGCATCTGGTCCCATCACTTCATGGGAAATAGATGGGGAAACAGTGGAAACCGTGGCTATTTTTTTCAGCTCCAAAATCACTGCAGATGGTGACTGCAGTCATGAAATTAAAAGACACTTGCTCCTTGGAAGAAAAGCTATGACCAACATATAAAGCATATTAAAAAGCAGAGACTTTACTTTGCCAACAAAGGTCTGTCTAGTCAAAGCTATGGTTTTTCCAGTAGTCATGTATAGATATGAGAGTTGGAATATAAAGAAAGCTGAGCATTGAAGAATTGATGCTTTTGAACTGTGGAGTTGGAGAAGACCCTTGAGAGTCTCTTGGATTGTAAGGAGATCCAACCAGTTCATCCTAAAGGAAATCAGTCCTGAGTGTTCATTAGAAGGACTGATACTGAGGCTGAAACTCCAATGCTTTGGCCACCTGATGTGAAGAACTGACTCATTTGAAAAGACTCTGATGCTAGGAAAGATTGAAGGCAGGAGGAGAAGGGGACAACAGAGGATGAGATGGTTGGATGTCATCACTGACTCAATGGACATGAGTTTTGTAAACTCTGAGAGTTTGTGATGGACAGGGAGTCCTGGCATGCTGCGGTCCATGGGTTCACAAAGAGTTGGACACAACTGAGCAACTGAACTGACCTGACTAGATGGAGTTTGCAAAGTAATGTCTCTGCTTTTCAATATGCTATCTAGTTTGGTCATAACTTTCCTTCCAAGGAGTAAGCGTCTTTTAATTTCATGGCTGCAGTGATTTTGGAGCCCCCCAAAATAAAACTCTGACACTGTTTCCACTGTTTCCCCATCTATTTCCCATGAAGTGGTGGGACCGGATGCCACGATGTTCATTTTCTGAATGTTGAGCTTTAAGCCAACTTTTTCACTCTCCTCTTTCACTTTCTTAAAGAGGCTCTTTAGCTCCTCTTCACTTTCTTCCATAACGGTGGTGACATATGCATATCTGAGGTTATTGATATTTCTCCCAGTAATCTTGTTTCCAGCTTGTGCTTCTTCCAGCCCAGCGTTTCTCATGATGTACTCTGCATAGAAGTTAAATAAGCAGGCTGACAATATACAGCCTTGATGTGCTCCTTTTCCTATTTGGAACCAATCTGTTGTTCCATGAAGTCCAACAATCCCATTCATAGGTATTTACACCAAAACATCCACACAAAGGCACCACAAATCATGAGCATGTATAGTAAAGTAAGTTACTTTAGTGAAAGAAAAAAAAAAAAACAGCTCCAGTGTACTTCTGTATTAGAAGAGTTAAAACATGTTTTGTGTTCATACAATTGGTATCATATGAACGATGAAAATGAATCAATGAATCTTACATTTAACAAGATAGATGAACAGGCAAATATAATTGTTGAACAAAAGAAACTTAACCCAAGGGATTAATACCTGTATAGCTTGATTGATATTAAGCCCAAAAACAGGCAAAACTGATCTATGCCTTTAGAAATCAGTGTAGTCATGATATTTAAGATAGAGACAAGAGACAAGCTTCTGCAGCTGTTGGTTAATTTCTTTATCTGTGTGAAGAAAGCTCAGGCACATTCACTCACTGACAATCCTTTGAAGTGTAGATTTGTGCATTTTTTCAGAATGAGTTTTAAATATCATTAAAGATATTAATGTGTATCTACACACTTATTATATAAACTATGTATATATATATATATTTATATATTTTATGTGTTAGGATACAACATTGAACAGGAACAAAAAGGATTTCTATAATTCTGGAATGTATTTTCTTACAATCTTTCCCTTTCCAACTTTACTGAGATATAGTTAACATATAATCTTCAGTAAGGATAAGGTATACATTGTGTCTATTTGACACATTGATATATTGCAAAATGATTACCACTATTGTGCTAGCTAACATTTCCATCATCTTACAAAACTACTATTTCTCTTTTTGTGATGAGAACATTTAATATTTACTTTCTTAGCATCTTGTAAGTATATATACTCTAGTATTAACTATAATCACCATGAAATAAATTTTTCTGAGTCCTCAAGTTTTATATTACCTTAAAATATTTAAAAAATTGTGTTGGTCCCTCAGGCCTTTACATACACAGTAAAAGAAAAAGAAAGCCTTCTTTGTAATGTTTATTTTGGACCATCTTAACAATTCTAAACACAGAACTTAAAGCTATTTAAAGGCTTATACATTTTTGATTTTTGTATTCTCAATGACTTCTAGAATAACTAGTTTATTCACACTTTTTGAATAAACCAAAAGCTTGTACCACAGTGTTTCCTACCACATGCAAGTGTTTCATTTGACTTTATGCTAGAAAAGGCAACTATTCAAATGAACTCTATTTTTAAAAGATAACATTAATGTGCAAAAGGCATGCATCTTATTAAATAAAATGCTTATTGAATGTAAAATTATTTATATAATATCAAGATTCTGTAAAACAGTTTTGTCTTGAAATAATGATAATTTTTGGATCAGTAATGCATATTCATCAGTTTACTAAGTAATTTGTAATTCTTATTTCCCTTAAACACAAAGTATGTTCTTCCCCCAAAGACTATTGGTTGTAACTCAGGCATTTTTTAGGCAACCTATTTTCAGGCACTGAATAAAATGCAAAAAAGCAGCACAACTGCTAAACTCAATAATGGGTGGATTAATTCTATATTATCTATTTATTTTAGATACTATTAAAATATTTTAAAATATTAAAATATTATCTATTTATTTTATATTGAGTCCAAATGAGCAAATATACAAATGAAAAGATCATTTCAATAAGGAAGGATGTTGAAATTTATAGAGTAATGCTTTTGGAAAAATATACAAAGCAATATGCCATATGTTGGTAATAGCTGAACATTAGTTAAAATATTTTTACTTTATATGAACACTTGATTTTGTTTTGTGATATCTGGGGAATATGCTTTAATTTATTTATATCCTTAGAAGTACATCATGCACGTACTGTTCGCTGGTATTTCCCCATCCATGTATCCCCTTCCCAGAAATTTAAAGTTGGTTTAAATCAACAAGGCAGTCCAGTTATCCTTTAGTAGATACTTATTTTTCTGGTTAATAAAGCTTTACACAAGTAAATATAATTTAGGAGTGCAAAATAAATGATTGAGAAGTTATCCATATCTTTTAGTTTTTTACTCTTTTAAATGAATACATCCATTTATTTTAAGTAACAGATTTTAAGCTGTAATTCTACTTAGCAAAGACAAATATGTATACTGAAAGTCCTATTTTATTTTTCAAAAGATTTTATATTTAGTTCTCTAAAATGATCAACTAAAGAATCCAGATGGATGGTAGGAATTTATTTCATTATTTTTTGTGACTCACACTTAAAATTGCTCACTACCATTTTGCCCTTTTATAAAGAACAATTAAAAAAGACATATGAGTTCTTGTTTTGTCCAAACAGTTGAATGACAAGAATTCACTTGTCAGTTTCCTCAAAATGATTTTAATAAATTATACATTCAGTGACTACTTTTGTTATTTCTTGAAGTAGTAAATCAATCCGTCACTTTTAGTTTATTCTTGTTGTTGTTTAGCCTCTAAGCCTTGTCTGACTCTTTGTGACCCCATGGATTGCAGCTGATGTTCTCCAGGCAAGAATATTGGAGTGGGTTGGCCTTTCCTTTTCCAGGGGATCTTCCCAAACCAGGGCTTGAACCCATGTTTCCTGCACTGGCAGGAGGATTCTTTACCACTGAGCCATCAGGTCTTAGGAGGTAATTATCTGCAGTAGCTACCGTTAGTTAACTACCTAGCATACAATTTTTTTTACTAAATGTAATCTTGTTTGGGACCTACTCCTGACCCAACAGTTGATAGATCTCATGGTAATAATAAACACAACTGTAATAGCTGTGCTATGGAGCGCTTATGCATGCCAGGCCAATTTTATGCACTATAAATTTAGTTAATCCTTGAAAACTCTATGAGACACTCTGCGCCATGCTTAGTTGCTCAATCGTGTCCAACTCTTTGTGACCCCATGGACTCTAGCCCGCCAGGCTCCCCTGTCCATGGGGATTTCCCAGGCAAGAATATTGGAGTGGGTGGCCACTTCATTCTCTAAAAGGTTTGCCAGGCTCAATACAAATCCTAAGCACAGAGGAGAACTATAGTGGTTTAGAGAAGTCTTGTATTTATTGAGAATACTCTCTGCGGTAAGGAAGCTTTGAGTGCATACTCTGCCAAACAATGCAATCAGCAGATATAGTAAAATACTCAATATAAAAGATGTTCTAGGGGTACTGAGAAATTAGTCTACAAGTTAATGTATTCAATATGAGTCCATGCGGGCTCACTATACATGGCTGTGGGTTCGTACTGCTATTTACACAAAGACAGGTTCATCTAAACACATATATATCTGTCCATTTTATATTTAACCACATGGCCCTGTCATGCACTTGTACCTGTTTCACATAATAATCATAATATTCATTAATAGTAATGCTATTATATTAATGTATGCTGTGTGCTGGGCTTAGTCACTCAGTCATGTTCAACTCTTTGTGACCCCATGGACTATAGCCCCCCAGGCTCCTCTGTCCATGGAGATTCTCCAGGCAAGAGTACTGGAGTGGATTGCCATGCCCTCCTCCAGGGAATCTTCCCAACCCAGGGATTGAACCTGGGTCTCTGGCATTGCAGGCAGATTCTTTACCAGTTGAGCTACCAGGAAAGCCCATATAATGTATAGTAATATATCATTATTGTATATATGATGAAAAAGTTGTCTTCTTCCCAGGTGACTCTGGTAAACAATCTGCCTGCCTGCTAATGCAAGAGACACAAGAGATGAGGGTTGGATTCATGGATTAGTAAGATCCCCTGGAGTGGTAAATGGCAACCCACTCCAGTATTCTTGCCTGGAAAATGCAGTGGACAGAGGAGCCTTACAGGCTATAGTTCATGGGGTCGCAGAGTTGGACATGACTTACCAACTGAACACACACATGTGAAAAAGTTTCTAAGGGAAATCTTTGCTTATTTCTCAAGTAAGCATCTAGAAGTAGAATTGCTGAGTCATGCAGTATATGAATGTTCAACTTTAAAATAAATTGCCAAATTATTTACCAAAGTGCTTCTAACCAACAATTTATGATGGCTCCAGGTTTTCATTATATAATAGTAATACTAAATTTAGTATATACTGCTAAAGTTGTTTTAACTTAATGAATATTCAAGATTTAGACATCTTTAGATATACTTGACTAGACCACAAAAAAAGTACATAATACCTTCCATGAAAATGCCCTCAGACCTAACTGCTACAGTGAATATTATTAGATGTTCAAAAAGCATTCTTAGGACTTTATATGTCATCTCATAATTTTAAAGTAGGTTCATGTGGTTTTACTTTTAGAATTCTTCACACAGCTATATTTGTTATATTTTTATTTTTAGGTAATATGTTTGATTTATTCAAATTTTCCTCAAAGCCTTATAAATGTTCAAATTTTGTGCTCTAAGTACAAAATAAATTGAAAATATTAAGAGGAAAACAAAACAAGTGCATCTTGGAGTTTTGTAGTGGTACAAACTTCTAAAAATACTTTTAATTATCATTTTTAAAAATTCTTAAATTGTGAAATTTGATGAAACTGTAAGATCTTTATGATAAAGCAGAAACTTTTTCTAGAATGTATTTATTACAAGTTAAATGCACCTGGTAGTGTGGAAAAACCACAAGAGAACAAATGGCTTTTAATCACCGGTAGTATTGTATCGGTTGGGCCACTTTTCCCCTTACCTTTGTTCTACATCAGGAGGATAGTCAACCAGTGTTCTTTACCCACAGGGTGGCTACTGCCCGTTATTCTTATGAGGGATTGATTCCTCCAAGTCAGGAGCCCAACAATTTAATTGAACTTTCAGCTGAAAGTTCTCATGAGATTTTCCAGACTGCTCTGTAACGATGACATCTTGCTGACCTTTTCAGTAATCTGTAATTGGGCCATGTGGACATTTTTTTTTTCCTTTCAGATTTCTCAGTTTTGACAAATACATAAAGAAATCTTTTAAAGGTTACAGAGATTTTAAGGGGAAGACAGTGAGCTCACATAAGCAAAACATTTTACACTAATGATCAGTGTAGATCACTAAGAAATGGTTTTATAATAAGAAAAAAGTTTTGGCCTATCATATTTGACTCTTACTATGTAGAATTTACTTCTGAGAACTTTTACATTATTATAACAACTGACTGGAAATTCTTCATTTATAATTATATATTTGGAATATTAGTGGGTTAGACTTCTTGGAAGTATAGCATTAAAAGAATTTTTGTGCATAGAGTGCATAACCTTTCCTGTTTTAAATAAGTATACAACTCTCTTTTTTTCCTTTGCAATGTAATCTGCAAATTAGAGCATATATATTTAAATTTTGTTTACCTTTTTAGTTTTTGAGATGTGGAAACTTTCAAATGGAGTTAAGAGTCCTAAATTATAGTAGAAATAGAATAAGAATCCCAGGTATTTCAACTCAAACTTTCCTCCCCTTTTATTCTTTCTATTGTCAAATCATTATAAAAGATTAACATATTAGGTTTGGAGAAAGACATGACTATTAAAAACTACTTATGGAATTGTTGCTAAGCTTTGAAGCTGAAAATTGTGTCACTATTTCATCCCCTGACATTTAGTTCTGAATCAGTTTACTGGACTTTTCAGGACTTAGGGCTAAAAGGAGTTTGTATATAGTAGAGAGAGATCCTGGAGAGTCCTAATACAGACAAAACTTGGGAGCTATTCTTAAAATCATATTGCCAATTATAATAAAAAGTATTAATATCTTCTTAATCTATTTATTCATCCATTCATAAATATTTATTGACTGTCCACCATATGTCTCTCTTTCTTTCTACATCTTTGTATACTTATAAGCAACATAATTAAATAAAATAGATGGAGTAGTATGTAAGAACAATAATAGGGTAAGGAAGGAGGATAAAGAAAATTGGAAGGTCTGTAATTTTATATTTGATGCCCTGGAAAGTACTCTATGAAAATGTTATAAAGGAGTAAAGACCTGGAGGAGAAAAGTGAGTCGGCCTTACAAGTATTTGGTGGACTAGCACTGAAAGGAGAAGGACAAAAGTCACAAAGTCCCTGAGGCAGAGGTGATGTTTAGGTATTGGAGATACGTTTTGAAAGAAAAGCTGACTGAATTTGCCAAACTATTGGATATGATGTGTGAAAAAATAAGGGAAAGCAGTAAAGAATGCACAAGTTTTGGGTTTCAGAAATTGGAAGAATAGAATTGTCATTAACTATTATGGGGAAGACTTTCCATGGTTACTGCTGGATTTTTAATTCAAGACCTCCTAATTATTCAACAGGAGGCTACACTCCCAAACTCTATCCTTCCCACTCCAGTTTTCCTCTTTCTAAAGCATGTCTGATCTTATCATGCCTATGTTTAAAATCTTTAAATAACTCTTTAAATTTTTATCTATATTGGACTACAATTGATTTACAATGCTGTGCGAGTTTCGGGTGTACCACAAAGTGATTCAGACACATATTTTGTTGTTGAATGTCGTTCAGTTACTAAGTCAGGCTCAACTCGTTGTGACTCCATGGAATGTACCATGCCAGGCTCCTCTGCCCTCCATTATCCCCTGGAGTGTGCTCAGATTCGTGTCCATTGAGTCGGTGATGCTATCTAACCATCTATTGTTCTGCTGCCCATTTCTCCTTTTGACTTCAATCAGATATTTGTGTGTGTGTGTGTGTATAATTTCCATTTATTTTCCTATTTAGCTTGTTATAGAATATTGAGTAAAGGTCACTGTGCTATGCAGTAAGTCCTTGTTGGTTACCTATTTTAAATATGGTAGAGTGTTTATGTCAATCCCAGACTCCTAATTTGTCATCCTTCTTTCCCCTTTGGTAACAAGTTTATTTTTTAGATCTGTGAGTCTATGTTTTGTAAATAAGTTCATTTGCATCCCTTTTTTAGATTCCTCACACAATCAATATCACAGAGTACAATCCAGTCAAAACATGGGCAGAGGACCTAAATAGACACTTCTCCAAAGAAGATATACAGATTGTCAAGAGGCACATGAGAAGATGCCCAACACTGCTAATTATTAGAGAAATGCAAATCAAATCTACAATGAGGTCCCACCTCACACCAGTCAGAATAGCCATCACCAAAAAGTCTACAAACAATAAATTCTGGGGAAGGTTTGGGGAAAAGGGAATCCTCTACACTGTTGGTGAGAATGAAGCCACTATCGGGAACAGTATGGAGGGTCCTTAGAAAACTAAAAATAGAGCTATCATACAACATCTCATTCCTGGTCATATATCCAGAGAAAACTATGGTTCAAAAGTATACATTCATCCTCCATTCAATAACTTTTAAGTGAATGTGGTCAAAGATCCAAACTCTCTTTTGGCTCTGTGCCTTTAATCTGTTCAGATATTATCTTTATTTCATTTTTTTACTTAATTCAACCCTCTTTCTTCTTTCTTCCTTTTTCCTTATTTAGCTTTTATTTTCTTTCAAGACCCAAATGTGGCTCTCACTCTGTCAGCAAAATTCCCCTCAGTTTCTAAAATACATCAATCATAAAGCATGTTATCCTGTACTGCACTTTCCCTTTGATTTATGTTACTTAAAATTTCTATTGAAATGTATAGTTATATGTAACAATGTTTTAAGATATAGATTCTCCTGGTCTACAAAGAAAGCCACTAGATTATTTTTATGTAAAGTTTTTTTTGCTACTTAAAAACGTGTACTCTGGTAACTAAATCATGTAATTTCCTTTGACATGTTTTAAAACTTTGTATAAATGACATCAGTGTAAGAAATTATGTTAGTTATCTAATGTTGTCTAATATATCATCTTATTCTTAGTGACTCAAAGCAACAATGATCATTTATTATCTCTTACAAAGTGTCCAGTTCAGTTCAGTTCAGTAGCTCAGTCGTGTCCGACTCTTTGCGACCCCATGAATCGCAGCACGCCAGGCCTCCCTGTCCATCACCAACTCCCAGAGTTCATTCAGATTCATGTCCATCAAGTCAGTGATGCCATTCAGCCATTTCATCCTCTGTCATCCCCTTCTCCTCCTGCCCCCAATCCCTCCCAGCATCAGAGTCTTTTCCAATGAGTCAACACTTCACGTGAGGTGGTCAAAGTATTAGTTTCAGCTTTAGCATCATTCCTTCCAGAGAAATCCCAGGGTTGATCTCCTTCAGAATGGACTGGTTAGATCTCCTTGCAGTCCAAGGGACTCTCATGAGTCTTCGCCAACACCACAGTTCAAAAGCATCAATTCTTCGGTGCTCAGCCTTCTTCACAGTCCAACTCTCACATCCATACATGACTACTGGAAAAACCATAGCCTTGACTAGATGGACCTTATTCGGCAAAGTAATGTCTCTGCTTTTGAATATGCTATCTAGGTTGCTCATAACTTTTCTTCCAAGGAGTAAGCGTCTTTTAATTTCATGGCTGCAATCACCATCTGCAGTGATTTTGGAGCCCCCCAAAATAAAGTCTGACACTGTTTCCACTGTTTCCCCATCTATTTCCTATGAAGTGATGGGACCAGATGCCGTGATCTTCATTTTCTGAATGTTGAGCTTTAAGCCAACTTTTTCACTCTCTTCTTTCACTTTTATCAAGAGGCTTTTTAGTTCCTCTTCACTTTCTGCCATAAGGGTGGTGTCATCTGCATATCTGAGGTTACTGATATTTCTCCCGGCAATCTTGATTCCAGCTTGTGTTTCTTCCAGTCCAGCGTTTCTCATTGTGTACTCTGCATAGAAGTTAAATAAGCAGGGTGACAATATACAGCCTTGATGTACTCCTTTTCCTATTTGGAACCAGTCTGTTGTTGCATGTCCAGTTCTAACTGTTGCTTCCTGACCTGCATACAGATTTCTCAAGAGGCAGGTCAGGTGGTCTGGTATTCCCATCTCTTTCAGAATTTTCCTCAGTCTACAATGTGTAGGGGTTATGAATACAGGGATAATTCAGTGGAAGAAATTCTGGTTTAGAGTTTCTATGAGTTTGATGTTATTTAAAGGCCAAACTAAGTCCGGAGGGTCTAGTTTATATGGCTGATGAATGGCCTCTCCAAGCAAGCTTCACCAGTATACAGAAGCCAGATTTTTCCAGAGTGGCTGAATCAAGAGTAACCAACATGGAAACCTCTATGCCTTGATCACACATTATTGTATTTGTCTATCCAGGTCTTTCAATAGTCTTAGTAAGGTTTATGTATATTAGATTACATTAGGCATCCAGCCATGATTCTGTGTAGGAGAAGACTACTCACATTTGTAAATATCAATAGACTAAGGTCATTGTCAACTGATCTACTATTCTTGGAGGAAGAATATTATAGATTTCCCTCTGGGCTCCAGTAATTTACATCTTCCCATGTTCAAAATACTGTCACCCACAGAGGGGCCTGTAGCTCAGTAGTAAAGCATTTGACTACAAAATACTCTCACCCTTTTCCAAGGCTCCCAAAGTCTCATCTGATTACATCAACTCCAACTCTAGAGTCTCACCATCTAAACTAGACCAGGTATGGATATGTGTTCTTTATAGTTTTATCAAGTGTACTCCCTTTAGATCAAAAGACTTGTAAAATAAGGAGATAAATTATTTGCCATCCTGGGTGTTGTACAGTCAATATATTATGCTACAGTTATTGAACAAGAGTAGGATTAATTACTATAATTCTATAAATATTCTCATCCAAAAAAGAGAAACAAAAGAAACACACAGGAGTTGCTATTCTATAACAATTTTTGAAACCTGCATTTGGCATTTCTTGGTACTGCCTTGATTAGGACTCAGTCCTGCTACTCTTTGGTAATAGTTCACTGTATCTCTTGGCTCCATCCTTTAGGGTTCCACCCTCTCAACTCTTAGGGTTTTTTTTTTTTCTATTAGTGATATCCCACATTTATAAATGAGTAGTATTATAGACAAAAAATTAATATTCAATATAAGAAAGAAATAATTTTTCTAGTCAACCTAAGGATTATGACTCAGAAGAAAGTCTTTTGGGAAACTCTGAGGAATGTTTTGAAGTGGTAAAGGGGAAAGTCAGTGCATTTATGATTTGGGGTAGGGGGTACATGCATTCAATTACACATCTTAGTAGAAGACCATTGCTATTTGTGGGGGCCAACTATCTTAGTTAATGGTTTAGGTGCTTTTCTTAATATGGCAAGATGTAAGAAACTGGGTCCATAAATTTTTTTTTTTTCAGATAATCTTTACTATCTGTGGCAGTTTTCCCAGAGCACAAAGTGATTCTGATTCTTATCTCATTTTGGGGGGATTCTTATATCACCCCAGATTTCTTTCAGAGTGTATTATATATCAGCAACTGTGTTGGCCAGTAATGATTCTTGTAGAGCTGAGTGGTAGGCAACATTCCTTATTTACAATGCCCTCCCTTTTGGTCTTAATTTTGATCAAGATTTGGGAAATATTTGTCCCATAGCCCTAGAACTCCTCATGGTAGGCCACTCAGGCTCTTCAGTTAAGTGTAGCCAAAGGCCTCTGGACACACCTATCCTACTGTTATGTTCAGGAAAAGGCACCCTCTTGTTGTTTCTTTCCATATCATTGAGCTAATAAAATTATACATTTGGTCAATTGTTTCAAGTTGCCTAGGCATCGTCACTTTTACTGGTGGCTCAGTCACACATGTGGTAATGCAAGACACAATAACTTGTAAAATATGTAGATTACAAGTAATGTATCTAGTAAGTTTAACAACCATGTATTAGTGAAAGTTGCTTAGTTGTGTCTGACTCTTTGTGACCCCATGGGCTATAGAGTCCATGGAATTCTCTAGGCCAGAATACTAGAGTGGGTAGCCTTTCCCTTCTCCAGGGGATCTTCCTAACCCAAGGATCGAAACCAGGTCTCCCACATTACAGGTGGATTCTTTACCAGCTGAGCCAAAAGGGAAGACCAATAACCATGTAAGTACGTATTTAAGCTAAAAACTTTTATTAGGTGAAGTCCAATACATCCCCAAGCCATCTGACGCAGTATGTTCTGTACCTATTTTTCTCTTTAAGGGAAATTATATACTGGCACTATACATAAAATTCACCAAAGATATACAAGGCAAGTGGTGCATCATCATGACCCTTTACAGGATTGAGAAAGGAATGTTATCTTCTAGGGAGACTGATGTCTGGTGCCAAAAGAAGAAAAATTTATCTTTATGTTTGAGCAAATATTTCTGTCATGGGGATATCTGGTTAAGATTTTCTTGTTTTAAAATGTGGATTTTATTTCATTGATATCATAGTACAGTAGAGCTGCTATGTATAATAGAACATCATGGACCAGATAGCTTATTAACAACAGAAATGTATTTTCCCCTGTCCTGGGGACTGGGAATTCCACGATCAAGGTTTGTCAGCTTTAATGTCTAGTGAAAGCCTGCTTCCTGATCCACAATTTGCTGTCTTCTTGCTGTGTCCTCACATAGTGGATGTGGCAAGAGAAATTTTTTTTTTTTTTAATAAGGGCACTAATCCATTCATGAGAGATCTACTTTCATAATCTAATCACCTCCAGTTGCTATCTTCAAATACCATCATGGTGAAAATTAAGTTTTAACTTAAAAATTTGGGAGGACACAAATATTTACTCTGTAGTAGTACGTTTCTTACACTGCTTTCTGTCTGTAGAAGTTTGGGGTTTCAAGACCTATTTTCATTTGGGATATGTCTGCTTTTTTACAGTCCAAGCCAATAAAATTTTCTTAAAAAGATTGTATATCTCTTGAATATTTCTGAGTTTATTCATTTGTTAAAAGACAATGTTAACATATTCCTCTGGAGAAAGCCCTTCTCTGCCTCAGATTTCTGCTGAGAATTCAGAGGGACAACTCTCCCTGCATTCTTAGCTGTATGGTTTAAGTGAGAAGATACAGATGGCACATATTTAAAATGTTCTAAGGGCTGAGACACTCCCAGAATGACAAGTACTTATTGAGGCTTTCTCTTTTTAGAAACCTGGTTAAATGTATTTAAATAAAATATATTACCTAAGTGAGTGGTGCTGGAGAGACTTGAGAGTCCCTTGGACTGCAAGGAGATCCAAATAGTCAATCCTAAAAGAGATCAACCCTGAATATTCATTGGAAGTAATGATGCTGAAGCTGATGCTCTAATGCTTTGGCCATCTGATCACAGCCAACTCACTAGAAAAGACTCTGATACTAGAAAATATTGAAGGCAAAAGAAGAAGGGACAGCAGAGGATGAGATGATTAGATAGCATTCCCCGACTCAAAGGATGTGAATTTGAGCAAACTCTGGAAGATACTGGAGAATAGAGGAACCCAGCATGTTGCAGTTCATGGGGTTGCAAAGAGTCCAACACGACTTAGTGGCTGAACAAGAACAAAAGTAAGTGAATATCCCAGAATCAAAGCATAAATGATATATAAGGAAAGAAAAGTTACTTAAGGAAAGTATACATATGACTGGGAAATTTAAATTTTGAAAGCAAAGAGGAAGGGAATTTTTTAGTCTTGGAGTTTGTGTGTATGTGTGAATGCATGTGTGTGTGTGTGAAGAGGGTGATGGGGCAAAATGATGAAATAACATTAGAATACTCAAACATTAGTTTGTTGCTGTTCAGTCACTCAGTCATGCCTGACTCTTTGCAACCCCATGGACTGCAGCACGCCAGGCTTCCCTGTCCTTCACCACCTCCCAGAGCTTGCTCAAGCTCATGTTCATCGAGTCGGGGATGCAATCCAACCATCTCATCCTCTGTCAGCCCCTTTTCCTCTTCCTTTTAATCTTTTCCAGCATCAGGTCTTTTCCAATGAGTCAGTTCTTCGCATCTGGTGGCCAAAGTATTGGAGCTTCAGCTTCAGAACTAGTCCCACCAATGAATGTTCAGTACTGATTTCCTTTAGGATGGACTAGTTTGATCTCCTTGCAGTCCAAGGGATTCTCAAGAATCTTCTCCAACACCGCAGTTCAAATGCATAAATTTTTCAGCACTCAGCTTTCTGTATAGTCCAGCTCTCACATCCATACATGACTACTGGAAAAGCTATAGCTTTGACTAGACGGACCTTTGTTGGCAAAGTACTATCTCTACTTTTAAATACTCTGTCTATGTTTGGCAAGGTTTTTCTTCCAAGGAGCAAGTGTCTTTTAATTTCATGGTTTCAGTCACCATCTGCAGTGATTTTGGAGGCCCCAAAAATAAAGTCTCTCACTGTTTCCATTGTTTCCCCATCTATTTGCCCTGAAGTGATAGGACTGGATGCCATGATCTTAGTTTTCTGAATGCTGAGTTTTAAGCCAACTTTTTCACTCTCTTCTTTCATCAAGAGGCTCTTTTGTTGCTCTTTGCTTTCTGCCATAAGGGTGGTGTCATTGATATTTCTCCTGGCAATTTTGATCCAGCTTCTGCTTTATACAGCCTAGCATTTAGTATGATGTACTCTGCATAGAAGTTAAATAAGCAGGGTGACAATATATGGCCTTGACATACTCCTGTCCCAGTTTGGAACCAGTTGTTCCATTTTCAGTTCTAACTGTTCCTTCTTGACCTGCACACAGGGTTTCTCAGGAGCCAGGTAAGGTGGTCTGGTATTCCCATCTCTTAAAGAATTTTCCACAGTTTGTTGTGATCCACTCAGTCAAAGGCTTTAATATAGTCAATGAAGCAGAAGTAGTTGTTCTTCTGGAATTCTCTTGCTTTTTCTATGATCCGACGGATGTTGGCAATTTGATCTCTGGTTCCTCTGCCTTTTCTAAATCCAGGCTTGAACATCTGGAAATTCTTGTTTCACATACTCAAGAGTAAAACTTATTTATTTTCACTTTCTCTGTAAAGGTTGTGAGAAATCTCCACTTGCATCAGTTATGGGATAATTATAGAGGTCCAAGTGCTCTAATTTATAGCTAAACTCATAAAATGCCTTAAGTTTAACAAAATAAAGGACCAATTATTTTTCCATTTTTTTTTTTTTACCAAAGCCTCTCTGAATTAGACATTTGTGCCTCAAAAGATACTAATTAAAATTATCCAGAGAAGTTTTATTTGTCTGTCTATTTTTGAGGCAAATATAGACAGTAGTAAGAAATTATTTTATCTATGAGTATTTCAATATATTGTAAATAATTTTCCTCCCCTATAATTACTATGCAAATGTCAAAATTGCAAATGAATGAATCAAATTACAAGATGAAATAAGCATGAAAACTGGTTTAATAACCTCAGCTATCAAACTAATTGTGGATAACTGGAAACACTTCATTCAGAACTATTTTATTGAGTGATTAAATGTGATTTGCATAATTCTCTTTTAGAGTAAAAATAGGTCTGAAATTCTTCATAAAATGGAAGCAGAAAAGCACATCTGAACCAAATATTTGACACAGAAGTGTGGGAGAGTAAAATTTTCATTTTATACAATTTAATGGAAAAATATATCTAAATCGATTCATTCCATATGTATATTTTTCTAGGCATTAAATCATCCATTCCTTTAGCAAATATTTTGAACTAACTCTTTGCCAGATTTCAGCATGCAAATTCTAATACAATTTCCAAAATTCAAATTAGCCTCATTGAAACAGATGATCCACAAACATTCTTTCTACATGTTAAAATTTTGAAAGCCAAAAATGTGTTGAGTAGTCCAACTATCGGAAATGAATAATTTATTTTATAGTTAGAATTTAAAAGTCTTTAATAGAATAATAGACTTTACAATATTGGAGCACTTTAATTGCACACTGAGTAATACTCAGGAGAGGATAAATCATGCAAAAGGATAGGAAATACGTTTCTAAGTCTTTTCAGATACTTGACCCTGTCTCAGCCACGGAAAATGAATGAACACATCTCTATTTGCATGCTGATTTTATTAATAGAAACACTTTTCTTCTAGATTAATTATCTAAAGTAGAACAAACATTCTGAGAATACTAGTTGGAACAGATGACATTTTTTGCATATCCAAGTTAACAAGGTTTATCCTTGCTCTATATAGGTGGAATTCTGAAGTAGTTTCCTGACAATATCATGTACTTTTCTTAGTCTAACTCTGAAAAGAAATTATTGAACTTTAATGCACAGGGATATGAATGGTTATTTTCAAAGTTTTAAAGAAATCATGTCACAACAGGAAAAACTAAGGAAGAAAATAACGAAAGTACACAAGTTTAGGATCAATCATCATATGTACCAGTGTTCTTTATTTGTTTAGTAATAGTTAAAGTAACTAATTTTCAATTACTTCATGTTGAAAGGCATTAATCTAAACGCTAGAAGTCTCTTTAACCCTGTGGTTTGATCATTTGATCTTTATTTTGCAGATGATAAAATTGAATCTTAGATGAATTAAGGGTGCTGCCCAAGTCTCCATGGGCAATATACTGTAAAATTGGATTTCAATTGAGACTGAACGCAAAACAATTAGGCCACACTTAATGGACGGGTTTGGGCTTCCCTGGTGGCTCAGTGATAAAGACTAGACCTGTGAATGCAGAAGACATGGGCTCAAATCCTGGGTCAGTAAGATCCCCTGGAGGAGGAAATGGTAATCCACTTCAGTATTTTTGCCTGGGACAAAAGGAGCTTGGCAGGCTACAATCCATGGGCTTGCAAGAGAGTTAGGCAGGACTTAGCAACTAAACAACAACAACAGTTCTGTGTTTTGCAAAACCTGAAGTAGAGAGAATTTTGAGGTTCACTTGATGAAAAGTAAAAACACTGAATTAGATATCTCACCATGCATTATGACCTCTGGCCTTGAACTTTCAGCTCATGATTCTGGGTAATTTGGCACAGGAAGCAGTAAGAGTGCTACCGGAATCATGCTTCCTGTGGGGTGACCAGCAATTACTTAGGCATATATAGAGATGGAACAGATG
Organism: Oryx dammah; assembly: GCF_014754425.2. Lineage (NCBI taxonomy): Eukaryota > Metazoa > Chordata > Mammalia > Artiodactyla > Bovidae > Oryx > Oryx dammah. The sequence goes on from NW_024070204.1 coordinate 16,326,293, forward strand.
GTAAATATTCTGCTTGCTAATGCAGGAGACCTGGGTTCGATTCCTGTGTTGGGAAGATCTTTTAGCAAAGGGAATGGCAACCCACTAAATTATTCTTGCCTGGGAAATCCCATAGAGAGAGATGCTTGGCAGGCTACAGTTCATGGGGTCACAAAGAGTCAGACACGACTGAGTGACTAACACAAACACACACAGAGATAACTACAAGCCACTTCCATATAGTCCACAATACCTCGATTGATGATATGCTTTGCTGTGCACTGCACAATACTCCTCATGTATTATTGTTTCAATGTGTTTATTTTTTTAATCAAAGGGCAATTGCTTTACAGAATTTTGTTGCTTTCTGTCAAACCTCAACATGAATCAACCATAAGGACACATATATCCCCTCCCTTTTGAACCTCCCTCCCATCTCCCTCCCCATCCCACACCTCTAGATTGATACAGAGCCTCTGTTTGAGTTTCCTAAGCCAAACGGCAAATTTCCATTGGCTATCTCTTTTACACATGGTAATGTAAGTTTCCATGTTACTCTTTCCATACATCTCACCCTCTCCTCCCTTAGTGTCTTTATTAATTATCAAGTGTATCTAAATTTCAATAAGCCAAATAGAATGGAACTGAAACAACCCTAACTCAAACCTTAGCTAGAGATGAAATTCCTTCCAATTATGACAAATATACAATAACTTTTTTATATCGCTAGCAAAGTAGTGCACAAAATTCTCCAAGCTAGGCTTCAACAGTAAGTGAACCGAAAACTTCCGAGTGTTCAAATTGGATTTAGAAAAGGCAGAGGAACCAGAGATCAAATAGCCAACATCTGTTGGATCATCAAAAAAGCAAGAGTTCCAGAAAAACATCTACTTCTGCTTTATTGACTATGCCAAAGCCTTTCACTGTGTGGGTCACAACAAACTGTGGAAAATTCTTCAAGAGATGGGAGTAACAGACCACCTTACCTGCCTCCTGTGAAACCTGTATGCAGGTCAAGAAGCAACAGTTAGAACTGGACACGGAACAACAGACTGGTTCCAAATTGGGAAAGGAGTATGTTGAGGTTGTATATGGTCACCCTGCATTTTAACTTATATGCAAAGTACATGATGCGAAATGCTGAGCTGGATGAAGCAGAAGCTGGAATCAAGACTGCTGGGAGAAATATCAATAACCTCAGATATGCAGATGACACCACCCTTATGGCAGAAAGTGAAGAACAACAAAAGAGCCTCTTGATGAAAGTGAAAGAGAGTGAAAACACTGGCTTAAACTCAACATTCAGAAAACTAAGATCATGGCATCTGATCCCATCACTTCATGGCAAATAGGTGGACAAACAACAGAAACAGTTAGAGACTTTATTTTCTTGGGCTTCAAAATCACTGCAGATGGTGACTGCAACCATGAAATTAAAAGATGCTTGCTCCTTGGAAGAAAAGCTATGACAATCTTACAGCGCATATTATAAAGCAGAATCACTACTTTACCAACAAAGGTCTGTCTAGTCAAAGCTACGGCTTTTCCAGTAGTCATGTATGGATGTGAGAGCTGGACTATAAAGAAAGCTTAGCACCAAAGAACTGATGCTTTTGAAATGTGGTGTTGGAGAATATTCATTGGAAGGAGTGATGTTGAAGTTGAAACTCCAATACTTCGGCCACCTGATGTGAGGAACTGACTCATTGGAAAAGACTCTGATGCTGGGAACAATTAAAGGCAAGAGGAGAAGGGGCTGACAGAGGATGAGATGGTTGGATGGCATCACTGACTCGATGGACATGAGTTTGAGCAAGCACTGAGAGCTGTTGATGGTCAGGGAAGCCTGGTGTGCTGCAGTCTATGAGGTTGCAGAGTTGGACAGGACTGAGTGACTGAACTGAACTGAACTGATACAATAACCAATCATATCCCTTGTTGACTTCTAGATACCCAAATAATATTTAGTAGCTTAGATTTTAAGAAATGTTTCATTTCTACAGAAAGGTTGAAGAATGATGAACTTATTTCATAATTTAATAGAAAAAGAAAAATAATGGGAAGTGAAATCTAGAAAGAAAAGCAAGAGCAAAAGCAGCAATAAAAATAAAAGGAAGAAAGAATAAATCTTCAGTCATCAGGCCATGCTAAAAATTAGCAGCCAAAGTGGTTTTCTCAAACAAAGAGAAAATTAAAGAATGCCATGGCACAACTTCTCATTCTGTCTCTACCTTCTAGATACGAAAGTAAATAAAGTCAGGGAATTAACAAAATTCCTACTATTGCTTCTCAAACCTTTTAATTTGAACGAAGTTGGAAAGAGGTAGGCAACAAGTAGCTTAGTAAAATTTTTTAGAGTACAAGTTTATAACCAGTGTCAAAATCCTGCAAGAGAAGAAAGAACTACTAGGGGGAACATAGTTTTTTAGCACATTCTAAAGACTTGTGGGAACAATTTGAAGTTCAAATAGTTTGCAACATGGGAGAAACATAGAACTCTGACTTGGAGGAATGGGCACATTTTATGAAATTTAGGAGTGTAGGCCCAATATTCCATAAAGTCTGACAGCTACCCTACTCAGCCATCCATGTCTTCCCCTTGCACTGTGAACCTCAGGTTCAAAATGATAAAAACATCAACTGAAACCAGTCACAACATTTAGCTCAAAGCATAACACAAATAGGTAATATATTACCTAAGAAGTATGTACAAGGTAGTTCATTTATATGAGAGCAACATTTATGTGACTGATGCTTGAAATAACCATAAATAGCATGGTGTCTGTGCCACTGAGTTACAACTACAGCAAAGCAAAAAGAAAAGGCAAGAAATAAGGTATAAGGAGGTAAGGAATCTCATTTAAAAAATTAACTATTTTATCAAAATGGAGGCCTTTTTTTTTTTTTTCAAGTGGTCATATACAGCAGTCTACATACTGATTCTCATGGAAATATTTAGGAATCTTTTCCCCATATTTAGCTTCATTTTTTCAAAATATAACATACATTGTACAGTATAAAGAATGGGCTTCCCTATTGGCTCAGATGGAAAGAATCTGCCTGCATTGCAGGAGACTCAGGTTGGATCCCTGGGTTGAGAAGATCCCCTGGAGAAGGGAATGGCTACCCACTCCAGTATTCTTGCCTGGAGAATTCCATGGCCAGAGGAATCTGGAGGGCTACCATCCATGGGGTCACAAAGACTGGGACACAACTGAGTGACTAAAACACTAACACTAAAGAATTATAAGTTGTGAATATTACTGACTTTTCCTAATGGTCAATAAGAGTTTTAAGCAATTAAACTACTTTATTTTCTCCCTTTTCCCAATCCATTTATATGCCATTTAAGGTTAATTTTTGTTAAAATTTTTCATTATTTTGATTAGGTAAAAAGTATGATTGTATATTTTCTTTCCTTTAGAAGTTTATGATATGAGACTTTTCAACTTCTTTGAGTCTTTGAATAAGTCTTTCTATCCTGTTATCTCTGTAATCTGATTCACAAAAAACAACCACAGAGCAGGCTTCCTTGTCCATCACCAACTCCCGGAGTTTACCCAAACTCATATCCATTGAGTCAATGATGCCATCTAACCATCTCATCCCCTGTTGTCCCCTTCTCCTCCTGCCTTCAATCTTTCCCAACATCAGGGTCTTTTCAAATGAGTCAGCTCTTCACATCAGGTGGACAAAATATTGGAGTTTCAGCTTCAACATCAGTCCTTCCAAGGAACATTCAGGACTGATTTCCTTTAGGATTGACTGGTTGGATCTCCTTGCAATTCAAGTGACTCTGAAGAGTATTCTTCAACACCACAGTTCAAAAGCATCAATTCTTTAGCTCTCAGCTTTCTTTATAGTCCATCTCTCACATCCACACATGACTACTGGAGAAACCATAGATGACTAGATGGACCTTTGTTGGCAAAGCAATGTCTCTGCTTTTTAATATGCTGTCTAGGCTGGTCATAGCCTTTCTTCCAAGAAGCAAGTATCTTTTAATTTCATGGCTGCAGTTACCATCTGCAGTGATTTTGGGCCCAAAAAGTAAAGTCTCTCAATGTTTCCACTGTTTCCCCTGTTTCCCTGTCTATTTGCGATGAAGTGATGGGACCGGATACCATGATCTTAGTTTTCTGAATGTTGAGTTTTAAGCCAACTTTTTCACTCTCCTCTTTCACTTTCATCAAGAGGCTTTTTATTTTTTATTTTTTATTTTTTTTCAAAGTGAATTTTTTTTTATTTCCTAATTATATACAAACATTTAATTCAGAATTACATTTCATTATTTTTGTCAAGAAAGCATATTGAGAGTAAACTCCCATTGTTGTATGGTATAAACCAACACAGTACTGTAAAGCAATTATCTTCCAATTAAAAATAAAAATTAAAAAAAGAATAAACTCAACCCACTCAATTTAATTCTTTGGTCAATTTATATTAAATGCTATTAAAACATTTAAATATTTTTTGTATTAACTTTAATTTTATTGAAATTTTATTTTTTTATTTTTTTTTAATTTATTTTTAATTTTTACTTTACAGTTCTGTATTGGTTTTGGCATAGATTGACATGAATCCACCACAGGAGTACATGCGTTCCCAAACGTGAGCCCCCCTCCCACCCCCCTCCCCACAACATCTCTCTGGGTCATCCCCGTGTACCAGCCCCAAGCGTGCCGTATCCTGCATCAGACATAGACTGGCATTTCGATTCTTACATGATATTATACATGTTTCAATGCCATTCTCCCAAATCATCACACCCTCTCCCTCTCCCTCTGAGTCCAAAAGTCCGCTATACACATCTGTGTCTTTTTTGCTGTCCTGCACACAGGGTCATCATTGCCATCTTCCTAAATTCCATATATATGTGTTAGTATACTGTATTGGTGTTTTTCTTTCTGGCTCACTTCACTCTGTATAATCGGCTCCAGTTTCATCCATCTCAGCAGAACTGATTCAAATGTATTCTTTTTAATGGCTGAGTAATATTCCATTCACTTTCTGCCATAAGGGTGATGTCATCTGCACATCTGTGGTTATTGATATTTCTCCTGGTAATCTTGATTCCAGCTTGTGCTTCCTCCAGCCCAGTTTCTCATGATGTACTCTGAATAGAAGTTAAATAAGCAGGGTGACAATATACAGCCTTGACATACTCCTTTCCCTATTTATAACCAGTCTGCTGTTCCATGTGGCAAGAATACACAGAAGAACTATACAAAAATGATCTTCACAACCCAGATAATCATGATGGTATGATCACTCACCTAGAGCCAGACATCCTGGAATACAAAGCCAAATGGGTCTTAGGAAGCATCACTACAAACAAAGTAGTGGAGGTGATGGAATTCCTGTTGAGCTATTTCAAATTCTAAAAAATGATGCTGTGAAAGTGCTGCACTCAATATGTCAGCAAATTTGGAAAACTCAGCAGTGGCCACAGGACTGGAAAAGGTCAGTTTTCATTCCAGTCCCAAAGAAAAGCAATGTCAAAAAATGTTCAAACTACCACACACTTGCACTCGTATTACATGCTAGCAAAGTAATGCTCAAGATTCTCCAAGCCGGGCTTCAACAGTAGGCGAACTGTGAACTTCCAGATGTTCAAGCTGGATTTAGAAAAGGCAGAGGAACCAGAGATCAAATTGCCATCATCCACTGGGTCATTGAAAAAGCAAGAAAGTTCCAGAAAAACATCTACTTCTGTTTTATTGACTATGTCAAAGCCTTTGACTGTGTGGATCACAATAAACTGTGGAAAATTCTGAAAGAGATGGGAATACCAGACCACCTGACCTGCCTCTTGAGAAATTTGGAAGGTATATTATGAGGTGCAAATATATATATATATTATTCTGCCCTCCTGGAGGACTGATCATGTTCATCATTATCTTTCGTAATATCCTTTGGATTAAAATTTATTTTGTCTGATATGAACACAGCTAAATCAATCGTTTTTGTTCATGTTGCTGCTAAGTCACTTCAATCGTGTCCAACTCTGTGTGACCCCATAGATGGCAGCCCACCAGGCTCCCTGTCCCTGGGATTCTCCAGTCAAGAACACTGGAGTGGGTTGCCATTTCCTTCTCCGATGCATGAAAGTGAAAAGTGAAAGTGGAGCCACTCAGTCGTGTCTGACCCTCAGTGACCCCATGGACTGCAGCCTTCCAGGCTCCTCTGTCCATAGGATTTTTCAGGCAAGAGTACTGGAGTGGGGTGCCATTGTTCATGTTATTTTTACATAATTACATGATACAACATTTCCCATAATGTTTTTTTAAAACTATCTGTGTTTTTGCATTTAAAGCTGCTGTGTAACATAGGAAGCCCAACTTGGTGCTCTGTGATGGCCTACAGGGGTGGGATGGTGGGGATGGGAGGAAGACTCAGAAGGGAGGGGATACATATATATATGTATAGAAAGAAAGAAAGTGAAGTCACTCAGTCATGTTCGACTCTTTGCAACCCCATGGACAGTAGCCTACCAGGCTCCTTTCTCTATGGGATTTTCCAGGCAAGAATACTCAGTGGGTTGCCATTTCCTTCTCCAGGATATATTCCCAACTCAGGGACTGAACCCAGGTCTCCCACATTGTAGGCAGATACCTTACCATCTGAGCCACCAGGGAAGTCATATATATGTATATATGTACATATAAACATATGGCTGATTCAAGTTATTTTATGGCAGAAACCAACACAACTTTGTAAAGCAATTATCCTCCAATTTAATAAAAGTCTAAAAAATAACACTCAGGGTAGATATTTTTGGCAAAACTTTTTTTTTGTTTCACTTATATATGTATGCATATTATATATGTGTGTGTGTTTATTGTACTGTGATATAAAATATATTTTTAAATAAAAAACATTTGCAGGTCACTGTAGTTAAGTTACACTGGTAAATAAAAGCACAAATTAACCTCAGAAAGGTGTGTATTTAAAGCACAAATTTGGGTTCTATTTTTTACATTCATATTAAGATTTTTAGAGCATCCATTTGATTCTTTCATACGGATGTCTGTTAAAATGGCCATCTTTTGTCCATTTGGTCTGTTTTTCATTGTCTTGCATATATCAATAACAATTACATTAAGCTTTTCACTATTCAATATCAAAAATAGGTCATCTACAAGTCAATTTAAATTATTCATTTTTAAAAACAAAATTATTAGCCACATTATCTTGCACTTTAAAAAACTAGAACATTTTGATTGTTTTCAAGATTAATATTTGTTTTCAAGATCAATATTTAAAAGAACCACGGAGGGCACCATATAGTTTGGGCTAGGTTTATGTTTTGTTGCTCTTTGAGTAATACAACTCTTCTCTCTTCTCTCAGTCTCTTCCCCAGCTATGGCCATAGATTTTGACTGAAAGTTTGGCTGCTCTCTTTCTTCTCAGCCCTGAATATCTGAAGAAGAGTTGCTTCTGCCCTTTTGTGGGTTATTGGCTGGGTTCTTTAGTCTTCCTTCCCAGCTTGCTTCAAATGATAGTTTACATATTAAGATGATATCAGTTACACATTTATGGTGGGCTTTTACCTTCTGTGTAAATTTCTCTTACACATTGAGGGATTTGAGGTATTTCTCTCTTTTAAAAACTTTTCATTTCTCCCCTAGTCTCCTACTTTCCTGCGAAATACCACGTGCTCTATAGAGAAAACTGGCTATTCCTTTAGAGTTCTTTTAGTTTCTGATGTGTCATTTAAGCCCCATGCAATAAACTATAGTCTGTTTTTCCTTTCCTCTGTTAAAGGCTGTCTGCCAGGGCGAAGCTTTATCCTCACCACTTGGGTACCACAGTGGTTAAGGCTACAAGGCATGAAAACAGCCTGTAGACATCATCTGACTTATGAATGACTCTTTTGTATCTAGAATTTTAGTTTTACTCTTCTTGTCTCCACAGATCTCTGACTTTTGTAAAAAATGATTTTGTAAAATGTATCTATTTTTAAAAAATAATTGCACCAGGTTTTTTGTTACTTACTATGTGTTACTTACAAATGAAACTCTTTCCTCTTTCCACATTTTTGTAATTATCGTATTTACTTTGTGTTTTTTTTTGTATTTATTTTATGTTAGTAATCTTATTTCTTTTATATTTAAAATGCTCTAGAAGTTATATATGAAATTAGCTCATATAATATTATACTTTTTTGTTTATTTTGTTCAATATAATGTTAGTGAATAAAGTTCATGTTTACACATAGTTGTAGTTTATTCATTTTTATTGCTATTCATGGTTCCATTCTATCAATATGCCAAAATTATTTTTCATAGCCTATTGATAATGGAAATATAAAGAATTTCAGAATTAATTAGTATGGTACTCCAAATCAGTGGTACTGGTTTCTTTCTTGTTGCTTTGCTATAAACTATTTTCTTTCCTAAGTTTACCTTATGATTTCAGGTGATTTCTTATGCTCCAGCCATTACCTCTACATTCTGGACATCAGGAAAGACAAAAGGAAGAAGACAAGCACACTCTTCACAAACTTTTTTGTGAGCTTGTCATATCATTTATATTTACTCTAAATGGCCAGAACTTAGTCATAGGGTCAGACATGACTGAGCGACTTCACTTTCACTTTTCACTTTCTTGCATTGGAGAAGGAAATGGCAACCCACTCCAGTGTTCTTGCCTGGAGAATCCCAGGGATGAGGGAGCCTGGTGGGCTGCCATCTATGGGGTCGCACAGAGTCGGACACGACTGAAGTGACTTAGCAGCAGCAGCAGCAGCAGCAGGTACATGAAAGAATAGGATAAACAGTTGTATTTTTAGGTAAAATTGGAGCCCACTATTATAGAGGATAGCAGTAAGTTGACAACTACTAGTCTGTCTCAATAGTAATAAGTAGTCTATAACCACATTTCTGTGTATTATATATAGCCAGTCAGTTTGCGTTTTCTACCACACCACATACTGGGTCGCTTCAGTCATGTCCAACTCTTTCTAACCCTGTGCACTGCAGCTCACATTTACAAAAAAATTTTGGTATTCAAAACTGAGAAACTACTATGCCCATATTGATTATTTGAACACATATATTTACTAAGGTATAAGCCGGGAGTTGGTGATGGACAGGGAGGCCTGGCGTGCTGCGATTCATGGGGTTGTGAAGAGTCGGACACAACTGAGCAACTGAACTGAACTGAGCTGAAGTAGCGCATCTGTTTTGCTTAGACTTACTTTTTTTATTGTTGATATATGCTATGGACGGAATGTTTGTATTCCTTTTAAATTCATATGTTAAAATCCTAACACCCAATGTGATAGAATTTGGAGGTGGGGTATTATGGAGGACATTAGCCCTCATGAACGGGATTAATGCCCTTATGAATGAGACCCTAGGAAGCCCCGTCCCTTCCACCATGTGAGGACACAATGAGAAGACGGTCATGTATGCAGCAGGGATAAAGCACTCACCAGACACTGAATCCATGGCTGCCTTTATCCCAGGCTTCCCAGCCTCCAGAAGTGTGGGAAATACTTATTTGTTGTTTGTAAGCCAGTCTATGGCATTTTTGTTACCGCAGCCTGAATGTACCAAGACAATAAAATATGCTATTTTTGAAGACTATTCTTGTAATAATTTGTTATTGTTCAGTCGCTCAGTTGTATCCAGCTCTTTGCAACCCCACAGACTGCAGCATGCCAGGCTTCCATGTCCTTATAATGATTATAATATATAAATGTGCTATTAATATTAACTGTTCTTTCCAATAGTCATGTACAGATGGACCATAAAGAAGGCTGAGCACTGAAGAAGAGATGCTTTTGAATTGTGGGACTGGAGAAGACTCCTGAGAGTCCCTTGGATACCAAGGAGATCAAACTAATCAATCCTAAAGGAAATCAACCCTGAATATTCATTGGAGGACTGATGCTGAAGCTGAAGCCTCAATACTTTGGCCACCTTATACAAAGAGTGGACTTATTGGAAAAAACTCTGATTCTGGGAAAGATTGAAGGCAGAAGGAGAAGGGGCAGCAGAAGATGAGATGGTTAAAGAGCATCACTAACTCAATGGACATGAACTTGGGCAAACTCCAGGAAAGGATGAGGGACAGGGAAATTGGCATTTTGCAGGCCATGGGGTCACAAAGAGTTGGACACAACTGAGTGACTGAATACACACACATTAACATTAACATTATAGCATGTAAAGCTAGAGTAAACTCTGAAGAAACTAAGTGATGAGAATTATCAATGTTTATTTTCTATCAATAATATCTGACATTGAAAAAAAACTGGGTACTATGAAATAAACAGAATAACTATATACATGATTTACAGACATTTAAAAATAGTGACATATTTTGATTCTGAGTTTAAAGGGTATCTCCTTTTCTAAGAAAAGAAAAACAAAACCTAGTAGTACTAATTATATGTACTTAGTTAACTCAGTTGTGTCCAACTCTTTGCAACCCCATGGATGGTAGCCCACTAGGCTTCTTTTTCCATGGGGATTCTCCAGGCAGGAATACTGGAGTGGGCTGCCATGCCCTCCCCCAGGGGAACTTCCCAATTCAGGGATTTAAGGATCTAACCCAGGTCTCCTGCATCGCAGGAGGATTCTTTACTGTCTGAGCCACCACGGAAGCCCTAATTATATACTACATGTTAAATCATAACTTGAGTTTCTTGACAGTTTGATTTCCCTCAGATGTCAATCACTATAAATTCATAGTGTTTATAGTCTGTTCTTTTGTGCAGAATAAATATGTTTGGTATAACTGTCTTTTTGATAATTATGATCATGAAAGATTGAGTTAGCTTCTGGGTATTTAAAATTCTGTGAATACATAAGAATTTAAAAAATTATCTTTGCATCCCTCAGAGTATCGTAGCATTAACATATGGTATGTGTTTCAAAGAAACAAAGAAGATACAACCAAACAAATATTTGAATATGGATGTGTGCATGTATGCTCAGTCATGTCCGTCTCTTTGTGACCCCATGGACTGTAACTCTCCAGCCTCCTTTGTCCATGGAATTTTCCAGGTGAGAATACTGGAGTGGGTTGCCATTTTCTACTCCAGTGATCAACTTCACTTCTCTTGCATTGCCTGCATTGGTGGGCAGATTCTTTTTACCACTGTGCCAACTGGTAAGCCCATTTGAATTATACTTGAGATTATGTGAAACTTTCAAGCACTATTGGATGGCATCCCATTCCAATACTCTTGCCTGGAAAATTCCATGGACAGAGGAGCCTGGTAGGCTGCAGTCCATGGGGTTGCGAAAAGTTGGACACGACTGAGTGACTTCCCTTTCACTTTTCACTGTCATGCATTGGAGAAGGAAATGGCAACCCACTCCAGTGTTCTTGCCTGGAGAATCCTTACAGATCAGGTACAACATTTTACTATTAGAATATAGAGACAGCTGGATCTAGGTAGCAACGTGAACCTCCTAGGAGTATAAGGATGCTACAAGGTGAGGTAAACATTTATGTTTTAATTGTCTGCTTTCCCTTTCTAGCAATACTAATTTGGACAGAAAGTAAGAACTCAAGCAAGACAAGCAAAGTTGATTATTTCAGCTCTGTTAAAAGACATGTATTACAGAATGGATCTGCTCTTCCTGAGTTGGAACTTATAATAGTTCTCATTTCTTCTGTGTATTTGGTGGTTTGTTATTTTAAGTGACTTATTTCTGGAAAGATATAAAAATGGGGGGCATATCACAGAGAAATGCAGAATAAGAAAAATCTGCCCCAAATAGGAGGAAAACAATTGATTAAAACATAAAAATGAACTGACTTTAATGTCTAATAGGAACACATTTTTGGAAAAAGAGAAACATGGGGTCTGCTGTTAAAGAGTTAATGCCTTAATAAGACTGGTGTTGACTATGTGTCAGGCACTTTTTTGACTACTGTACATGATTAATCAGTTTCATTCTTACTAATATGAACAGTTACATATGTCTCCATAACTCCATTTTACAGATGAGGAAGCTGAGTCAAAGAGAGGTAACTTGCTCAAAGTCACACAAAGAGTATATGGTAGATCCAGTAGAACAAAGATCCTGACTCTAGAAGCTCCAGACTCTGTGTCTTTATTGCTTTCATGCAATGGACCAAAAGTAAAGATGCACTTTTCAGGTGTCAGAATTTTCAAACTTTCAAAATAGATAAAGGAGAGAGCAAAGGAAAAGTAGAGGGAACAGAAACAACAAAGACAGAACATCATTGCCCTGGCAGTGTAAGTGACTTTGCCTCCCACAGGCTCAGAATATTATGCAGGAATCCACATCCAAAGACTAAACTGAAGTCTAGATTTGGAAAGCGATCATGGACCTCATTCTGTCATTGAGCATTGACAAACCAAACAGCAGTTCAGTCCAGTCCAGTTCAGTTCAGTCGCTCAGTCTTGTCCGACTCTTTGCGACCCCACGAATCGCAGCACGACAAGCCTCCCTGCCCATCACCATCTCCCGGACTTCACTCAGATTCACGTCCATCAAGTCAGTGATGCCATCCAGCCATCTCATCCTCTGTCGTCCCCTTCTCCTCTTGCCCCCAATACCTCCCAGCATCAGAGTCTTTTCCAATGAGTCAACTCTTCGCATGAGGTGGCCAAAGTACTGGAGCTTCAGCTTTAGCATCATGACTTCCAAAGAAATCCCAGGGCTGATCTCCTTCAGAATGGACTGGTTGGATCTCCTTGCAGTCCAAGGGACTCTCAAGAGTCTTCTTCTCTAACACCACAGTTCAAAAGCATCAATTCTTCGGCGCTCAGCTTTCTTCACAGTCCAACTCTAACATCTGTATATGACCACTGGAAAAACCATAGCCTTGACTAGATGGACCTCAGTCGGCAAAGTAATGTTTCTGCTTTTGAATATGCTGTCTAGGTTGGTCATAACTTTCCTTCCAAGGAGTAAGCATCTTTTAATTTTGTGGCTGCAGTCACCATCTGCAGTGACTTTGGAGCCCCCCAAAATAAAGTCTGACACTGTTTCCACTGTTTCCCCATCTATTTCCCATGGAGTGATGGGACCAGATGCCATGATCTTCCTTTTCTGAATGTTGAACTTTAAGCCACTTTTTCACTCTCCTCTTTCACTTTTATCAAGAGGCTTTTTAGCTCCTCTTCACTTTCTGCCATAAGGGTGGTGTCATCTGCATATCTGAGGTTATTGATATTTGTCCTGGCAATCTTGATTCCAGCTTGTGTTTCTTCCAGCCCAGCATTTCTCATGATGTACTCTGCATATAAGTTAAATAAGCAGGGTGACAATATACAGCCTTGACGTACTCCTTTTCCTATTTGGAACCAGTCTGTTGTTCCACGTCCAGTTTTAACTGTTGCTTCCTGACCTGCATACAGATTTCTCAAGAGGCAGGTCAGGTGGTCTGGTATTCCCATCTCTTTCAGAATTTTCCACAGTTTATTGTGATCCACACAGTCAAAGGCTTTGGCATAGTCAATAAAGCAAAAATAGATGTTTTTCTGGAAATCTCTTGCTTTTTCCATGATCCAGCGAATATTGGCAATGTGATCTCCAGTTCCTTTGCCTTTTCTAAAACCAGCTGGAACGTCAGGAAGTTCACAGTTCACGTATTGCTGAAGTCTGGCTCGGAGAATTTTGAGCATTACTTTAGTAGCATGTGAGATGAGTGCAATTGTGTGGTAGTTTAAGCATTCTTTGGCATTGCCTTTCTTTGGGATTGGAATGAAAACTGACCTTTTCCAGTCCTGTGGCCACTGCTGAGTTTTCCAAACTTGCTGGCATATTGAGTGCAGCACCTTGACAGCATCATCGTTCAGGATTTGAAACAGCTCTACTGGAATTCCATCACCTTCACTAGCTTTGTTCGTAGTGATGCTTTCTAAGGCGCACTTGACTTCACATTCCAGGATGTCTGGCTCTAGATGAGTGATCACACCATTGTGATTATCTGGGTCATGAAGATCTTTTTTGTACAATTCATCTGTGTATTCTTGCCACCTCTTCTTAATATCTTCTGCTTCTGTTAGGTCCATACCATTTCTGTCCTTTATCGAGCCCATCCTTGCATGAAATGTTCCCTTGGTATCTCTAATTTTCTTGAAGAGATCTCTAGTCTTTCCCATTCTGTTCTTTTCCTCTATTTATTTGCATTGATCACTGAAGAAGGCTTTCTTAAATCTTCTTGCTATTCTTTGGAATTCTGCATTCAGATGCTTATATCTTTCCTTTTCTCCTTTGCTTTTCACTTCTCTTCTTTTCACAGCTATTTGTAAGACCTCCCCTGACAGCCATTTTGCTATTTTGCATTTCTTTTCCATGGGGATGGTCTTGATTCCTGTCTCCTGTACAATGTCACGAACCTCATTCCATAGTTCATCAGGCACTGTATCTATCAGATCTAGGCCCTTAAATCTATTTCTCACTTCCACTGTATAATCATAAGGGATTTGATTTAGGTCATACCTGAATGGTCTAGCGGTTTTCCCTACTTTCTTCAATTTAAGTCTGAATTTGGTAATAAGGAGTTCATGATCTGAGCCACAGTCAGCTCCTGGTCTTGTTTTTGTTGAGTGTATAGAGCTTCTCCATCTTTAAATGCAAAGAATATACTCAATCTGATTTCCGTGTTGACCATCTGTTGATGTCCATGTGTAGAGTCTTCTCTTGTGTTGTTAGAAGAGGGTGTTTACTATGACCAGTGTATTTTCTTGGCAAAACTCTATTAGTCCTTGCCCTGCTTCATTCCACATTCCAAGGCCGAATTTGCCTGTTACTCCAGGTGTTTCTTGACTTCCTACTTTTGCATTCCAGTCCCCTATAATGAAAATGACATCTTTTTTAGGTGTTAGTTCTAAAAAGTCTTGTAGGTCTTCATAGAATGGTTCAACTTCAGCTTCAGCGTTACTGGTTGGGGCATAGACTTGGATTACTGTGATATTGAATGGTTTGCCTTGAAGAAGAACAGAGATCATTCTGTCGTTTTTGAGATTGCATCCAAGTACTGCATTTCGGACTCTTTTGTTGACCGTGATGGCCACTCCATTTCTTATGAGGGATTCCTGCCCGCAGTAGTAGATATAATGGTCATCTGAGTTAAATTCACCCATTCCAGTCCACTTTAGTTCACTGATTCCTAGGAATGTCAACGTTCACTCTTGCCATCTCTTGTTTGACCACTTCCAATTTGCCTTGATTCATGGACCTGACATTCCAGGTTCCTATGCGATATTGCTCTTTATAGCATCGGACCTTGCTTCTATCACCTGTCACATCCACAGCTGGGTATTGTTTTTGCTTTGGCTCCATCCCTTCATTCTTTCTAGAGTTATTTCTCCACTGATCTCCGGTAGCATATTGGGTACCTACTGACCTGGGGAGTTCCTCTTTCAGTATCCTATCATTTTGCCTTTTCATACTATTCATGGGGTTCTCAAGGCAAGAATACTGAAGTGGTTTGCCATTCCCTTCTCCAGTGGCCCACATTCTGTCATACCTCTCCACCACGACCCGCCCGTCTTGGGTTGCCTTGCAGGCATGGCTTAGTTTCATTGAGTTAGACAAGGCTGTGGTCCTAGTGTGATTAGATTGACTAGTTTTCTGTGATTATGGTTTCAGTGTGTCTGCCCTCTGATGCCCTCTTGCAACACCTACCATCTTACTTGGGTCAAACCAAACATAATTCAGAGTAATTTGTCAATATGAGGAGTGAGCTGTTCACAAAGAGATGGTGAAATAGCTGACTGGAGTTTTGAGAATTCGAAGATCTTCTGGGAAGCCATCTAATAAGGGCAACTGGGAAAAAGGTAACAGTAGACAAGTATGTTTCTCTGTAAACATCTACTGTTAGGAGAAGGCTATGAGTCATACAGTGGAAAATTATGTGCTCTTTGGAATTTTAAAGTCATAATTTCTTCTTCTGAATAGTGTCTTCAGTATTTTTTATTTTCTGTAACATCAAAGACACAGGTTGTTGCAGTCTGTTTTTATTTCCCTTAAAATCAGGACAAGAGTATCAACTTGATAGTGCTGTTTCAACTGTTACACAGCATGCTGTACATAATAAAGTTTTGGCATGGTGTCTGACTCTATAGTCTTAATATTTCCAGATTGCCTTCAAAATTGCTTCTACAATTTTAGCTGACAAAGATTATTTCTGATATTTATGTCCCGACTCGCTGTAGCCATTATTGTTGTTGTTTACTAAGTTATGTGTGACTATTTTGCAACCCCGTGGACTGTAGCCTGCCAGGCTTCTATGCATGGAATTTTCAGGCAAGAACACTGGAGTATGTTGCCATTTCCTTCTCCAGGGGATCTTCCTGACTCCGGGATCAAAACAGTGTCTCCTTCCTTGGCAAATGGATTCATTACCAGTGAAAGCCAGAGAAGCCCACAGTTACCATTAATGAAGTTGATAAAAGAAGAGGGGGGAAAAAAAAGATTTTAGAGTTCATTTTGCTGACAACACTGACTAAGATGTTCTAACCCCAGGTATTTAAGGAAGAGTCAGGGCACGTGGTTGATTTAATCACAGTGTAAGCATCCTTCAGGATATATCCTTTGATCTTGGTCACATGGGTGAGAGAGCTTTCTAGAATCACATCATGGTACAGTCCATGGACAGAATAACTTTGATGTGACTGTTGCTCTTATTTCATGATCCAGAACTAAGTTACAAGCTAGAAGAGCAAGGCTAGTATAGTTTGTCTAGGGAGACTCAAGCTCAGGAAAAACCCGATGTTTAAAATCCAATGTTGTAAATGCTATGATAAATGGATAAACATATTTCAAAGGGGAGCAGAGATAAAGGAGCAACTAAGTCAGCATTTTGAAGTAAGCAATATCTTTCCCCAGTCCTAATCTTTACTAACGGCTATTAGTATCCCATAATGTTGACAAGTTACACACACACTTTCCTATTGATTCCTTGGGAAGTGTACTTTCCTGGGTGAATTTTAAGATATGTGTTGCTTTTCTAATATTTTAAAATCTTACTCCCTAAATTTTGGTTTTTCCCAGAGTTTGCTCATGAGCATAGTGCACTGACGTGGTCGTAATGGTCGAGTGTAAGTCGTTTAACTAAGTGGCTCTTATGTGAATATACTACTTCCTTCATTTCTTCATTTTGTAGATGGCAGTTAAATAAAAGCAGATGTTTTAAATCAATATAGCTGAAAATTGGAAAGAGGGAAGGGTGTTGAAGTCGGTGGAATCAAACCCTGGGAGGAACAGAGAAAATGACCCATTACCATTAAACTGAAGGAGCTGAATTGAGGAGACAGAGGACTCAGGTAAGAAAATGTGACACTAACAGTGGGCCATGAGGTGCTCTGAGATGGAGTTTTGCTGGACCTATGTTCACTTAAACAACCATTCTAATGGGAAAGACTTTCTAAAGTCCTCCCTTCAAATATCAGAGTTCTTGCATCACACCATCCACTTGACCCAAGCATGGCTAAAAAGCACTAAGAAAGCTAAATTAATAAAAGGTATTACTTCTTTTCCTATTGAACTGTTCAAGGTGTTTTGTATGTCTTGAATCCTAACTTCACCAAGAAACCATCAGTAACACATTTAAGAAACATTCACTGATACTAAGTATAGCTATAAAAAAAAAAAGCTAGTTGTGGAGGAGGAAAGATGCTCAACCTCTGTCAGTGCAGACAAAACCATGGAAATCAATATTTAGGATGGTTACTGTCATAAAGGAGGCATATGTAAGCGACATAAAGTTACAGAGCAGTGGTTTGCATTCTGTGGATTGTGAGTTAAACACTCAGATGCTTTTTGTGGAAAGGGCAAAAGAATGGATATCTGGGCTCTTCACCCTTTCTGCCCCCTCTTACACAGCCTCTTTCCACTGGTTCGACCAGTGAATTGTGCTTTTAATGGTTTATAACTTCAAATTCTACCTTCAGTTTGTTTAGAGAAAGAATGCAATAGCCAACAAAAATAAAGACTCTGTTGTTTCAAGATCACACAGCTAAGAGAAGTCACTGATTCTTCCTGAATGCTATGGATGTAGATCCTGGACAGTTTCCTTGGGTAATTCTATATTTTAATATTTATTGCAAAATATATTGAATGAGTAAATATTAATAAAAATACTATATTAGCCCCAATGTATCTACTACCTCACTCCTAAAGGAAATCAGTCCTGAATATTCATTGGAAGGACTGATGCTGAAGCTCCAATACTTTGGCCACCTGATGTGAAGAAGTGACTAATTGGAAAAGACCCTGATGCTAGGAAAGATTGAGGTCAGGAGGAGAAGGGGATGGCAGAAGATGAGATGGTTGGATGGCATTACTGACTCAATGGACATGAGTCTGAGCAAGCTCTGGGATTGGTGATGGACAGGGAAGCCTGGTGTGCTGTGGTCCATGGGGTCACAAAGAGTCGGACACGACTGAGTGACTGGACTGAATCTATTTTAAAAGAGAAAATTCCACAATTATGAGCAGAGACTTCTCTTAGATTTTACTCCATCCTTCCTCCCAGAGGTGACTCTTAAACTAAATTTAGATATTATTATGCCACTGTGTACATTCTCACAATATACTAAATTTAAATCTCATATAGTTTATACCTTTTTTTTTTGTCTGCATCTTGCTGTTTTCATTCAGTTTATTTTATGGGATCCATCCATGTTAACAAAATTAGCTTTATTTTATTCATTTTCAGTATTGAATACTACTTCATTTTTTGAAACTAATAAAACTTATAATTAACTGTCACATTAATTTCATTCTTTTTTCCTTAATTTTAATAAAGCAGTATGGTAGGCAGAAATCTGAGATGTCTTCCAAGATTTCTAACCTCTGTTCTACACATCATGTATAATTCGCTACTAGTAGCCGTGGGCAAGACTATTTATATGATAGATTTAACTTAAAAAAACTAAGTTACATTCTAAGCCAAAGCTGAAGTGGTTTGGAAATAAACTTGAGGTTGAAAATCAATTTACTTTGAGTTAATCAAGTGTGGATCACAATAAGCTGTGGAAAATTCTGAGAGAGATGGGAATACCAGAACACCTGACCTGCCTCTTGAGAAATCTGTATGCAGGTCAGGAAGCAACAGTTAAAACTGGACATGGAACAACAGACTGGTTCCAAATAGGAAAAGGAGTACGTCAAGGCTGTATATCATCACCCTGCTTATTTAACTTATATGCAGAGTACATCATGAGAAACGCTGGACTGGAAGAAACACAAGCTGGAATCAAGATTGCTGGGAGAAATATCAATAACCTCAGATATGCAGATGACACCACCCTGATGGCGTAAAGTGAAGAGGAACTAAAAAGCCTCTTGATGAAAATGAAAGAGGAGAGTGAAAAAGTTGGCTTAAAGCTCAACATTCAGAAAACAAAGATCATGGCATCCGGTCCCATCACTTCATGGGAAATAGATGGGGAAACAGTGGAAACAGTGTCAGACTTAATTTTTTGGGCTCCCAAATCACTGCAGATGGTGACTGCAGCCATGAAATTAAAAGATGCTTACTCCTTGGAAGAAAAGTTATGACCAACCTAGATAGCATATTGAAAAGCAGAAACATTACTTTGCCTACTAAGGTCCGTCTAGTCAAGGCTATGGTTTTTCCTGTGGTCAGGTATGAATGTGAGAGTTGGACTGTGAAGAAAGCTGAGCGCCAAAGAATTGATGCTTTTGAACTGTGGTGTTGGAGAAGACTCTTGAGAGTCCCTTGGACTGCAAGGAGATCCAACCACTCCATTCTGAAGGAGATCAGCCCTGGGATTTCTTTGGAAGGAATGATGCTAAAGCTGAAACTCCAGTACTTTGGCCACCTCATGCAAAGAGTTGACTCATTGGAAAAGACTCTGATGCTGGGAGGGATTGGGGGCAGGAGGAGAAGGGGACAACCGAGGATGAGATGGCTGGATGGCATCACTGACTCAATGGTGGACTCCAGGAGTTGGTGATGGACAGGGATGCCTAGGGTGCTGCGATTCGTGGGGTCACAAAGAGTCGGACACTACTGAGTGACTGAACTGAACTGAATCAAGTGGGAGGTTGTGCTAGGTGGGCTTAACTTAATCTATGAGCCCTTAAAAGGGGCCAGATTTTACCTATAGGAAAAGATCCAAAATATGAAAAATATACTCACGCTGGCTTCAAATAAGCAAATAAACATTGTGAACTGCCTGCAGAGAGGGGTAAGCTCTAGGAACAGGGTCCAGGCTTACAGTCACAAGGAACTGCTTCCTCCCAACAATCTAAGTGAGCTTGGGGGAGGATCTCCAGTCTCAGATGGAATCTCAGCTCTGGCCAACACTGGGATTTTAGTCTTGGGAGGCCCTGAGCAGAGGACCCAGCGCCTGACTTCTGGAAACTGCAAGATAATTTGTATTAACTTAATCCACCAAGTTTGTGGTCATTTGTTACACAGCAATATAAAATTAGTATCAGGCTTCCCAGGTGGCTCAGTAGTGAAGAATCTGCCTGCAAATGCAGGAGACACAGGAGATGTGAGTTTGATCCCTAGGTTGGGAAGATCCCCTGGAGGAGGAAATGGCAATGCACTCCAGTTTTCTTGCCTGGAAAAATTCCGTGGACAAAGGAGCCTGGCAGGCTACAATCCACAGGGTCACAAAGAGTCAGACCTGACTGAGCATGCCAGATGAATAGCAGCCATATATTTTTACTATATATTTCCTTGTACACTTGCATGAGTGAGTCTCTTAGTTATGTACTGAGAGCTCTGTTTGCAAAGTTGTAGGCTGTATGTGTTTAACTTTGCCAGATAGTGCTAAATGGTTCCATAGAGGTAAATCTTATTATCAGCTATGTATAAAATGGCTTCCCTGGTAGCTCAGTTGGCAAAGAATCCACCTGCAATGCAGGAGACCCCAGTTGGATTCCTGGGTCAGGAATATCCGCTGGAGAAGAGATAGGCTACCCCTCCAGTATTCCTGGGCTTCTTTTGTGGCTCAGCTGGTAAAGAATCCACCTGCAATATGGGAGACCTGGGTTGGGAAGATCCTCTGGAGAAGGGAAAGACTACCCACTCCAGTATTCTATCCTAGAGAATTCCATGGACTGTATTGTCCATGGGATTGTAAAGAGTCGGACATGACTGAGCGACTTTCACTTTCATACATAACATAGCAGCTGACTTTCTCAGGTGAAGAAGTAATTTTCAAATTATCCATCGTGTAACCAAGACTTCTCTGTGATACTTCATTCTTCTGGGAAAGCTCTTTACTAACACAGGTTCATAGCATAATAGAATATTATTAACACATTTTTTTTTAAAGAATGCAATATGGTAGATGTGTCTGTCACATTGCATAGTGTATAATTGCCTTCTAAAAATTAGTAATATTAGTAAAATAATAATTAAAGATACTAATTCTTAACATGTAGCTACTATATTTTTGGTTTTGTTTTTCCATGTTGTTTCCTGAGATGCAGAAGTCTTCTTGCTCATGCAAAATATACAGTGAAAAATAATACAATGTCTGCATCTTGAGTCACCTCCAAATTTATGAGCAATACCGAAATACTCAAAAGATCCTTTGTAAACATTAGAGGCAGGAACAAAAGAAAGGTCACTACTTTTGCTTCTGCACATCTATATTTGCGCATGTTGCTAGGCAATGGAAGAAAATCACAGCCCTAAAGCTTTAGCTCTCCTTTTTCTGACATTCACTATCAAAACAAACAAAATCCCCCCGAAACAAATATATGAAGTGATATAATTTTGTATAAGTATTTTTGGAATGTTGTTAAACATTAGCACCTATCTTAAGCAGTGAAAAATTAATTTCCCACTGTTAGAAAATACGAAATTTTGTTTCTTCTTTTCTCTTGCTTTTCTTGTGACACAATGTCAGATCTCTTATTTATTATTATATTTTTAAAAAGTCAGTTTTCCCCTAAAAGTCCAAAATCATGTTCAACAGTCTCTTGGCATTCACAGGTTTAATATTTGAGACTTTAATTTTTCATGAGAGATACTGATGATTACCTATACTCTTTCATAATTCTGCTGAGGCATATATGTGGAAGTGGGGACTTTCCAGGTGGTCCTAGTGTAAAGAAACCACCTGCTAATGCATGAGAGACAAGAGAGGTCAGCCCAATCCCTGGGTTGGGAAGATCCCCTGGAGTTGGAAATGGCAACCCACTCCAGTATTCTTACCCATAAAATTCAATGGACAGAGGAGCCTAGAGGGCTACAGTTTATGGGGTCAAAGAGTCAGACAGGCTGAGCATATATACATATATGTGGGAGTGGGCTTAGCCAACCATTCAGCATACTTACCACACATGAGAAGTTTGTCTTTGCATACACTCTCTTTTCCTTGTGAATTAGGAAAAAAGTACCTTTGCTTCTTTGTGAAATTGCCACCTCTCACCTCCACATTCACACATTTCAACTCCAATGGTGGAAAAAGCAATGAACATTGGTTTAAAACACTACTACTAATAAAAAAGAGCCTTGGTAATGGCCAACTTTGAGATTGTAGCCTTTCTGTAGGTCTTCAGGAGGCATCCCATTTGAATGCCGTATGTTGCCTTTTGATATTCTGTGCTATTCGTTGTGACATCTGTAGGCAAGGATCTGATGAGACTTTAATTTTTAATGAAAGCATTTGATGTATATAAAGCATTCTATAAGGAACACAAACTTTCATGGTTCTCTATTTCTCTGTCTCTGAGAATGGACACTTCCTGGGCATTTTTTCATCTGCTATGAAACTACCTTTTTACTGGCACTGTTTTCAGTGTCTCTTGTTTTAGGCTTTCTTCATTCCTCCACTTGTGCCTAACTTGGGGTCCCTCCTCTGCCATCATACCCAGTGCATCCCTTTCTGAACATCATCACATTATGCTATGACCATATATTTATCCCACTCCTGCCCTGGACTACGTATTTGAACATGCAAAGTCCTTATTGATCCACTTGCTATGATGTTGTGAGGCATTCACACAATGCCTGTAATATAGTAGAGCCTTAATAGCTTGATACTGAAAGCAATTGTAATATAATAGCTAGGAGCAAGAATTCTGAAGTCATACTCTTGGGATAGAGTCCCAGTTCTAATATTGATAAACTATATTTACTTTCAAGTCATCCACATAGCACAACACATTTCATATACTGCTTGAGGCTATGGGGCATCATTCACATGAACTACAATATAAATGGTTAACCTGGAGTCCTTACTGCCGATGACCTCTGCTCGTCTTGGTTTTCCCGTCTTTTTGTCAGGATAACTATTGTTCCTACATCAAATAGCTGTGAAGAAAAAAGAGGTATTATATGTTAGGTATGCAGAATACTGCATTCTATGGAGTAAGAACTAAAACTGTTAATTTTTTTTTAATCTTCTAATTACTATTATTACATGAGATGAAAAAAGTCACCATTTTTGCCTAAGATTCCATTAAATGAATAAACCATTTACTTTTTTATTAAATTTTTTAAGAAGTAACTTTATTTGTTTATTTTTGTTTTTGTTGGGTCTTCGTTGCTGCTCAGGCTCTTTCTCTAGCTGTGGTGTGCAAACTTCTCATTGCTGTGGCTTCTCTTGTTCCAGAGAAAGGGCTCTGGGCTTGCAGGCTTTAGTACTTGTGGCGCATGGCTCAGTAGTTGCAGCTCCCAGGCTTCAGAGCACAGGCTCAGTAGTTGGGGCACACAGACTTAGCTGCTCCGTGGCACATCTTTCTGGACCAGGGATTGAACCCATGTCTCCTGCATGGGCAGGCAGATTCTCAACCGCCAAGCCACTAGGGTAGCCCTTCATTATGTTTTGAAAAATGATCATTAGGTTTATATCCATTTTTTATCTTTATAATTATTGCAAATTAAAAATGCATTCTAATGTAGGTCTCCATGAGCACTCATCTCTAGGACAGATGCATAGAAGTAGAATCTGTGGGTCCAAAAGTATGCACAGGTTCAATCTAACCAGATAGAGACCAGTTGTTTTCCACAGGACCACCATAACAACTTACACTCCTACCAACACGCTAGTTGTGTATATGTTCCTGTTTCTCACATCTCCATCAATACTTGTTTGATCTTGGCCATACTAATGGGTAGGAAATATTTCATTGCTGCTGTATTAGTATTCAATATTTTAGTTGGAGTATAATCACTTTACAATGTTGTGTTAGTTTCTGCTGTACAACAAAGTGAATCAGTTATAAGTATGCAAATATCCTCTCCTCTTTGAGCCTCTTTCCCTCCCATCTCCCCATCCAACCCCTCTAGGTCATCACAGAGCACCAAGCTGAGCTCTCTGTACTATACAGCAACTTCCCACTACTATGTATGTTACACATGAAAGTATGCATATATCAATATTGGTTCTATATTGCTACCATAACAAATTACCACAAATCTAGGGGCTAAAATAACAACCATTTATTGTGTCACAGTTTCGTAGATGAGAAGTCTAGGAATAATGTGCCTAAGCTTGTTTTGTGTTTAAAATCATTCATGGGGAAAAACGAGGTGTATGCACGTCTGCCCCTGGAGAGGGAAATGGCAACCCACTCCAGTATTCTTGCCTGGGAAATCCCATGGACAGAGGAACGTGGTGGGCTACAGTCCATGGGGTCGCAAAGAGTCAGACACGACTGAGCAACTTCATTTTTTTTTTTTTTTTTTTGAGCTTCCCTGGTGGCTCAGAGGGTAAAGCGTCTGCCTGTAATGCAGGAGACCTGGGTTCGATCCCTGGGTCAGGAAGATCCCCTGGAGAAGGAAATGGCAACCTACTCCAGTACTCTTGTCTGGAAAATCCCTTGGACAGAGAAGCCTAGTAGACTACAGTCCATGGGATCGCAAAGAGTTGGACATGACTGAGCGACTTCACTTTCACTATGCATGTCTGCGTTTTCTTTTTTTCCTTAGATTCTCTGGATGATTCCATTTGCAAACTCAGTCATGGTGTTGGCCTAATTCAGATTTCTTTTTTCCTTCCTGCCTGTGAGCCAGGGACCAGGCTTTGCTCTGAGAGGTTGCCTGCCTTTCCTCTCATTTGCCCCATATGGTTCCCCCTCAGCAATGGTGGGCCATCCCAGCTCACTTGGAATTTCTCAGACTTCTCTTTAGACCTTACTTCTCTTGTTCCAGCTAGAGAGGTTCTCTGCTTTGAGGACTCATTTGATTCAGTTGAACCTACGTAGATAATCCAAACTGCGGTCACTATCATGAGGCCCATACCCTTAAATCACATCTGCTAAGTCCTTTTTGCCATGTAATACAAAGAGATTCTAGGGATTGGGGCCTTCTCATCTTTGAAGTGAAGTGAAAGTCGTTCAGTTGTGTCTGACTCTTTGCGACCCCATGGACTATACAGTTCATGGAATTCTCCAGGCCAGAATACTGGAGTGGGTGGCCTTTCCTTTCTCCAGGGGATCTTCCCAACCCAGGGATTGAACCCAGGTCTCCTGCATTGCAGGTCGATTCTTTACCAGCTGAGCCACACCTACCACAGTTCTGTTGATTTACCTTTTGTTGATTACTATTGAGAATTAGCCTATTTTCTCTGTTAATTGCCCAGACTGGCTTCTATGGTTCGAATTGCCTATTCATAGACTTTTTCCAGGTTTTTTTTTTTTTTTATGTCATTTGTCTTTTCTTATTAATTTGCTGAGGTTTATTATATATTGTGACTAGTAATGCTTATACATATGTCCATTACAATATTTTTAAATTGTGGTTTAACTTTTAAATGAACTTATGACATCTTAAAATAGTCAAACATTTCAAATTTTAATGTGGTCAAATTTAGCAATTATTTTACCTAATATTATAAGAACATTCATCTATATTATCTTCTAAAAACCTTTCAGCTTCCTCTTTTCCATTTTGCCTTTCTGTGTCTTAAAATGATTTGAAATTGATATTAAAGGCTATGGCGTTAGATATAGGTATGCAAATATGCATGCATGCTCTGCTGCTGCTGCTAAGTCGCTTTAGTCGTGTCCGACTCTGTGCGACCCCATAGACGGGGTCCCACTGTCTCTGGGATTCTCCAGGCAAGAACACTGGAGTGGGTTGCCATTTCCTTCTCCAATGCATGAAAGTGCATGCTCAGTCATATTCAATTCTAGGACCCTATGGACGGTTGCCTGCTAGGCTCCTCTGTCCATGGAATAACTTTATCTTTAAAAAAATTTGCCACAACACAATTTAATAGTACCAAAAGAGTCGGACACGACTGAGCGACTAAACAGAACTGAACTGAATGTCTTGTAGGGTTGTCAAATTATCATAAATAAAGTTTCCATAATTTTTAACTCTTGACTGTTTTATGCTTACTATTATTATAATATGCAATTAATAACCATAGTAAATCTTATCAACTGGTAAGGAAATCCTTCTTTTTAATCTTAAGTTTTCCTTGGTTATTATTTTCACATCTGCTCATACCTCTATGTTTTAGGACCAGTTGGCTAAGTTTTATTTAAAAAAAAAAATTAGGAATTTCAAATACTGTACTGCATTTGCAGTTCATGTGACCAAGAACTATCATCTTCAGAATCCTAACTTCCTTTCATGAAAAGAAGTTGTTCTCCATGTGGGTTTTGTTTTATGTTTTGTTGATTTTTGTTTTTCTTTTTTTATTGAAGTATAGTTGATTTACAATGCTGTGTGAGTTTTAGACGTATAACAAATGATTCATATATATATATATTCTTTTTCAGATTCTTTTCCATTAAAGGTTATTATGATATTTAATGTAGTTCCCTGTGCTATACAGTAGGCCCTTGTTGTTTTCTACTTTATATACAATAGTGTGCATCTGTTAATCCCAAACTTTTAATTTATCCCTCCCCACAGCATTCCCCTTTGAAAGCCACAGTTTTCTTTTTTATGTATGTGAGTCTATTTATGTTTTGCAAATAAGTTCATTCATATCTTTTATTTTTTGATTCTATGTGTAAGTGATATCATATGGTATTTTACATTTTAATCTTAATCTCACACACTAGTAAAGTAACGCTCAAAATTCTCCAAGCCAGGCTTCAGCAATACGTGAACTGTGAACATCCAGATGTTCAAGCTGGTTTTAGGAAAGGCAGAGGAACAAGAGATCAAATTGCCAACATCTGCTGAAACATCGAAAAAGCAAGAGAGTTCCAGAAAAACATCTATTTCTGCTTTATTGACTATACCAAAGCCTTTGACTGTGTGGATCACAATAAACTGTGGAAAATTCTGAAAGAGATGGGAATACCAGACCACCTGACCTGCCTCTTGAGAAACCTGTATGCAGGTCAGGAAACAACAGTTAAAACTGGGCATGAAACAACAGACTGGCTCCTAATAGGAAAAGGAGTACGTCAAGGCTGTATATTGTCACCCTGCTTATTTCACTTATATGCAGAGTACATCATAAGAAATGCCTGGCTGGAAGAAACACAAGCTAGAATCAGGATTGCCGGGAGAAATCTCAATAACCTTAGATATGCAGATGACACCACCCTTATGGCAGAAAGTGAAGAGGAGCTAAAAAGCCTCTTGATAAAAGTGAAAGAGGAGAGTGAAAAAGTTGGCTTAAAGCTCAACATTCAAAAAACGAAGATCATGGCATCAGGTCCCATCACTTCATGGCAAATAGATGGGTAAACAGTGGAAACAGTGTCAGACTTTAATTTTTGTGCTCCAAAATCACTGCAGATGGTGACTGCAGCCATGAAATTAAAAGACGCTTACCCCTTGGAAGGAAAGTTTTGACCAACCTAGATGGCATATTAAAAAGCAGAGACATTACCTTACCAACAAAGGTCCATCTAGTCAAGGCTATGGATTTTCCAGCAGTCATGTATGGATGTGAGAGTTGAACTATAAAGAAAGCTGAGTGCTGAAGAATTGATGCTTTTGAGCTGTGGTGTTGGAGAAGACTCTTGAGAGTACCTTGGACTGCAACGAGATCCAACCAGTCCATCCTAAAGGAGGTCAGTCCTGGGTGTTCATTGGAAGGACTGATGTTGAAGCTGAAACTTCAATACTTTTGGCCACCTGATGCGAAGAGCTGACTCATTTGAAAAGACTCTGATGCTGGGAAAGATTGAGGGCAGGAGGAGAATGGAACGACAGAGGATGAGATGGTTGGATGGCATCATGGACTCAATGGACATGAGTTTGGGTGAACTCCTGGATTTGTTGATGGACAGGGAGGCCTGGCGTGCTGCGATTCATGGGGTCACAAAGAGTCAAACATGAATGAGTGACTGAACAACTGAACTGATGATCTTAATGTTTTTTGTTCTCCCCAAATGGGTTAAAATCCTAACGTATCAAATGTCATAGTATTAGGAAGTGAGGCCTTTGGGGTGATTAGACCTGAGGGTGGAGCTCTCATGAATGAGATTAATGCTCTTGTATTAGACATCACATACAGCTCCCCAGCCCCCTCTGCCCTTTAAGACTACAAAGACAAGTCTGCAACATGGAAGAGGGCCCTTCTTCAATCATGTTGGCCCCCTGATCTCAGATATTAGCCTCCAGAATTATGAGAAGTAAATTTCTCTTGTTTATAAGCCACTCAGTCAATGGTATTTACAATAACCCAAACTGACCAAGACAATAATTATTATACTTTTTCTAAAGGGTTTCTGTTGTTGCCAGACCAAATTCAGAATGTTTATGTCTTTTTGTTTTTACACTTATTGATATTCCTTTTTAAATTGCATTATCAAAATGTTTTTGGCTGTGTATAGATATGTTACTGACTTTCTACATTGATCTATACCAGGTAAACTTTCTAAGTTTACTTACTGTTAATGGTTTATAGAGTCTCTTTAATTCCTGTGTAGACAAATATAACAATTATATATTTATATTTTTTATTTCTTTATCCCAAATCTTTTTGTTTTATCTATTTATCTTATTTACACTGCCTTAAGTTTTCATAAAATTATAAAGACTAATGATGATGATTATCATTCTTGTTTTATTTATTAAGTTTCACAGAATTTTTTGACATATGTGTTTGATATATCCCTATTTTCAAATTAAAAAATGTTCTCATATTCCTAAGTTTTCTGAGTTTAAAATGATACATGTGTGTATTTGATTTTATAATGTTCTTTATCACATCTGATTTATTTTTGTTTATATTTCTCTTTAATTGATTAACATTATAAATTACATTAATGTTTTACTATAGAATATCCTCCCATTCCAGCTATTAAACAAACACTTAAAATTCCAATTAAAAATACATTGCTGAATTTAATTTGCTCATATTTTATTAATGGACAACATCCTTGCCATAAGTGAAACTGGTTGAAATTTTGGCATACCATCTTTGATTTGAATGCTTCATTAAATGAATGATAATTTCTCTCTTTTTCTATATCTCAGAATAATATACACATAAATTAAATACTGACATTTCTGTCAATGTTTCATAGAACATATGTATTGAATTAAATCTTGTTTTTCATTGTTTAGTATTTCTATTTTTGTAACTGTTTTTGATAGGTTCTTATTTTCTGTTTCTTCTTGAATCACTTTTATCTAGGAATTTATCGATTTGTTAGATGCTTTCATTATGTATGAAATATTGTCCTAGATTTCTTTCCAATTTTATTTGTGTATTCTTGGTTATTTCCTTTTCTTTTGTCTTATGTCTCATGTCTTTTTACATTTCCTTAATGTTTTATGTTTTCTTTTAAAATTTTATTAACACCTCATGACCTCACCTATGGAGATATAGGAATAGGGAATCTCATAAGGAATCTCAACCCTGATCACCATACCTTCCTAAGATTATGGTTATTGTACCTGATATACAGTCACAACTAGACAAGGGTGTTCAAAGCAACACCAAGCAAGTCACCTGGTTCTTTTTTCCCTTCTTGCCTATATCAGGTACATTCTTCCCTCAACTCTCAGGATCCCTTATCCCTGGCAAGATAGCAACTCCATTCTTGCCTACTGTTCCCTGAACATAAGGAGCTTAAAGCACCCAGGTAACAGCTATAGTTTTTAACAAATGGGATTTTTGCTGTGTCTCTCTGTCCTATTCAGTAACAGGATCCAAGCATTGCATGAATGGGAAGCACTAATTCCTCCAGGGATGCTGTGTATAGATGCTACGTGTGATTACTTCTACATTTACCCATTGGTTAGTAGACTCATGAACTTTTCCTAGTTGGGAGACAATGCCATAGAGAGGTCTGTGATTAACTGCACATCCTCCATTCTGAAGAACAGTAGCAGATCCTTACAAAGTATGCCACCCTGCTGGAATATCACCTGCCAGCTGGCTACCAAGTGACTGGTTGGTCTTTGTAAGTATGGTTCCATCATAACGGGGACTCAGTTTTGGTCCTTGTGACTGGCAGCCTGGTTTTTCAGCAGGATCAGTGCTAGATCAGCTTTAGTAGATTAAGGTCCATGGTGTTTGTTAATTAAGTCTTAAACTGGGCAGTCTCTCTCTGAATCATCCTGAGGCAACAGTGTCAATAATCTCATAATGAGGGTTCCTAGGTTCATTAAAGACTTTCAATGTTTCTTGGAAATTACTAGGAATCATATTATGTGCATTTCATTTCAATCTGAATAATTTTTTATTTTATTAGATGAGAATTGCATTTTAATGAGAACAGAAAGCTTTGAAACAGAGCACTGAAAGGAAATAATTTGTACATTTTGTTACCAACCCAGAAAGAGTAAGGCAGTATTCCATAGACCAATGGTCCTTAAACTTTGCGTACATTAGAATCACCTGTAAGGCTCATTAAAATGCAGATTATGGGAGCCCACTCCCAGTTACTTACTTGGCAGGTTCTGAGTTCTGCTGAGATTTTCATTTCTAATGGGTTTCCAGCAAAACTTATGCTTGTGGTCCTCCTGAGAACCACACTTCCAGAAGCACTGCACAGAAGATACTGCTTATCTGGTTTGCATTTTCTAGATTCTAGGTCCTTTGAGCCGGAGAAGGCAATGGCAACCCACTCCAGTACTCTTGCCTGGAAAATCCCATGGGCAGAGGAGCCTGGTAGGCTGCAGTCCATGGGGTCGCTAAGAGTCGGACTCGACTGAGTGACTTCACTTTCACCTTTCACTTTCTTGCATTGCAGCCCACTCCAGTGTTCTTGCCTGGAGAATCCCAGGGATGGGGAAGCCTGGTGGGCTGCCGTCTGTGGGGTCGCACAGAGTCAGACACGACTGAAGCGACTTAGCAGCAGCAGCAGCAGGTCCTTTCATTCAGTGAATAGAACCTTTCATGATGTTCTTTTCTCTCTAGAGATCATTTTTAAAGGTTCGCTAGCTAAGACATTTAGGATATTCATAATTTTGGTATGATTTGATTCCTCTTGCATTCTTAGTTTTTTCACAGTGCAAGTTTTGCTAATCTTCTTGTATCTCACTCCATTGTCATCCCGTGAAGCAAGAACTCTTCTTTGCCTTTTCTGTCTGAACTGACTGGACACCATGAAATCTCCACCTGGGCAATGACTTGTAAATGGCTGATACAACTCTGCCTGCTTTTATGTGTCAGCGCCTTAGGGAGCACTTCCAAACTCTTTCTCTTCTCAATCCTCCAAAGATAAGAACTCTGTGATTTTTGTGCCATTGCTTAGAAACTGGTTTCTGCTTTTTGGTCTCCCTTTCATTTGAACCATACTTCTTTTGTTTATCAAAACACTGTGTGCACAGCCAGTTCTGGGTCACAGTCTAGATAAAAGATTTTCCTGAACATCTAACATCCCAAAGAGGAGCAAACAGACACTCTTAAGGCACTCACAGCAATTTTTATATCTGTTTTGCAGTTGCTCAATGTCTACTATAAATACTGAGTTTTCATACAAAAATTCCCAAGGAAATTCTCTAAATGGTCTCAATAGCCTACTTCTAAAGACTTGAAACTTGGAAATCACTTATAGCTCCTGTGTTTTTGATTCATAGCTTTCCTTTTCTCTCTTACCCACATTTTAGTGTCTGTTAAGCTGCTGCGTGGAGCTGTTTTGTTGTGCTAATTTTTTGGTAGCAAAAATAAAACAATAGCCCCTGCCAAAGGTGAAACTAGAGCTTTTACTGAGCAGAAACATTCTGATAATGACACCTCTGGGCTGCCCTAGCTTAAGGATATCACTGTTTAAGCAATTTAATCCAGTTTTACGTAAGTTACATATACATATTGTCCTATGTATTATTCTATAATAAACATTCAAATGGGCCTTCCCAATGGCCAAGCAATAAAGAATCCTCCTGCAGTGCAGAAAACTCAGGCTTGATCCCTGAGTTTGGAAGATCCCCTCGAGGAAGAAATGCAACCAATTCCAGTATTCTTGCCTGGAAAATCCTATGGACAGAGGAGCCTGGTGGCTAGAGTCCACAGGGTTGCAAAGAGTCAGACATCACTGAGCAAGTACACACAAGCAACCCTTCAAAAATATTCATATACTAACAGAAACACACATTATCATAACTTACTTAGCTTTCTACTTTACGACTATGCATTCCTTAGCATCCTCATTTTAATTTTTTAATGGCTTACAATATAATTAATAACCCGTGAGGAAAGTTGAAACTTGGATATGAGACAAACCACTTTTTATTTGCTATGCTTTAACTGACCTCAGTCCTCAAGAGCTAACATTTATTATATTCATTCTCCTCACACATTCTGTTTATACCTTATGCAAATTAGAAGAGCATAAAGCATTCCATGGAGATGTTAGTTATGCATGTTTTATGACACTATTAATGCATCTTTACACGTCTAAAATGACACATTGGCAAAAAATTGATTAACCACTATGTATTTTACAAACTGAAACTAATTGTTTAACTAAATGGATTAGTTAGAACTGGTTAGCCTTGTGGGAGCACATGTTGAATTGTTTTCATGCTTTTCTAATTTTATTATAATAAATTTTCTGCAAATGAATGGCTTTAAAAAGGAGTGCATCTCAGTTTATAGGCAATAAGAGTATGTCTACTTCCTCAAAATATATGCTCAAACTAATAAAAAAGACTAATGAATACATTATTACACTTTTATGGTGCATATTTTTGCCTGTCACATTAAAATAAAACTAGTTTAAGGACTTGCAAATGATTCACATCTAAAAAGTTTGCTGTGACTATGCTCATTATGAAAGTTTGACCTTTTCTCCCCCTATCTCTTGTGAGTATAGCTTAAGGAAGAAATAATGAATTTCACTTAGTCACTTACATTGCTATTAGGTAGCTTTTAATGGTACTTGCTGACAGATCTGCCTTGAATTTTGCAGCAGTGAAATCCATCATCATAAGAATAAAATTTTTGTTTTTGCTCAGTTTAAATATATTCAACTTGAATCTTCTTACTTGTGAAGAAGAAGTCTTAAGACATATTTTCTTCTTCTTTTTTTAAGGTAATTAATTTACTTATTTCACTGCACTGGGCCTTAGTTGCGGCACATGGGACGTTGCCTGCTGGATGTTTTTAGTTGCAGCATGTGAGATCTTTAGATTTGGCTGCACACTTCAGTTGTGGCATGTGGGACCCAACTCTCTGATAGAACCCAGGTCCCCTACAGTGGGAGTCTTAGCACTTATCTACCAGGCAAATCCCAAGAAGTCTTAAATTTGATGACCTGATTCAAACTTTTCAGGACATTTTTGTCCTCTCCAAAGCATCCATGAGATATTTGGTCGTAAAACTTTGGTCCACACCAAAAGGTCCTTGAGATCTGGAGCAGTCTCCCATGTTCATAAGTATATTTTGTCTACGCCAAATGGTTTTAGACAGGACTAAATCTCAAGGACCTTTTGGTGTGGACTAAATGTCTCAAGGACATTTTGGACAGGACCAAATGCCTGCTGATAAACTTGAAACATACGACTGGTTTTTCATAAATGTGGTCTAGATATTTATGATCTATTACCTGCTCACAAGGAAACAGATACATTTTATGTCTTTTTGTGAGGTCAGTTATCCCATACTCAGTTTGTCAAACTTCCTGACACTTTCAATTTTGTATGTTGTTTGTGTTACTTAGTGAAGAGACTAAACCACTTGATAAGAAAATCACAATGTATAACATCTCAAATAAGTTAGAAGATGACCTTTCTCTTAAGTCACAGTTCAGAGCAAGGTAAGTGGTCCAGTGTGGGTGGGCAGGCAGCTGTATTCTACATGATCATTCAGTAATCCAGGCTCCTTCTCTCTTGCTGCTCTTTTGTTCTCTAAGGTCCTATCTCTTTCCCAAGTTCTGGCTTCCAAGAGAAGAAGAATGAAAAGGGAGGCAAGCAATTTCTTAAGGAGAATGAGTTGGGTCAGCAATTGGCAACCTCCTGTCTTCCCTTTTGAGAACTAGCAGGTTGATTTTACTATGACTAGTAATAATTCTTATTTTCTATTCAAAGTTGTGTTAAAATATAGTCTTCAAAATTGCTTTGTGATTAAAATGTATGCATGCGTAATTGGCATGTAAAATTACACTGTAGTAAAATATTCACTTTGTGAGTATATCTAATAAAAAAGCTTTGGAACATATGTTCAAATCTTTTGTCTGTAACTTCATGAGATTAACATTTCCACCTAACTTGACCATTTTAAGTATATATACCCTTAGGGGGTTACAGGAATCATTTAATGTTCTTGAACTTTAAAATATGGTATTTAGATTAGTGGCACTATATCTCTGTAGCATTCCTCATAAATATGTCAAATATAATAAATGTGACTTCACAAATGCATTTGTTGATTTATATCACTTACATTTTTATTATAAAATGTGGCATTAAAAATGAACATTAAACCAAACATTAAACATTATTGGCACTAATTACTATGTTTGAAGGAGCTTTTAAAATGATGAAATATAACTTGATATTCAAATGATGTTATAGAATTAGGTACTCTAAATGGATAAATGCTAAGAAAACCTTTTTAAAAAATGATTAATATCCTAGAAAGGCACCTAATATAGATATATTTTCTATTTCCCTCAAAATGGTCTATATTACATGCCATTTAAAAAAATGAATGGATAAATGTGAAATCAACAATGGTACTTTTTCCCAGATAATTTTGTCTGCTGGAATTTCAACTTGCATATTTTTCCATCTTTAAGTGTAGAATTATTTTTTGCTATATAGTAAGTCTTTTACCTATATTTGCATTAATATGACTATATTTAAAAATATTATTTTTCCTATATTTGCATTAATATGAATTGAGATCGCCCATAGCTGAAATATTTGAATTTACTTTAATGCTACAATTAGTTATGTCTATTTATTTTAGTCAAATATCCAGACTTTAGAAAATGTTTTATAACTTATAGTTTTACACTATTTTTTATTTTACTTATTAATGTCTTTATTTCTCTCACTTAATAATTCAGCAGGCTGTAATTGAAATTGATTTCTCCTAGGAATTAGAAAAATGAAAGTGAAAGTGAAGTCGCTCAGTTTTGTCCGACTCTTTGCGACCCCATGGACAGTAGGCTGCACCAGGCTCCTCCGTCCATGGGATTTTCTAGGCAAGAGTTTTGGAGTGGGTTGTTATTTCCTTCTCCAGGGAATCTTCCCGACCCAGGGATCTAACCCAGGTCTCCCTCATTGTAGACAGACGCTTTACCATCTGAGCCACCAGGGAAGTCCAGGAATTAGAAAACCTGATATCAAATTCCAGTTTGGTAACTATTGTTGTTCTGTGACCTTGAATAAGACATTAACATTCTCTGAGTCTCAATTTTTCAATCTCAGTATGAAAAGCTTAGAAACCCCTAATTCCATTTCTAAAATTATGTATGCCTATCACATTTTTAGAAACTGTTAGAAGTTAATTGTTACATTTACAAGATATAAAGATGATTTAGATGTAGTTTTGCTTCATGGGGTGCTTATTTTCTTAGAAAGTAATTCTTTACACAAAAATAGAACACTTAATACTTTAAGTGCCACAAGAGAAATGTAAATTTTAAAATTCCTTGAAAAAACATTAAAGAAGGCATTATTGTAAACTTTCTATCACAATGGTATGCTATTATAGTTTTTCATCAATTTACACATTATATTTTCCCAGGTTCAACTAACATCACTTCCTTTTTATATAGCCCAATATTGTCCATTCTTCTAACTTTTATTCATGCATCCAATTGCTTCTTTTTTAACCACCTGCATCTTGAAAATTGCATCTTGATAATTCCAAGTGGAGAAAAAAAAGCAAAAGTATTTTCTCCTGGAAAAATAAGTTCAGCTCCTTAAACTGGACTCATAATTCACTATATGTTGGTCTTAAACCTTTTCAACATTAACTCATGATTTTTCTACACAACATTTCACTTTAAATAGATGAATCTATTGTAATCCAGCTGCATGTATGCTCAATTGTTTCCGGCTTTTCGGCTCTTTGTGACCCTATGGACTGTAGACTGTTGGGCTCCTCAGTCCATGGGATTCTCCAAGAATACTGGAGTGGGTTGCCATGCCCACCTCCAGGGGATCTTCCTGAGCCAGGAATCAAACCTGCATCTCCTGAATCTCCTACATTGCAGGTGGATTCTTTAAAGCTGAGCCAGCTACAGAAATGTAAATTAGTTGTGGATAATTTGAATAGAGTGGACACTTGCCTAATAAACAATTTTTCTATATTTCTTTTATCCTTCAACATTGCATGGAATAAAATGAGTCAAGGAAGTACCATTAATCCAACACCATGAGCAACAACTTCTTGCTTGTCTTTAAAGAATTCCTGAAACATATTTTAAAACATAATATAGAAGACAAATTTTGTGTAATATCATTTATATCTGGGATCTAAAAAAGCCAAACTCATAGAAACAAGTAAAATGGTGGTTATCAAGGACTGTGGGTCAGGGAACTGAAGACATGTCAGTCAAATGGTATAGGTTACCAGTTACTCATTGGAAAAGACCCTGATACTTAAAAGATCAAAAGCAATAGGAGTAGGGTGTGGCAGACGATGAGATGGTATGATGGCATCACCAACTCAGTGGACACGAATCTGAGCAAACTGGTGCTCAAATAGTGAGGAGATAGTGGAGGACAGGGAAGCCTGGTGTGCTGCATCCATGGGGTCACAAAGAGTCAGACACAACTCAGTGACTGCACAACAGCAAGCAGTTAAATGATGAGTATGTTCTGAGGATCTAATGTACAACGGAGCAACTACAGTTAACAAAACTGCCCTATATACTGGAAAGTTACTAGGATAACAGATCATGAATTTGCTCACCAAAAGGAAAAGAAAATGGTAATTATGTGAAGTTATGCTGGTATTAGCTAACCCGACTGTCGTGAACATTTTGCAACATATTCAAGTATCAAATCATCATCTTAAACTTGCACAATGTTAAATGTCAGTTATATCTTAATAAGTCTGGGAAAAAAAAACCTGAAGAGAAACATACTCCAGAGATAAACATAGACAGAGTTCAGGAATTTGAAAATACAATTAATACCAGACATCAAAAGAGACAAGTGAAAGCATAAGGTGCTTTTTTTTTTTTCCTTTATTTTTTTGCCATGTCAGCCAATCAAATAAGGCCACTGGTGTTGGTACCCATTGACTCTTCTGGATAATACCTAATTCATTTAGGTCCAAACATACTTTTTCCTGAGATAAGTTAACTTTTGACCTCTAAAAATAGTTTTCCAAAATTAGGTAAAAGCATCCTCCATTGAATCTATTGTTTTACTTCAGAAAAACCACAAATGACTAGATCGAACTCTGGCTGTGAAAAGTACCCACCTTCAGAAACTAGGGATTATAAAAGAGAATGACTTGGTTCCCATTAAGTAGATGGAAACAGGCCATATAGGATCAACCAATATTCCCGAGAATGAGAGACACTGAATATAAACGCAAAACACCTTCGAAAAAGGCTTGGACAGGATTAATGGGAGCCCACAAAGTCTGTCTGAATGATTAATGGGGACTATCAGAGGGCAGCTGTCCAGGGCCAGCAGCCGCAGGAAATCTCTTGCTATCTATTGATATTATCTGCTAATATGCAGAAGGCTGAAGAAGCCAAAAGAATGGGCTCACCTTATTCAGGACTGTAGTGTAGAAGAACAACTCCAGCTAACAGTAAAGGAGCGCAGTCTCTGGCAAGCCATGGCCCACCATGAAAGTAAGCCAGCAAGGAAATATTCGAATTTCTTTCCCCACCTGCCCTCTGATTTGCTCCCTTTGGCCAAACTCAGCCAGAACCAGGGAATGTTGTGGCCCAGGGGATGCAATTCCAGGGTACAGCCTCTTGGGGAAGAATGTAGGGTGAAAATGGGTAGGGAACAATACACCCACAGGAGCACTGACCCAAATGGGATAAAACACAATACTATCTGATTTTCCCCGTGCCCTACCTGCAGATTTCCTTTCTTCCATGCGACACCCTTCTCTGATTAAAAAAAAAAAGAACTATTAAAACAAAGACGTTTTAATAATGTACTAACAGATTGTAGCTAAGGCATAAAACTTGAATATTTACAAAATGGATTGTTTAACCCAGAAGGACACAGATAATTTGAACAAAAGCATAAGGTCTGAGATCCCATACATTTGAGAGACACAGTACACTGTGCCTGAGCCATCAGGGAAGCCCCCTGAACACAGGGCGCTGTTCTGTTACTAGAGACCATCAGTGGGCGTCGGCTAATGAGGAAACGTGTTGCACATTTTGTGGTAGTTCAGAATCCAGACTTTCGCTTTGGTCTGATTTGGTTCAGACAGCTTCTTCAGCAGTTGCTGTCCATGTAAATCCACCCAAATTATTTGATATAAGTCTAAAGATCTTCAGCTCTAAAATACGAGTGATGATAATAATACTTACCTCAAAAGACTCTTGTCATGATCATACCTAGATTTGTCATAGTGACCTAATTCAGAGCAGGCACTCAATAATGTGAGCTATTATTTATTATATTAAAAGTACTGAGAAGTCTCCCAGTCTTTTTTTTAAGTCTTTGTGTAACCTAATATTACCAAATTTACAAATAACAATGCCCCCCCCCATTTTTTAATAGTGCTGCTAGTATTAATTCTGGAGTATATAAACTAACCTAATTCCTTGGTTATTTGGAGAAGTCATTCACCCTAACCTGTCAAATATATTTCTTCAAAAGAAAATACTTTCAATCCCTGGACTTTTAGAAGTTCCAGAGGATTTGTATATATTTCCCCGCTAAATATCATGTATCAGAAGTATTTTGTTGTCAGGAGAAAAAAAATCCCATTTAGATCTTCTAATCTATATTTGGCATTTGAGCTTCCACACTATCTAGACAGCAGCATATGCAAACTTGATTGAATCCCACATATTTTTCTCTTTCTTTTTTTAAACCAAATGTCACATAGTTGAGTTATGAGTTTTTACTAATGCAGCTTGCATCTTCAGAAATACATACGTTTTTTTATCTGAGAAAAACAATCTAGGCCTTAGTTAATCCTAGTATATTTCTTAAAAAGTTAATTTATAACATGGAAAGGTTATTTCTTATTGCCACAAAATTTATACATGCAAATTCTTGACAACAGCAGAATTAAATATTTCTCTAAATTACAGCAACCAAGTGGAAGAGTATACCACAGTTTTTCTAACTTTTGAGAATTTACCTTATTCTACTTACCATACTCAAAGGGACTAAATAATATTTTTTAGAAATGTTGAAGATTGAAGAAAATAACTGTGTAGGCATATAGGTTGAAACTGGCAGAATGGCAGAATAGTACTTGAAATATTTTATTTCTTTCAAACAAAATTAGCGTTATAATTTTTACATACTTTCTAGTATTTATTATGCAAAGCTATATGTATGAAAATACCCATATGGATATATATATACATTATATATATAATACACATAGATGTGTGAATATGCAGCACTATATATGTATATATATGAAAATACATGTAAGTATACATATGACATGTATAAATATATTTTCTTTACACAAGTTTGTGTTTCTCATTAAAACAGCCAAAATCATTTTCTCACTGTTTTAAAATGTACAAAACCAACATTTTAAAGATACAGTATATTTCCTCATATAATTTATGTACACCCTTTTCCTAGGGCTCTAGATATTATTTAATGTGCAACTGATATACAAGAAAACTGTAGAGAAGAAAAAATGTATTGGGTAGAGAATAGAATACCAGTGATGAGTTTGGTTAGCAATTTAAATAAAAATGATATCTTCTTTATTATTGCCATTAATGTTATTCTTTTAAAATATTTATGCTTTTATAGTTTGTTATTTAGCTAAGTATTTGGGCCCAGAAGCAATTCACTGAAGAAAATCTTTTTAAAAAAATTAAATAAACAGAAATAAAGTCTGAAGATGATGCCCTGCTGCTTTTTATTTCTGAAAAATCATATAATAAAAGGAGGACCACAGAGGGTTTTAAATAAACCCCAGAATGAGGTATAAATAAAATGAAGAAAATAGCTTCCTTGACCTATTTAAAACGTGTTTTTTCAAACTTTTTGTTTATTCCTATAGCTTTCTCAATCAAGGACTTAGTATAGCTCAGTAGGTGCAGTAGGTTGGTAAAAGTTAATGCCAATTTTGCATGAGCTAGAGCTGTTCCTCATTTGAACTTGAGAAGAACAATGTGAATTCAGCTCAGTATGAAAGACCACATAAAAATATACTAAATTTTATTTGGATTTATGGTACTAGCATAGCAAAAGGTATCTGTTCTTCATGTACCTTTATTTGTCTTCAGACTGAATTATTCATGGTGAATATCCTAGTGAAAATCTAGTACATCTTCCAGAAACCAATCTTTTTTTGCCTGAATTTTGGGAAGAGATGAATTAAGTCTATTTAAACAGCATTCAGTCTCACTTTAAAATAAACAGTTGAACAGTCATCTAATGACATTTTCTTGTGTTGGGAGTTGACAGTCTAAAACATCTACACCCATGATATACTGGACTTTGAGGGGAGAGTCCTCAAAATATTCTCCATCTTGACATGATCGCAAGCATCATTTCTGATCATTTTAGGGTCCCTAGGATAGCCCAGATGTCAGTGTTTCTGCATGTTTGAGTCGGTACCTGCAATAACTTGGAGAGGGGCCAACCCTGAATCACTAGCTACCTAAAGAGAACTCTTAGAAAGTGATGTCTTTGGAGAAGTAATTCACATAAGCATAGTAAAATTCCTGTGTTCAAGTTTTGATTTGGAAGTAGGAGACTGAGAAGCCCGTAGAGACAGAACAAAATAAGGGAACTTAGGAAACATGTTTCTACCCAAAGTAGACATGATTTACTGATGTAAAGATGGCAATGTGAGGTTTTATTTTCTTTACTATTATGATATATTTGTGATGATTTTTTTTTTCATCAAGCCAGGCCTAACTATGTGAAGTCTAGATCAGTGGTTATTATATGGACAAGTGCCAAGTAACCCCCCACAAGAATCATGCTGGTTACCATTAAAAATGTAAAATGAGGCCACATCCCAAGAAATTCTGATTCAACAAAGAAGGAATGAGATTCAAGAAGCTTAATAATAATAATAATA
Organism: Oryx dammah; assembly: GCF_014754425.2. Taxonomy (NCBI): domain Eukaryota; kingdom Metazoa; phylum Chordata; class Mammalia; order Artiodactyla; family Bovidae; genus Oryx; species Oryx dammah. The sequence continues at coordinate 16,367,742 of NW_024070204.1, forward strand.
ATGTAATAATAAATCTTTAAGAGGTCTAGTACAGAAGCAACCACATACCAGACCACATCAAACTGAAATAAATGAGACATCATGAAATAGGTCAGGATGGATCACTGAGTAAATAGGTTGACCCAATATTTTAAGTCCTGGAAATAAAAGTGATTTAGTGAGGCAGGTTGTTAATTTCCCTTCACACTAATTCTTCCCTCATTTCATTTTAATAGAACTTTTAGCTAAGCACATAAACACTGACACATAAAATAAATTTCTAAATCTTTCCTTGTCTGTTCATTCATTCATTTCATTTCAGTTGCACAGTATTGTCCGACTCTTTGCAACCCCATGGATCGCAGCACTGCAGGCCTCCCTGTCCATCACCAACCTCAGAGTTCACCCAAATTCATGTCCATCAAGTCAGTGATGCCATCCAACCATCTCATCCTCTGTCATCCCCTTCTTCTCCTGCCCCCAATCCCTCCCAGCATCAGTCTTTTCCAATGAGTCAGCTCTTCACATGAGGTGGCCAAAGTATTGGAGTTTCAGCTTCAGCATCAGTCCTTCCAATGAAAACCCAGGACTGATGGGTGGACTGGTTGGATCTCCTTGCAGTCCAAGGGACTCTCAAGAGTCTTCTCCAACACCACAGTTCAAAAGCATCAATTCTTTGGCACTCAGCTTTCTTCATAGTCCAACTCTCACATCCATACATGACCACTGGGAAAACCATAGCCTTGACTAGATGGAACTTTGTTGGCAAAGTAATATCTTTGCTTTTAAATATGCTACCTAGATTGGTCATAACTTTCCTTCCAAGGAGTAAGTGTCTTTTAATTTCATGGCTGCAATCAAATCATCTGAAGTGATTTTGGAGCCCCCAAAATAAAGTCTGACACTGTTTCCACTGTTTCCCCATCTATTTGCCATGAAGTGATGGTGGATGTGGTCAAATGACTGAATTACAACTAATGGGGTGTCAGAAGAAATGTCCTATGTCAGTTTAGGAGATATCTTTCCCCATTCTTTCATCATTCTTTTCTTTTCTTTCCTTTGGCTATTCCAAAGGAAACAAAGTAGAAGCTGCCAAATTATCTTTATCTTACCTTTCACATTATTCCTCACCTACAATATTCTTATTTTAAAAATTATATGCACGTGAATAAATATCAAGGGTGTACAGTGTAGAAGAGGTAGTAATCTGGGATGCCAAGGGCAGGATACAGAGTGACTCAGAAATAATTTCTTCATTGGGTTAGTCCCATGTCATTTGAAACATTAGAAAGCAACATATCAACTCTGAGAAATTTGTAGTTTAAAGAATCTGTCTGCAATACAGGAGACCTGGGTTCAATCTCTGGGTCAGGAAGATCCCCTGGAGAAGGCAACACACTTCAGTATTCTTGCCTGGAGAATTCCATGGACAGAGGAGCATAGTAGGCTACAGTCCATGGGGTCACAAAGACTGAGAAACTTAAAAAAAAAGCCAAATAGAAGTGTATTTTCAAGTTTTAGATGTCTTTTACTGTATTTTAAAACACTATTTAAAAAATAAAAATCTAGAAATGTGATGAATCGTATGGTTAGACTTTCTAATATCACTTCACGTTTGCATTTCTGGAATGTATCCTTTCGGATTATGGAGTATTTATCTTTTAATATACTTTTAGTTTACCTTTTAGCTATGTTTTTTTTTTTTTTTTTTTTTTTTTACTTCTAGTCATAAATAAGATTTAAGTCTATATTTGGGGCTTTCATTGGATTTCAATGTTAGTTATATAAACTGTAATATCTAAGATCTGTAAAGTAGTTTTGAAGCGTTTTTTCCTTATGATGTGGAATTCTATCACCAAAATTGAAATATTTTTCCAAGATAGTTTGATATAACTGACTCTTAAAACTGCCTTTGCCAGGCATACTAAAAAAAAATCACTATGATTTATTGTTCTAATAACATTTTGTTACTGTATTTAATTTTAGTAACATATATTGAAATATATTTAAAATTCTTATTCTATGAAGCTTGAATTTTTCATCCTTTCATTAATTTTTCTCAGCGGTAAAGAACCCACATGCAATGCAGGAGAGGTTGATACAGCTCACTGGTAAAGCACAGGCTTTGTTTATATGAGGCCCTGGGTTTGATCCTTGGGTGGGGAAGATCTCCTGGAGGAGAACATGGCAACCCACTCTAATATTCTTGCCTGGAGAATCCCATGAACAGAGGAGCCTAGGAGATGGGTGGGTTAAAGTCCATAGCGTTGCAAAGAGTCGTATACAACTGAAGCAACATAGCACACACAATGTAAGGGACACAGTAGGAGCTACAATTTCCATCCCTGGGTTGGGAAGATCCCCTGGAGTAGGAAATGGCAACCCACTCCAGTATTCTTGCCTGGAAAATTCCATAGACAGCACATTGGGGTCACAAATGAGTCAGAAAAGACTTAGTGCCTAAACAACAACATTAGCATATAAGCTCAATAGCATGTATAAACATAAATCATTATCTAAAGATAATTGTAAATCAATGTTAAAACTTGCCTTTTTTTTTCTTTCAGGCACTAGTTATATGTATTTTGTAAGTATTTGGCCTCAAATCTGGACACTCTATTAAGAGAAAAGTTAAAATTGTCTTAAAAGTTTTATGAATAGTTAACATGAGAGAACATTATGTTTTCTTCTTTTGAAGAAAAAACATTCTAATGCCAATACATGAAGAATTCCAATACATGAGCCTCTATGGAGATCATATTCCTTCTCTCAATAGGCAGTATATTTTTTTTAATGAAAATAAGCATATATTGATATTTGTCATCACATGGCTCAAAAGAACAAATCATTAGCAAATGCAAAAAAAGCATTAGGTGAAAGTCAACATATATTCATGATTCAGAAAACCCCAAATCCTTAACAAACTAGGAAGGGACCAAGCCTTCCCTAATCTGATAAAAGAGATGTATCTACAGCAAGGGAATTCCCTGGCAGTCCAATGGTTAGGACTCTGCACTTCCACTGCAGAGTGCACCTGTTCTTTTAACTAAGATCCTGCAGGATCCTGCAGGCTGCAAAGGCGGTCAAAACAAAACCAAACAGCAAAACCTACACAAAGCATCATACTTGGCAGCGAAAACGTTGTCAGGAACAAGGTACCATCAGTAGTGCTTCTATTCACTCCTGTGCTAGAGCCTCACCAGAGTAGAAAAACAAACAAAAAAGACAGCTTCTGGGTACAGCAGTGTTCATTGCTCCTGAGTCAGTAGGGCTTTAGCAGGAGACAGAAAGATGAAAGGTCAACTAAGAGCGAGTAGTTAAGAGCAGGTGGGCAGAGATGGCTGGTGTGCAGGCATAACAGAGTGGAGCCGAGGTCCCGCATCTCCAGGCCTGGGAGTCAGAGCAGCAGACAGAAAAGACGTAGGGGGTGGGGTGGCTGGGAGCTGACCAGGTGGGGGCTAGAGCTGAGAGGGCTGGGCGCTCCGAGGCATGGTGATGCGGTGCCAACCCTGGCAACCAGTGTGGGTAACTCCTCAGCCTCCTCCCATGGCTTCCTCCACAGCAGTCTCCACCTGTAAACATTTACAGTCATCAGTACAAAAAGTATCTGCTTTTATTAAATAAAGCATAGGTAGAAGACAGATGGTGGAAGAGGCCAGGGACCCCTCCTCCTAATTACAATAGACAGACGTAAACACAGACGCGACTGAGAAAAGGACGGACAATTCCGGGGACAGACTGAAGGGCAGAGAGAGGCAGCACCCTTCGAGAATGGTCCTGGACCCAAGGGTGGGTTGAGACCTGGGTCAGTGGCAGGTGTTCTGAGAGGTTATGCTTGAGTAGCTTGGAGATGAGGTCCTAGGCTCCTGTGGGCACAGAACGGGGAACTTCAGTACCACCTTGACGATGCGTAGATACATCTCGTTCCTTGTGGGAGGCACTCAGGAACGTCAGGTTGTCCACCAACAGCTGGTAGGAGAGCACTCCAATGCACCCCAGATCCACCTTCTCCCTGGGTGTGTGCCCCTCAATCATCTCTGCAGAAAGGGGGACCAGGTGCCAAACACTGTCTTCCTCCTCAAGGAGAGGGCATGCACCTGAGAGTCAGTTCCTAGGCAGGTTGATAAGAAGTCCAGGGGTCCCCGAGGAGATAGGGGGCTGGAATTCTCAAGGAGGAAGAAAGGACAAACATCTTTTTTTTTTCTCTACCTTCCTTAGTCTTAGTCACATAAAACGTTTCTTTTCTTTTCTTTTTTTTTTTTTCTTCTCTCTCTTTAAGCCCGGAGCTGATGATTACACAACAAACAACTCAGTTTAAACTCTGAACTAAGGAAATGGCAACCCACTCCAGTACTCTTGCCTAGAAAATCCCATGGACGGAGGAGCCTGGAAGGCTACAGTCCACGGGGTCGCAAAGAGTCAGACAGGACTGAGCAGCTTCACTTTCTTTCACTTTCAAGAATTATATAAAAACAATGTATCCTGCTTGAGGACAGTTTCTCCTTCCTGAAAACCTTCTGGCTAATCCCGTTATCTTAAAATGTAAATTATGGGAGTGGGTCTAGTAAGATCTTGACAACCTTGAGACAGTCTTTTGATTTACTATAATAGCTAATTTTAAAAGTATATAACTTCCTTGCTAACACTGGGTGGGCGGGGCGGGGGGGGGGCCCCCCCCACCCCCTTCTGATGTCTATGTCAGAAGCTTTCTCTGTGCCTTTTCTTACTTGAATAAAACTCGGCTACACAAAATCTCTTGAGTGATCAAGCCTGGTCCCTGGTCCCAAAGCTAAATCTTCTTCGGAGATCACGAATCCGACACCATTCACCGTAAGCTATCACACCGACCAGCTTATCAGCTCTCTTTGGAGCCGCAAGAGCAGATTCTCTGGCTTTAAGTCTCTGCAAATCACCTGTTTCCCGCAGCAGAACATCAGAACATCTGCCAGCTCCTCCCTCATCCTGGCTGTTCGCTGCTCCTCAGAAGTGCTGCCCTTCCGCAGCTCCTTGTTGAGCTTCCCCCTTCCTCCCGGATCCGGTGAGGGGCAAACCCAGAATCAAACAGATTCTTCGCTGGTTCGAGAAATTGTTGAGAAGCAAGACGCTGGGAGACTGCCGATCTCCCTGTGCAGCTGGTACTCTTCACCCGCCTTCCCTACCTGAGACTTGAAGAGGGCTTTCACGATGACATGGTTTTTCTTCTTCTGAGCCAGGTACACATTTTCAAACTTTCTTTTGCCCAGAGGACGCCCAGTCTCAAAGTCTTGGATTGCGAAGAAACGCGTTGAGAAGTTGGGGGTCTCCCTGCTGTTCTCCACCACCTTCTGGCCAGGGAGCAGCTGTGGGCTGGACATTGGAGCGGCTCAAGGGGACAGAAGAGATGGGATGACAAGCTTCCTCCGGAGAACCTCTCTGGGGCAGGTGTTCCGACCAGGCTGACCTGTCTGCTGGCCGTAGAGATTAGGGTAGGTGTTTTCCTTCCTGGCAGTCCTTAGAGGGAAAATGTGTGAGAACTGGAGCCCGTGGTACAACCTCCACATTGGTTGCTAGCAAATGACTGAACTTCTCCACAGGCAGTTTTATAAATATTTTTAAACTTGTAATTTGGAATTATTTTAGGCTTCCTCCTTGTTTTAGTGAACTTGATCTAGAAACACAAACATTTATTTACATAGACTGTTTTGCTTTATTTATTAAAAATGTAAAATCATTTCTTAGGCATAGTTATGTTTTTAACACTGTTTATTATACCCACCTTCCTTCTCCTAGCTTCCTAAAACTTTTCCTGGACTGAAAGCTTGTCCCTTAGTAAATGGTTTCAGGAAAGAACCAAGTTAGTTTGACTATTCAGTTCCTTTTGTACCAGAATGTTAGTAAGTGGACTGTAAGCCTTCTAGAAAGCCTGAAATGTAATAACCAGACATCCCTACTCAAAGGCATTTGAAATTAGTTTCCCCCTACATATACTTTTTATTGCAAAGGATCTGGTAGCTCAGATCGTAAAGAGTCTGCCTGCAATGCGAGAGCCCTGGGTTTGATCCCTGGGTCGGGAAGATCCCCTGGAGAAGGAAATGGCAGTCGACTCCAGTATTCCTGTCTGGAAAAATCCCATGGACAGAAGAGCCTGGTGGGCTACAGTCCATGGGGTCACAAAGAGTCGGAAATGACTGAGCAACTAACACTTTCACTTTCATTTACTACTTAACATTCTGTAATGCTGTGATTTGTAATAAAAAGATAATTTTAACATAGAAACACTTCCAGGATTAACATAGGGTAGGACTGCATTGTTTTTCCCTTGCAGAAAAGCAGATGTCTTCTGTCAGTCCTAAAATTAAACATAAGGCAGTTTCCCCTTAGAAACCTGTTTGTCTGCTATAAATGTACATAACAATATTATCCTCATAAAGTATAATAATTAAAATCACAGAAAGTTTCTGGAATGGTGGCTTATCCTCTGGATATTTAATATTTCTTTAAATAGCATAATTCTTTTAAAAAAAAACTATTAAAGTTTATAGAGCTCATTTAGTTGAATGAGATATTGGGCTATTAAGTATCATTAAGAAAATAGATTAACACCGATATCAGGAGGCAAGTGTTTATAGTTTCTGAATGATATATTGCTTTTAATAAAATTAAAATAATTAATTTTCAAAACACATTAGGACTTCCAAAATTAGAAGTCTTTCAACATTCAAGGTCATGGATATGAACCCTTGCTTTATGATGTTTCAGCTGATTCCCAGGCCCTCTTTTTTTATGCCTGAGGCTCCTGCATACTTATACAATTACTTATTTAACTATTTATTTACTTATTTATTTCTCTTCTCTTTGGAAAAACTTGGGAGTAAGAAGCTATACCCATTCACTATTGCCCTCATGCATTTAGAACTAAAATCTCTCTACCCCACTCTCAAATGGATAGATTTTATGCAGTTCCCGTGGAATTTCTGTTGAGTCTTCTCTGGTAAAAAAAACAACTGCCTAGAGTTTTTTTTTGTTTTGTTTTGTTTTGTTTTTCCGATATTTCTGTTGAATTGAATGTAGGGACTTGCCTATTTAATTGGCTTCAAATGAGGTGGTTATTGAATCTCATTATTGCCAATTAAAATTTTCCCTAAGAGACATTATAAAGGGGATCTTTGAAGTTGATTCCAAGTTTTAGGTAAAACTCTTCTGCTTAGCCACACCATACATACCAAAAAGTGAGATCTGTTTCTAGACATGTTGGGCAGATGACAAAAAAGCAATTTTTTCAACTAAGTTCATTGTCTTACTATCTGAATGTTATTTAGTATAATTTTATATAATAAATGACTAGCAAACTTTTGACTGGTTTTTAGGTATATTCTTGCCCTGTAATATCTGCCTCATTCCTTATAGTTAGGCGCTGAATTTATAACAAGGAGAATAAATCATCTTTGATTTAGAAAAATAATATGTACAGGTTCTCCAGGTATGATTGTGTAGGTTGTTCACTACACATGTGTACTTGGACAAGAAAACCATGTGTTGACTGATAGTCATCTTGGGATTTACTCTTCAAGCCATTTGCCCTCGTAAAGTTATGTCCTCCAAAGAAAGTCACTTTTTCTTCTAATTATGCAAAAGCTGTGCTTTGGCTATTATAGCCATTTAGTTTGAGAAATTCATGTAGTCATAGAAAAATGTGACCCATGTTCTGAGGCTATGTCACTATCATATATCAAAAATAAGCTGAGGCTTTAGCCCTAAGGAACACAACCTTAGATGTACTCCTTTAAATATATTACTTTAATATTGTAAATATTGAATGAATAGAAAATTTTTTTTAATTTACAATAAATAATTTTATCTCTGTTTTAAGTTCCATTTCTTTGTGGGATTTTTCATAGGATTTTGACAAATACAATTAAGAAAAACCATCAAAAATCAAGTAAGTGAAAATGACAATAGTATGAGATTCTATGCTATCAATAGGAAATTATTAGGTTGTAGATTAAATTGTCATTTTTTTTGGTGGTTAAATATAGTCAAATGCTATTGCTTTCCTATGGTTAAATCTAATTATTGCTCAGTACTCAGTCGCTAAGTCATGTCTGACTCTTTGCGATCCCATGGACTATAGCCTACCAGGCTCCTCTGTCCATGGGATTTCCCAGGCATGAATACTGGAGTGGGTTGCCATTTCCTTCTCCAATCTATCTCAATCTAAATAAAATGTTGCTAATGAAGCTTTTTTCCCAAACCACTTTCCTGACCTGTATCCCATCCTACATCTCATATTTCTCATCAAATTAAACTAGTAGTATGAACCTCTTATTGACTGACATATTAGTCTGTTCTTTATTCGTTAGTATATTTATTTCTTCCCTTAGTCAATATTTATTTACTGAATGTCTATTCTTCACCAATCAAAAACTATACATGGTGTACACATTCCTCTTTTAGGAAATATTGAAGTGTCTTTTTATAGAATGTCACTGCTGACTCCAAAGCTTCTGTCTTTGAATGTGAGATTTTGAGTGTGGGAGTTGGTATGGATGTATGTGCAAAATGAAAATTTAGTTTGTTGAATAAAAGTGAAGAATGAGAATGGGGACTGTAGAGCCAGCAGAGTGTTTGGTCTAGGCTGACTGGACCGTATCAGAGAGATCTTTATGCCTAAGAAGATAGAAGGTTAAGAGATTACATACTTTTTCTCTTGAGGAGAGCATCTGGTTCTGCCCCTGGTTCTCAACCCTCATCATGCATCAGAATCAAATGAGGAGGCTCAAAAATATATCCTCAAACATCTGACTTTTCTGGTTTTAGGTTCTAGCATGGCTTTTTTTTTTTTTCTTCTTTTTTCAGGCTTCCAGGTAAATTAATGTGCAGTGCCATGGAGACAGGCTTCTCTAGACAAAAACCAACACATGATGAAGGACACATAGCTTTCAGTTACTCAAGACTGGGTCAATATTGGGAATTAGGAGGGCTTCATTTTAACAAATGATGTTTGCTGATTCTATTTGTATTCTAAAACAGTGGTAAAGATTTTGGGGCTTGTGATTGGAACAAGGTCAATGAAGAAAATCTAAGAAAGTTCCAAATATAAGAGAGGGCATATAGTAACATAAAAGCAAACTCAACAGCTTTTATAAGGTAACATCATAGATATTTAAATAGCCATTGATATATACATATAGTAAGATAAGAAAGAATCTATTTTGATTATCATTTATTTTTGCTCAAAAAATTTTCTATAGTATAAATTTTAAAAATGTTTGTGTTTCCATAGAACAAACTATTTTGTTTATTATTTTAATGATTTTATTTGAGAGAATGGCTTTCCATGGAGGCAGCATTTTTCTGGGATCCAAAATCACTGCAGATGGTGATTGCAGCAATGAAATTAAAAGACACTCCTTGGAAGGAAAGTTATGACCAATGTAGACAACATATTAAAATGCAGAGACATTACTTTGTCAACAAAGGTCCGTCTAGTCAAGGCTATGGTTTTTCCAGTAGTCATGTTTGGATGTGAGAGTTGGACTATATAGAAAGCTGAGCACTGAAGAATTGGTGCTTTTGAGCTGTGGTGTTGGAGAAGACTCTTGAGAGTCCCTTGGACTGCAAAGAGATCCAACCAGTCCATCCTAAAGGAGATCAGTCCTGGGTGTTCATTGGAAGGAATGATGTTGAAGCTGAAACTCCAATACTTTGGCCACCTGATGTGAAGAGCTGACTCATTTGAAAAGACCCTGATGTTGGGAAAGATTGAGGGCAGGAGGAGAAGGGGACGACAGAGGATGAGACGGCTGGATGGCACCACTGATCTGATGGACATGGGTTTGGGTGGACCCTGGGAGTTGGTGATGGATAGGGAGGCCTGGAGTGCTGCAATTCATGGGGTCACAAAGATTCAGACATGACTGAGCGACTGAACTGAACTGAACTGAATGCAAAAGAAGGACCAGAATCGTATACACAAGGCGCCCTGAAATCTAGATTTTCCATGCATATACAAACTCTGGTTGTCTTGGTATGTCTTTCATCTCTTTGAATCTCATCTTAATTTTTAATGTGGGGAACACTACTTCTCCTGCTTGTATTAAAGAGAAGCACTCTTTACACTGAAAGACCTGTATAAATAACATAGCAAGAGGATGTCTATTGACAATTGTCATGTTTTGTTTTAAAATAGATGCACTGTGAAACCCCGTATTGTTCTGCCTTAGACCCTAGTATGCTGTTTCAAGAAGCATATGGTGTCCTATGCTCCTACTTTCTTTAAATTATAATTGATTTGCAACATTGTGTTAGTTTTGGGTGTACAGCAAAGTAAATCAGTTATACATATACATATATCCACTCTTTTATTAAAAATTCTTTTCCTATATAGGCTAATACAGATTACTGAGTAGAGTTTCCTGTACTATGGAGCAGGTTCTTACTAGTTATCAATTTATATACAGTAGTATATATAGGTTGGTCTCAATCTCCCAATTTATTCCTCCTTCCCTAACTCCATGGTAACCATAAGTTTGTTTCTACATTTGTGACTCTACCTTTTTTTCAAATAAGTTCATCTGTACCCTTTTCTTATATCCCACATATAAGCGATATCATGACAGTTGTCTTTCTCTGACTTACTTCACTCAGTATGACAATCTCTAGGCCCATCCATGTCGATGCAAATGACATTATTTTGTTCTTTTTTTTATGTTTCTACTTTTGATAGCTATTCCAGTGTGCAACGAGGTGGCCGAGTAGTTAAGGTGATGGACTGCTAATCCATTGTGCTCTGCACGCGTGGGTTCGAATCCCATCTGCGACGTCCGGTTGAGTTTATGGCCTTCTGTTGTGGCTCAGCTGGTGAAGAAACCACCACCCACAATGTGGGAGACTTGAATTCGATCCCTGTGTGGGGAAGATATCCACTCTGGATATCCACGCCTCTGTTTTGGGGGGTCAGCCCTGGTGGTTCAGAAGTTAAAACGTCTGCCTGCAATGCGGGAGACCTGGGTTTGATCCCTGGGTCTGGAAGATCCCCTGGGGAAGGCAATGGCAACCCACTCCAGTATTTTTGCCTGGAGAATCCCATGGAAGGAGGAGACTGGTGAGATACAGTCCACAGCATCGCAAAATGTCGGACAAAACTGAGTGACTTCACTTTCTTACTTTCTACTGTTTTTTTTTTCTTTTTCTTTTTTTTTAATTTAAATTTTACTTTTTTCCTTTACAATACTGTATTGGTTTTGCCATACATTGACATGAATCCACCACAGGTGTACATGAGTTCCCAACCCTGAACCCCCCTCTCACCACCCTCCCCATATCATCTCTCTGGGTCATCCCAGTGCACCAGCCCCAAGCATCCTGTATCCTGTATCGAACCTAGACCTCACTATATTTGTAACTTAGAAAACCTTTCCCTTTACACTTCCTTTTTTCTGAAAGTGGAGCCAAAACTGTTTAAACTCACTAGTTATGAAACAGACTTCTTGGTGCAGTGGAGAAAGAATTCATTAGGAATTAAAAGAAGAAGGATTATTGTCTTAATTTTACCAGGTCCCTGTATGGTGACCACGGCCCAGTCTTGGCTTTTCTGGTCCTTGTTCCAAAGCAGTGTGGCTAATTAGGCAAACTGAAGTGCCTCCTCTTTTCTGAAATCCTGTAATTCTCTTTGTGGGTTGGTTTACAGTTTTATTTTTGAAAAAAGCAATGCAAAACCATGAATGTTGTAAGTTATTTTTGTGCATAAACATCAAATCATATCGTTGAATTTATTGTATGTTTTGTTCAGAAAACTATATTAGGTTTTATTATTCTTTTCAAATTTTGCAATATGATGCACTAAAGCATAATATATTTAATCTTAGCCATACACTGATATAAAATCAATATTCCATTCTGAGATGCAGCCAAGTTTATGGAATTTCCATAAAATTTTACTTTCTGTATGGTTAAAAAAGAATGGAACTTCAACAACAATGTGTTTATCTCACTGGAATGAAATGTTATATAGGCAGGATAAAATGTTATTTTAATGTCATTTTTCATATTGTGATATATTGAAAGTGAATGTAATTTTATTGCCAGTACAAGTTTTTAAAACATGTCTTTCATTACAGATCACTTATTGTTCTGAAATGCATTTTTTCCCTTAATTTTAATAAATTATTTTTAAACTGCCTTTTAGCACACATTTCTGACAGATAGAGGCTTCACAAGTGGCTCTGTGGTAAAGAATTCATCTGCTAATGCAGGAGACACAGGAGATGGAGGTTCGATCCCTGGTTTGGGAAGATTCCCTGGAGGAGGAAATGGCAACCCACTCCAGTATTCTTGACTGAAAAAATCCCATGGACAGAGGAGCCTGGTGGGCTACAGTCCATTGGGTAGAAAAGAGTTGGACATGACTGAGTGACTAAGCATGTTGTGGCTGATAGAATTCCTATTTTTAAGACACTAAGAAATCAGAGGATATAAGCCATTTGCCCAGATATATGGTGCAAAGATTGCTGGGAGAAACAGCAGTAACCTCAGATATGCAGATGACACCACCCTTATGGCAGAAAGTGAAGAAGAACTAAAGAGCCTCTTGATGAAAATGAAAGAGGAAAGTGAAAAAGCTGGCTTAAAGCTCAACATTCAGAAAACAAAGATCATGGCATCCAGTCCCATCACTTCATGGCAAATAGATGGGGAAACAGTGGAAACAGTGTCAGACTTTATTTTTTTGGGCTCCCAAATCACTGCAGATGGTGATTGCCACCATGAAATTAAAAGACGCTTACTCCTTGGAAGGAAAGTTATGACCAACGTAGATAGCCTATTAAAAAATAGAGACATTACTTTGCCAACAAAGGTCTGTCTAATCAAGGCTATGGTTTTCCCAGTGGTCATGTATGGATGTGAGAGTTGGGCTATAAAAAAGCTGAGTGCCAAAGAATTGATGCTTTGAACTGTGGTGTTGGAGAAGACTCTTGAGAGTCCCTTGGACTGCAAGAAGATCCAACCAGTCCATCCTAAAGGAGATCAGTCCTGAGTGTTCATTGGAAGGACTGATATTGAAGCTGAAACTCCAATACTTTGGCCACCTGATGCAAAGAGCTGACTCATTTGAAAAGACCCTGATGCTGGGAAGGATTGAAGGCAGGAGGAGAAAGGGATGACAGAGGATGAGATGGTTGGATGGCATCACTGACCCAGTGGAGATGAGTTTGAGTAAACTCCAGGAGCTGGTGATGGACAGGGAGGCCTGGCGTGCTGTGGTCCATGGGGTCCTGAAGAGTCAGACACAACTGAGTAACTGAACTAACTGATGGTACAAAGACAAAACTGTGGTACTCTTGAAGGCCTGGGCAAAAAAGCTAGCTTCTGGAGTAATCCTTTCTTCTTGTCACACTTTCATGGATTCCATGAAGAGAATTGTTCATAGGTGCAGTTAAAGCTCAAGGTGGTAGAATGTTAATAGGAGGGTGTAAATAAGCCTTTTATGGCAAATATCTTGGTTCTTCTGTTATTTTCATGAAAGGTTTATATTTGAACATGACTTTTTATCCTTGTGAAGTGGTACAGCAAAACTATCAAAGCCTTGGTCTGGGGGCAAGGGTCCAGATGGATTGCTAAATCTGTATTGATTTTAAGTCCAGGCCCTCTTGCTATAAGGGGCCCAGTGGGTACTTGTGTTCAATCTGTTTCAGCAGGAAACTATTCTATTGTTTATGTCAAAACACTGCTGGGAATTGGTTATCCTTTATGTATCTGCATGCCTTGAGAGCAGAGGCATGAGGGCCTTTATTCTGGACCATCTCTTCAAAGATGCTGGTGTGATGAAAACAGCTTTGGAAGACAGAGTCTACCTTAGGAGCAGAGAGCAAGTTTCTTTACTGTCTGAGGTAAGAAAGATAATATATCCCCCTCTAAGGTAATGCCCAACCATTTCTTGTAGTCTATTACAAAAGATTTGGGTTCCCTAAGCTCAAGGTTCCACTTTTGTAATACAATCCATTCTTCTTTCTGTTGCACAAAGGAGTCTTGCTTTTTCAAAGTACCAATTACCTCTGGAAACAGCTTTTCTCATGACTTACAAAACTATCTTACTACTTTCCATTCAAGTTGTCAAACTAAGCATTATTCTCATCTTCCTTCGTTTACCAAGGACTATTTCAATGACTTAAAAATTGAAAAGAACTATTGCAACATAGATCAGGAAGAAGGCCATCAAATCACCACACATGTGGATACATTTCTAGAAGGCAAAAAACTAATGAGACAACATTAATAGATCTGACATTTAAAAAAAAAGCCAAACACAGTCCAGAATATTCAGAAGAGAAGGCCTCATAATGTAGACATTTTTGTTGGAAGAATCATAGAATGAGTCCAGCGTTAAAGTGAGAGAGACTGGGAGAAGTATGGGATTATAGCAAGTTATCAGGATGCTTAGTTAAAGGATAGCCTATTGAATATGATGACAAACTCTCCCAGGTATAAGAAGTCATTGTCTGTCATCAGTGTTTATCCTGCCATTAGCTTGAGTGTGGTTACAAAAAGAAATCTAATCAATACTCTAGGAAGAATAGGAAATCATACTATGGTGGCTAGCACTCCAATCTAAGGCCTTTCTTGATTTCATATTTCCCAGATGGCACACCCATACTGGTTTGACCCTAGCTATGCACAATGCAGAGTTCCAAAGAATAGCAAGAAGAGATAAGAAAGCCTTCTTCAGCAATCAATGCAAAGAAATAGAGGAAAACAACAGAATGAGAAAGACTAGAGATCTCTTTAAGAAAATTAGAGATACCAAGGGAACATTTCATGCAAGGATGGGCTCGATAAAGGACAGAAATGGTATGGACCTAACAGCAGCAGAAGATATTAAGAAGAGGTGGCAAGAATACACAGAAGAACTGTACAAAAAAGATCTTCATGACTCAGATAATCACAATGGTGTGATCACTCACCTAGAGCCAGACATCCTGGAATGTGAAGTCAAGTGGGCCTTAGAAAGCATCACTATGAACAAAGCTAGTGGAGGTGATGGCATTCCAGTTGAGCTGTTTCAAATCCTGAAAGCTGATGCTGTGAAAGTGCTGCACTCGATATGCCAGCAAATTTGGAAAACTCCGCAGTGGCCACAGGATGGAAAAGGTCAGTTTTCATTCCAATCCCAAAGAAAGGCAATGCCAAAGAACGCTCAAACTACTGCACAATTGCACTCATCTCACATGCTAGTAAAGTAATGTTCAAAATTCTCCAAGCTAGGCTTCAGCAATACATGAACCGTAAACTCCCTGATGTTCAAGCTGGTTTTAGAAAAGGAAGAGGAACCAGAGATCAAATTGCCAACATCCACCGGATCATGGAAAAAGCAAGAGAGTTCCAGAAAAACATCTATTTCTGCTTTATTGACTATGCCAAAGCCTTTGACTGTGTGGATCACAATAAACTGTGGAAAATTCTGAAAGAGATGGGAATACCAGACTACCTGACCTGCCTCTTGAGAAATCTGTATGCAGGTCAGGAAGCAACAGTTAGAACTGGACATGGAACAACAGACTGGTTCCAAATAGGAAAAGGAGTACGTCAAGGCTGTATATTGTCACCCTGCTTATTTAACTTCTATGCAGAGTACATCATGAGAAACACTGGACTGGAAGAAACACAAGCTGGAATCAAGATTGCCGGGAGAAATCTCAGTAACCTCAGATATGCAGATGATACCACCCTTATGGCAGAAAGTGAAGAGGAACTAAAAAGCCTCTTGATGAAAGTGAAAGAGGAGAGTGAAAAAGTTGGCTTAAAGCTCAACATTCAGAAAATGAAGATCATGGCATCCAGTCCCATCACTTCATGGGAAATAGATGGGGAAACAGTGGAAACAATGTCAGACTTTTTTGGGGGGGGCTCCAAAATCACTACAGATGGTGACTGCAGCCATTAAATTAAAAGACGCTTACTCCTTGGTAGAAAAGTTATGACCAACCTAGACAGTATATTCAAAAGTAGAGACATTACTTTGCCTACTAAGGTCCGTCTAACCAAGGCTATGGTTTTTCCAGTAGTCATGTATGGATGTGAGAGTTGGACTGTGAAGAAGGCTGAGTGCTGAAGAATTGATGCTTTTGAACTGTGGTGTTGGAGAAGACTCTTGAGAGTCGCTTGGACTGCAAGGAGATCCAACCAGTCCATTCTGAAGGAGATCAACCCTGGGATTTCTCTGGAAGGAATGATGCTAAAGCTGAAGCTCCAGTACTTTGGCCACCTTATGCGAAGAGTTGACTCACTGGAAAAGACTCTGATGCTGGGAGGGATTGGGGGCAGGAGGAGAAGGGGACGACCAAGGATGAGATGGCTGGTTGGCATCACGGACTCGATGGAAGTGAGTCTGAGTGAACTCCGTGAAATGGTGATGGACAGGGAGGCCTCACGTGCTGTGATTCATGGGGTCGCAAAGAGTCAGACACGACTGAGCTACTGAACTGAACTGAACTGATGCACGGTGCCATAAGCCTGTTCATTGACTCACCCTTCCTGTAGTACACAAATCTTTAGTTCATTCTTTTTTTTAGGGGAAAAGTGTTGTAGCAAAAGAAACCAGTACAAGGGCAGTATTCTTCATTGCTATAGATGAACAATTAGCAAAGATATCCAGAATTTTGGAAAATAAACGAATGGCGTAAAAGTTCAGCCTCAAGAAAAACATGGAGACAAGATTATTCAGATTAAATTGTTGTTCATGGAGCACAAAATCTATCTTCTTCCCATTTAATATACAGAAAAGTTCAAGATGATATATCAATATAGCAACTTTGAAAAAATACAAGAAAGAATTCTGAAATCGGAAATATAAATGCTGGGATAAACTAGTAAGTAGAATAACTGGAAGGAAAATTTAGAAAAAAATCTCTCAGAAATTGAGAAAAAAGAGATGGAAAATATGAGAATGGAATATCAACATAGGTAAATCAAGATATAGCAAAAATGTAAAGAATAAGGAAGAGGGAGTAAGTTTAAATGGAGGACAATTTTTTAATAATTTATTTATATTTTTTGAAGGATAATTGCTTTACAGAATTTTGTTGCTTTCTGTCAAACCTCAACATGAATCAGCCATAGGTAGACATATATCCCCTCCCTTTTGAGCTTCCCTCCCATATCCCTCCCCATCCCACCCCTCCAGGCTGATACAGAGCCCCTGTTTGAGTTTCCTTAGACATACAGCAAATTCCTGTTGGTTACCTATTTTACGTATGGCAATTTCAGTTTCCATGTTACTCTCTCCATGCATCTCACCCTCCCCTCCCCTCTCCCCATGTCCACAATCCTATTCTCTATGTCTGTTTCTCCATTGCTGTCCTGTAAGTAAATTCCTCAGTACCATTTTTCTAGATTCCATATATATGCATTAGAATATGATATTTATCTTTCTCTTTCTGACTTAGTTCTGTTTGTATAATAGGTTCTAGGTTCATCCACCTCATTAGAATTGATTCAAAGGCATTCCTTTTTATGGCTGAATAATATTCCATTGTGTATATGTACTGAAATTTCCTTATCCATTCATCTGTTGATGGAAATCTAGGTTGCTTCCATGTTCTAGCTATTGTAAATAGTGTTGCAATGAACAATGGGATATATGTGTCTTTTTCAACTTTGGTTTCCTCAGGGTAAATGGCTAGGATTGGGTTGCTGGCTCATATGGTGCTTTTATTCCTAGTTTTCTAAGGATATTAACAGCAGCAAGCAGAAAGCAACAAGTAACATAAAGGGAAACTCCATACATTTAACAGCTGATCTTCTAGCAGAAATTCTGCAGGCCAGAAGGGAATGGTATGATATATTTAAAATACTGAAAGGGAAAAATCTACAACCAAGATTACTTATTACTTGTAGGTTACAGCAAGGATCTCATTCAAGATTGATGGAGAAATAAAAAGCTTTTCAGACAAGCAAAAGTTAAGAGAATTCAGTACCAACAAAGCAGCTTTACAAGTGTTAAAGGGACTTATATAGTCAAGAAATACAAGAGAAGAAAAAAGATCTACAAAATTAACCCCAAACAATTAAGAAAATGACAATAGGAACATATATATCAATAATTACTTTAAAGTAAATGGATTAAATGCTCCAACCATAAAACACAGACTGGCTTAATGGATACAAAAACAAGGCTCATGTTTATGCTATCTACAAGAAACCCACTTCAGACCTCAAAACACATATAGACTGAAAGTGAGAGGATGGGAAAATATATTCCATGAAAATAGGAAGCTAAAGAAAGCTGGAGTAGCAACCCTCACAACAGACAAAATAGACCTTAATATAAAGATTACAAGAGATAAGGAAGGACACTGCATAATGATCAAGGGATCAATCCAAGAGGAAGACATTTGTCTTCCTCAAATGTAAATATCTATGCACCCAACATAGAAGCACCTCAATACACAAGATGAACACTAACAGACATAAAAGGAAAAATTGACACTATCACAATAATAGTATGGGACTTTAACACCTGACTCACACCAATGGATAGATCATCAAAATAGAAAATTAATAAGGAAACACATTAAATGATACATTAGATGAGATGGATCTCATTGATACCTTCTTGACATTCCATCCAAATGCAGAAGAATACACCTTCTTCTCAAGTGCACATTCTCCAGGATAGACCATATCTTGGGTCACAAATCAAATCTTAGTAAATTTAAGAAAATTGAAATCCTATCAGCATCTTCTCTGACCACAATGCTGTGAGACTAGATATCAATTACAAGAAAAAAACTGTAACAAACACAAACACATGAATATTAAACAAAACATTTCTAAATAACCAACAGGTTACTGAAGAAATCAAAAGGGAAATAAAAAAATTTCTAGAAACAAATGAAAATGAAAACACAACAACTCAAAACCTATGAGACACAGCAAAAGCAGTTCTAAGAGGAAAGTTTATAGCAATACAATCCTATCTCAAGAAACAAGAAAAACGTTGAATAGACAACCTAACTTTACACCTAAAACAACTGGAAAAAGAAAAAAAAATGCCCAAAATTAGTAGAAGGAAAGAAATCATAAATATCTGAGCAGAAATAAATGAAAGAAATAATAATAAAAATTAATAAAACTAAAAGCTGGTTCTTTGAGAAGATAAACAAAATTGACAAACCTTTAACCAGACTCAGCAAGCAAGAAAAAAAGAGAGAAGAATCAAATTGACAAAATTAGAAATGAAAAAGGAGAGGTTACAACAGACACTGCAGAAATAAAAAGGATTATGAGACTATTATGAACAACTATGTGGCAAAAAAAAAAAAAAAATGGATAACCTGGAAGAAATGGACAGATTCTTAGAAAAGTTTAATCTTCCAAGACTGAACAGGAAGGAATAGAAATTATTAACAACCCAACTATAAGCATTGAAATTGAAGCTATGATCAAAAATCTCGCAAAAAACAAAAGCCCAGGAACAGATGGCTTCACAGGAGAATTCTATCAAACATTTAGAGAAGAGCTAATGCCTGTCCTCTAAAACTCTTTCAAAAAATTTCAGGGGAAGGAACACTTCAAACTCATTCTATGAGGCCACCATCACCCTGATACCAAAATCAAAGATAACATAAATGGAGGACAACTTTGATAGCTGAAATAAGACAAATGCTTTTAAGTTGAAAGGGCATCAAAAATAAAAACAAAATGGAATAAAAATGCCATCAATTAGACATATTTTTGTACAATTTCAGAGCATGATGGCACAAGAGAAGATTCTAACACCTTTCATAGACAAACAACCTATCAAAGGATCACTGACAAAGGATTATTTTTTATTAGCTCTGCTGCTGCTGCTGCTGCTGCTAAGTCGCTTCAGTCGTGTCTGACTCTGTGCAACAACATAGACGGCAGCCCACTAGGCTCCTCTGTCCCTGGGATTCTCCCGGCAAGAATACTGGAGCGGGTTGCCATTTCCTTCTCCAATGCATGAAAGTGAAAAGTGAAAGTGAAGTCGCTCAGTCGTGCCTGACTCTTAGCTACCCCATGGACTGCAGCCTACCAGGCTCCAGATACTAGATATTCTTGTTTTGAGTGGGGAAAATGGGCATAGATTTCTCCTGTCAGCTAAAATGTCCATTTAATAACAATAGAGCAGAAGAAAATATTTTGAGAAATGTCCACAATTGTACATTCCACAAAATAAGAAAACAGAGAATCAACTGTAGAAACAAAGAAACTAACCTAACCAGAAAAAGAGAAAACTAGTTCTTATGCACTTTGAACTCGCTTATACTGTGGCTGTGTGCAAATCCTAAAATGCTTCTTTTATTCCAGGAAAACTTGATGTCTTTAGGAGATGGAAATAAGTATTAGATAGATAGTACGTACCTATAGCTGTATTGATATATATCAATATCTATGTATATATTGGGCTTCCCAGGTGGTGCTAGTGATGAAATATCAGCCTGCCAATGCAGGAGATACAAGAGATGCTGGTTTGATACCTGGGACAGGAAATCCCCTGGAGGAGGGCATGGCAACCCACTCCAGTGTTCTTTCCTGGAGAATCCCATGGGCAGAGGAGCCTGGTGGGCCACAGTCCATAGGGTCGCAAAGAGTTGGACACAACTGAAGTGACTTAGCAGGTCTGCCCATGTGCTATGCTTAGTCGCTCAGTTATGTCTGATTCTTTCTGACCCAATGGATACGCACACACACACACACACACACACACACACACACACACACTTAGAGAGAGAAAGAGATTGGTAATCTGATGCTGCAGTAGCACCTCCCATGTTTGTCATCAGCTCTGACACAAAGTCAGGCAATTTACATCTGCTTGAAGAAGCCTAAGTCACATGCTCACAAATTCAAGTACAGAGAAGGTTGGAAACCAAGTACCTAGAATTTTCAACACTTACAGGAAAGGTGGTATTTTCATGTTTTCTCTCTCTTGCCCAGACTAATAAAGAAGAGATTATTCAAACACAGTAAAAGGTTTAGGTGTGAAAGGGAAGAAAAGAAATGCCTTTTTTTAAGGTTTAGAAATTGAATGTAAGATTTAAATTAATTAATTTATTCTAATGGGAAGATAATTATTTTATAATATCATGATGGTGTTTGCCATACATCAACATGAGTCAGCCACAGGTATACATGTCCCCTCACTTCCTGAACCCCTCTCCCACCTCCCTCCCTACTCTATCCCTATGGGTTGTCCCAGAGCACAGGCTTACGTGGTTGCC
The DNA here is from genome assembly GCF_014754425.2 of Oryx dammah. NCBI lineage: Eukaryota > Metazoa > Chordata > Mammalia > Artiodactyla > Bovidae > Oryx > Oryx dammah. Next base: position 16,388,942 of record NW_024070204.1, read on the forward strand.
CTGCTTCATTCATTGAACAGGCACTTGTCATCTATTTTACATATGGCAATGTACATATTTCAGCGCTATTCTCTCAAGTCATCCCACCCTCGCCTTTTTCCACTGAGTCCAAAATAAAAAAAAGACTAAATGTAAGATTTAAAGTTCAAAAGATCTTGAAATCAGTGACTTTGATAAAGTTTATGAGAATATAAAGGCTCAAGGATTCCTCCCTGGGTTAATGTGCTTTGGGAGGTGTGGTAATTTTTATGAACTAAAGGAAAGTACCCTACGTCTTAAGTGACTCTGAAAATATTTCTCCCCAGACTGTTAATTTACTGAAATGGAGAAAATTTCTTGTAAGTCCTCTATTACCCGTGGCAGCTTGAGGAACAATTCACACTTAAATAGCTGTTTCATAATAGCAACTTATTCTCTGCCAGCTGCATGATCCTTTAAATCTAATGTGCACCCAGGAAAGAGACTAGTAGTATAACAGAGCAACACTAATGTACTTTGAATGCCATATTGGATCTGTTTATTGAGATGTAATCAGTTACTACATAAGCTAGCTAAAAATTATAACAAAAGTGGTAGAAAGTTATTTTTATGAAAATTTTGGGGCCAGTGTATGATTTATCCAAAATGTAACTTTTCTCTTTTTTTTCCTGTTAAATTCTGTCCTTTAGAAGAATACGGCAAAACCTAAGTTGATATTATCTTGCCTTAAATGTATAGCATGTTATTTTCCACATGACTTTAACCTCAGCATATTAGACTTATGAAACTTAGTTTTTAAGTTATAATTGCTCTGTTAGTGATTTGGATGACAAGATTAATTGCATATGGAACTTATATCTTGATTACAGTATTTGGAGGCAGAACTATAATTTATAAATGGAATTTTATTTATTAAGTTGAACCATATGGGATTGGGTTTGTTAGGTCAAAAATATCCAGATAGTGATAATTTCATATAGTTTAACCTAGAAAAAATGAGCTTTTTATTAGAATTAGTTGTGTATAAAGACAATTCCTTGTGCTTCTACTTCCCTAGCATTCAATAAATTTTGGAACTTGAGGAGACTGTAGTGAATACTTCAACTTATGCCTTCACAAAATTAGATATTTCCTTTACAAACTGCCCTGATGGGCCTTATCACACTATAAGAATTGAAAAAAAAAAAGACTCTGAAACCATTTTATGTTTTTGTTTAAAAATATGAAGTTTAAGCTATAGTGGTCCAAAACTCTTGTGAGATTTATTAGTAATAAGGTAAAGTTGCTCAGTCATGTCCAACTCTTTGCGACCCCATGGGCTGTAGCCTACCAGGCTCCTCTGTCCATGGGATTTTCCAGGCAATAGTACTGGACTGCATTGCCATTTCCTTCTCCAGGGGATCTTCCTGACCCAGGGATCGAACCCGGGTCTCCCACATGGTAGACAGACGCTTAACCGTCTGAGCCACCAGGGAAGCATGCATATGACCTTAATTCTGACTGAAGACTTTCACACAGTCACTCTTTCCACCAATAATACTTGTGTCTTCCCAGATTCCAAGATTTCTCTGATCCTCTACTAAACCTCTGGCTGATTCCAAACAGCTGGATGGACATTTTTTGTTTGTTTGTTTGTTTTTGAAATTTACACATTGCTTTATACCTTTATGGCATGTTTACTGAGTTAGTTATTATATGATTTCTTTCATCTCACAGCCTGAATCCTTGGTGGGGGGGAAGGCTTGTCTCACTTTTTTCTGTATGTGATAATGCATAGGAAATGTTTTTCCTCATTAGTTATTGACACATTTGTGTCCATCAATGGATGAATGGGTCAAGAAAATGTGTGTGTTTATAATAGCTAGGACATGGAAGCAAACTAGATGTCCATTCACAGATGAATGGACAAAGAAAATGTGGTGCATATATACAACTGAATATTACTCAGCTGTAAAAAGAATAGCTTTGAGTCAGTTCTACTGAGGTAGATGAACCTAGAACCTGTTATACTGAGTGAAGTAAGTCAGAAAGAGAACAAATATTGTACATTAACACATATGTATGGAATCAAGAAAAATGGTATTGATGAGCCTATTTGCAGGGAAGGAATGGAGACCCAGATGTAGAGAACAGACTTGTGTACACAGTGGGGGGAGGAGAAAGTGGGATGAATGGAGAAAGTAGCATTAATATATACACACACACACACACACAATACCATGTGTAAAACAGATAGCTAGTGTGAACCTACTGTATAACACAGGGAGCCTAGCCTGGTGCTCTGTGAAGACATTGAGGAATGGGATGGGGGAAGGGGCAGGGGGCTCAAGAAGGAGAGTATATATGTATAATCATGACTGATTTACATTGCTGTACAGCAGAAACCAATACAACATTGCAAAGCAATTTTCCTCCAATTAAAAAATAAAACAAAAAAGAAATTGTGTAACTTTATATAATACAGTATTATACTGCACTCAATGAGAAGAGAATTCTATTATTTGTTACAATATGGATGGACATGGAGGACATTGTGCAATGAATGAAATATGTCAGAGAGACAAAAACTGTATGGTATCCCTTATACAGGAAATGTGTTTAAGTAATACATATAGAAACAGGGAGTAAAAAAGTGGTCACCAGGAGCTGGAGGAGGATGGAGAAATAGGGTGATGCTGGCAAAAGGATATAGACTTTCAGTTATAAGATGAAGAAGGTCTGAGGTTTTAATGAATAATGTGATTATAATTTATAACACTGTATTACATGTCTGAAATCTCCTAAGAGAGTAACACTTAAATGTTCTCATCAAAAAAGAAAACAGAAGAGAAAATAGGTGAGGTGATAGATTTATTACTGAAATCAAAGGAGAGAATTATTTCATAATATACATTTATAACAAACCATCACTATTTTGTCAATTATATTTCAATAAATATATTGGCTGAATTAAATGACTTTCTGAACAAAAATTGAAAGCAGCTATTAAACTTTCCTTAAAAATGATTAAATGGATAATATATATTTTAATATACATAAATACATTAGCATTATATATATAGATAGATACATATAATTGAGTCTTCTCAAAATTAATATGTTCAAGGTTTAACCACCAGCCACTGTGACTGCGTTTGAAAACAAGGCCTTTAGAGAGGCAGTTAAGGTTAAATGAGCTTGTCAGGGAGAAGCCTTAATCTAGTAGGACTGTGTCCTCAGAAGAGGACAAGATACCAGAGATGCACACACAGGAAAGTCCATGTGAACAGTGCCCAGGAGAGAGGCCAATGGAGAAACCGAACCCGCCAACACCTTGATCTTGGACTTCAACCTTCAAAACTATGAGAGTATGAATATTCATATTCATATTCATAGCTCATAGAGTAGAAATAAGTTCTCACTTCTCTTAAAGTAACCCCGTCTGTGGTATTTTGTTATGGCAGCCCTAGTAAGTGAATACACAAAACAAAGAAAGCCTGGATCCAAACAGTGTTCTCTGGGCCAGCATGTAATTCACGCATATATTGCCAGTTCTCTACTATTAGTTCTATTACTCCAACACCAAAGTAAGCAAAGGACATTAGGGACCTGAATCTGACAGATTCAGGGTTCCTCCAAAAGCAATGTCGCATCCATGCTTGGAGTTTGCTTATATTCACTGTGAATCATTAGTAAAATTTAGCATTGAGTGACAGCTATGCTTTCTATGAGTCTGCTTTGATAAGGCAACATTTTACGGTATTTCAGGTGGTCCTGCAAATGAAAGCTAATACATTACAATTGAAACAACAATTTCAGACCTGTAAACCTGCATCTTGATAAATAGCCCTTGTATTCATTTCTTACGGCTGCCATAATAAAATATCACAAACTAGGTGGTTTTATACAATGGAATTTTTTTCTTTGAAAGTTCTGGAAGCTGGAAGTACTATATTAAGCTGTGGACAGGGCCATGCTCTCTCTGAGAGCTCTCAGATGAAATCTCTTCTATATCTTATTCTTAGTTTCTGGTGTCACCAGCAATTCTTAGTCTCCCTGGGCTTACAGATACATCACTCATCTCTGCTTCTGCTATTACCCAGCGTTCCTCCTGTGTGTCTCCACCTCTATGTATCTCCCCCTCTTTTTAAAAGAACATCAGCCGTTTGGGTTAAGGGGTCACTCTACTCCAGTGTGAATTCACATTAATTTGATCATATCTGCAAAGTCCCTGTTTTCAAATAAGGTCACATTCATAGGTACCAAGGCTTTAGGACTTGAATGTATCTTTTGTGAGGACATCATTCAATGCACAGCAGCCCCTAAATCTCTGTCACTTCCATTTCTTATTTCTTCTTTAGACTAGAAGGGGAATTTAAAGAATAATTCATCCATCTATTTATTCACTTATAGAACAAATAGTGTCAGGTACTAGTTTAGATGCTGATGGTAAAGTTGTGGACAAGATAGACCAGGACCTTGCTCCTTCAGAGTTAATATTCTAATTATGGGCCTCTGGAGTGAACATATAAATAAGTAGATAAGTGGGAGGATTTTTGATAGTAAATATTATGAGAGAAATATGGCAGGAAATAGGACACAGAGTGACTTAGTAGAAACGAGATGAAGGCTTCCTTGCTTAGATAATAAGACTGTAGAAGTCTTCATTAAGAGTGGAATATTTAAACTGAGGCCTAAATGAAGAAAGTTCTAATAGGGAAGCATTCTAAGTAAAATGATGAGACAGTTAAAATTCTTTAAAATCTTTGGTTTAAAAAGTAAAAAGAAAACTCCTGTGGTTAGTGACTGAGGGTGAGGCAAAGGTAGAATCTCAGACAAAAGTGGTCAGATCACTTTCACGGTAACAATATGTTTAAATTTTATTTCAATTAAGGATGGAAACCGAAATCAGTTTAAAGGTATTTGAATTAGTCTAGGTAAAAGATGACAGCGATTTAGATTAGAATGGTAGCAGTGGAGACAGTGAGAAGTGATTGACTTTGCCATAGATTTATCAGTTATTTATTACGTGCCAAGAACAGTCCATCTGTGGTAGGCTGAGTAATGAAAGTGTTAGTTACTCAACTGTGTCCTTCTCTTTCTGACCCCATGAACTATTGCCTGACAGGTTCCTTTGTCCATGGAATTCTCCAGGCAAGAATGCTAGTGTGGGTAGCTGTTCCCTTCTTTAGGGGATCTTCCAGACCCAGGGATCAAACCCCAGGTCTCCTGCATTGTGGACAGATTCTTAACTGTCTGAGCCACAGTCTGAGCCACCAGGAAAGCCCCTGAGTAATGGCCACCTCAAAATGTCTCCATATTATGCATATATCTTATGAATATATCATGTTTCATCACATGTATTGTGTAGCGAAGGAGACTTTGCAGATATAATTAAAGTTTGGACCTTCAAATAGATAAATAATTATGGATTATTTTATAGGGAAAATCTAATCACATGAACTCTGGCTAGAATTAAAAATATGAGGCAGAAGGAAAAATTGGAGAGATGCTAAGGAAGGGAAGGACTAGATCCGCTGAGGTGAGAGGAGAGACACAGAGAAAATATGGGAAGGAATGCAGACAGCCTCTAGGGTCAAAGACTCGTCCCTGGCTGATGGCTGGCAAGGAAACTGGGACTTCATTTCTCCAGCTGCAAGGAAATAAATTCTGTCAACAACTGAGCTTGAAAGCAGATTCAAGCCCAGAACCTCTGAAGGGAATTCTAACACTGATTTTGGTTGTTTGAGACTAAGCAGAAGACCCATCTGAGCCAAGCTGCACCTGGATTTCAGATCTACAGAACCATGAGATAATGCATGGTGTGGTGTAAGCCGTTGAATTCATGGTTATGTGTTATAGTAACAGTGGAAAACTAACACAATTTCCATTAAGGAATTGGTTCAAATAACGGATCTTTTCTATTCCCATTGTCATACATCTTGGGTAATAAATTACTTGAGTTTCCCTGGTGGCTCAGACAGTAGAGAATCCGCCTGCAATGCGGGAGAGCTGGGTATGATCCATGAATTGGGATGATCCCTGGAGAAGGAAACAGCTACCCACTCCAGTGTTCTGGCCTGGAGAATTCCATGGACAGAAGAGCTTGACAGGCTACAGTCCTTGGGGTCACAGAGTCATGAGTGAGCGATTTTGGACTTTATTATCATGGATGACCACTGAAAAACCTCTCTAATCTAACTTAATGTTCACATTCAGTCAGAGACATTGTTTAAAGTGCAAATCTGATTGGGACAGTGTTTCTTTACATGAATAAGAACTTTTGTCCTTAAAACCAATTCAAATGGCCTCTCCTGCAGGAAGCCTTTCATAATGAACTCCTCCAGGTCTAATGTTTTTTTCTCTGCTTCCAGAGGACAGTCCCTATTTATCATTCTATCTCATCTCCTGACCTACTAAAAAGTCTTTTTTCCATTTTAAAATGTATTCTATTTTTAATTTCATAAATGATACATGAATCAGTCAAAACCATTCATTGACTATGAAATGTTACACAATTTTTTTCTGTGTAATCTCATATCTAAAAGAAGTCACTATTAACAGTTTCAATTGTATATATTTTCTATACATACAAATTGAAAATTGATATCTGTATGTGTCATATATGTGTGTGTGTGTGTTTACACGTGTACTAGTATCCTTCTTAAATAGGGCTTCCTTGGTAGCTCAGCTGGTAAAGAATCTGCCTGCAATGAAGGAGACCCTGGTTCGATTCCTGGGTTGGAAAGATCCCCTGGAGAAGGAAAAGGCAACCCACTCTAGTATTCTGGCCTGGAGAATTCCATGGACTGTATGGGGTCACAAAGAGTTGGACACAACTGAGTGACTTTCACTTCACTTCACTTCATCCTTCATAAAACATGGAACATGTTTATGAATTTGTGTTGTAATCGTGTTTTTATTGTTTTTACATTAAGCATAGTTAAGCTATGTTTTTCATAATGGCTCTAAATTATTTCATTGTTTGTGTATATTTTCTTTAATTTGATCCCCTTTAGATAATTTTTAGAAATAATTTTAGCTTTATCTTGATAATGAAAATACTTCTATAATTGGTGTGCAAATATAGATATGTGTTTGAATTTATGAAAATATGTGGAATAAATATGTAAAAAAGGAATCAAGGAGCATGTCATTTGAAATTGTCAAATTGCCTTCCAAGAATTCTGTGATAATTAAAATTGGTAGGCATCATCAGTGTATGATGCCTCTTGTCTCTTCACAACCTTAGTCACATATAATATTTGAGGTAGAATAAAGACAATAACTACAGGAAAAGTATAACTAGAAGCTATGAGAAGAAGTCTCTGAAAAGAGTAAGTTTGTGGTGAAGATTAGGACAGAGATTGTGTTTTTTATTATAAAACTTTCTGTGCTGCTCAATTTTTTTAAAACTAAGATAAATCTTAGGAAAAATAATCACAAGAAAGGATATCTCTTATTCGGGTTAAAGACTATAAGGTGCACTTGTGGTAAAGACCCCATCTGACAATGCAGAAGACCTAAGAGTTCAATCCCTAGGTCGGGCAGATTCCCTGGAGCCAGGCATGGCAACCGACTCCAGTATTCCTGCCTGGAGAATCCCATGGACAGAGGAGGCTGGTGGGCTATGGTGCACAGAGTTGCAAAGAGTCAGACAAAACTGAAGAGATTCAGTGGTGGACTTTATATTTGGAATTTAACTTTTTGTTATTACCAGTTTATTAATTTTATTTCTCTCACAGTAAAGTATATGCTTTATGAAAAGAGTTTTCCAACAGTTCTCCCATATTTCATCATGCCAAACACATTGATTTAGCCATATGGCATGCTGTGTGCTAAATCACTTCAGTCATGTCCAGTTCTTTGTGACCCTATGGGCTGTAGCCCACCAGGCTCCTCTGTCCATTGGATTATCCAGGCAAGAATAGTGGAGCAGGTTGCCATGCCCTCCTCCAGGGGATCTTCCCCACCCAGGAAATGAACGCGTGTCTTTTATGGGTCCTGCGTTAGCAGACAGGTTCTTTACCACTAGCGCCACCTGAGAAGCCTTAGGCATATTAGATGGGCTCAAAAATATAAACTGAAGTAATTTACAAAGATTAGGTACCAGAAGAATGCTATAAATGTGAAGCGATTGGCCAAGGAAAGTGAGCCAAATTTAATTCTTACTTATAAGTTAGTGAAGAAGCCATTTCAATTGTCAAATATACTGGACCAGTCCTTCAGGCATAGTGCAATAACATGTAGTCCTGGGTATCTGGAGATCTGATTTCCAGTCTTAGCCACGAGCTAGCTGCATACTTTTCCTGAGTCTTAGTTTTCCATCTACAAATGGATACATAGAGACATAGACATAGACATATACATATGCCTATGTATATGTGTGAATGTATGTAATGAAGTAAGGTTTCATCAGTATCATACTTATATGACATAATTTTAAAAGATAATTGTATAGCATTAAATGATTCATCAGAGTATTTTTTTTTTTTTTTAACCGCTGTCTTCAGGAACTGTCTGCTGCTACTGCTAAGTCCCTTCAGTCGTGTCCGACTCTGTGTGACCCCATAGAGAGCAGCCCACCAGGCTCCCCCGTCCCTGGGATTCTCCAGGCAAGAACACTGGAGTGGGCTGCCATTTCGTTCTCCAAAGCATGAAAGTGAAAAGTGAAAGGGAAGTCACTCAGTCATGTCCGACTGACTCGCTCAGTCCCCATGGACTGCAGTCTACCAGGCTCCTCCGTTCAAGGGATTTTCCAGGCAAGAGTACTGGAGTGGGGTGCCATTACCTTCTCCTTCAGAAACTGTTTATCTTATAATAAATAAAAAATAAATATATTAAAAATATGAGTTATTCAATAGCACAATTCATGGTCAAAACTTTAAAAAAAGCATATTATAAGACTTAAAAATACTATTTCAAATATAAGTTTGTATGTGTGTGTGCTCAGTTGCTCAGTCATGTAAAACTCTTTCTGACCACATGGGCAAGAATATTGGAGTAGGTTGCCATTTCCTACTGCAGGGTATCTTCCTGACCAGGGATTGAACTCACGTTTCTTGCATCTCCTGAATTGCCAGGGGGGTTCTTTATTACTGCACTACCTGGGAAACCCTATAGGATATGTAATAACACTTTTTTTCCAAAAAAACTTAACCCAAAGGTAGCTGCATTTATGGCAAAACCAATACAATATTGTAAAGTAAAATAATAAAAATAATAATAAAATTTAAAAAATATCAAAAAATAAATAAATTTAAAAAAAGAAAATTAAAATTTGGGGTAATAAATATCCCAGATGCTATACAAAAGTATGCTTTTATAAATAGAAAAATGCAGTTGATTGTAGGAAAATACTATAGCTCAGATTATATGGATTATATTTGTGTATGTACATATTATATTTCAAATATTCACTTATGGAGTTAATTTTGCTACACTAATCATAACTTTTTTAGTCACAAATTATTTTTTGATACTCTAATGTCTTTGTGGTATTTCATACAGATGCAAAGTTTCTACAATCTCATAATATACTTTTAATGTCTGACATAAAATGATAGGTAAAAGAGTAATAAAGATAAAAAGGGAAATATGATCTATTTCTACTCATTTAAATGTCATAAAAATTGGAATGAGAAAGCAAGATAGTCCCTTAGGTTTAAATTAAAGGGAGCTCGTGTTTCTTTCTTCTTTTTTTTTTTTTTAAGTCTTCTTCCTTTAATGTATTTACTAACTGATATTTTTTCCTTCTGGACAGAAGTCCCTCCTAGCCTCACTAAACTGACCTCTGTTTGGTTCTTCCAGCAGTAATGATAGAAAGTTTGCTTATAATGGACTGACATTGAAGAATGCTACTCCTTCAATTTCAAACCTCCTGTGTCTTCAGCTGGAATGTAGCCTTAGGGGAACACATGTAGATAGGTGAGGAGAAAGGAGACACCCACTCAACTGGCCACAGCTTTTGAACAAACACTGACGATCAATAGAGTAACAGATGCCGCTGCCAGCTTGTCCTGACATGCTATGCCCAGCCTGGGAATGAGTTCATTGACTTTGTCGTGGAGAGGTCTTTTAGAGTTTCTCTGGTGTCACCTACTTCTGTTGCTGTCCAGAGGCAAAATCTAATAAACTGAGGATTGAGACAGAAGTGTTGTATTTCACAAAGGATGTCTTTATGCTTTGCAAATTGAAAAAATGGACTTAGTGGAGGAAGGGGAGGGTGGGATGATTTAAGAGAATAACATTGCAAGATACACATTACCATATGCAAAATAGATAATAACCAGTGTGAATTTGATGTGTGAAGCAGGGCACCCAAAGCCAGTGATGTGGCAACCTGGAGGGGTAGGATGGGGAGGGAGGTAGGACGGGGTTCAGAATGGAGGAGACACTTATCCATGGCTGATTCATATTGGTGTATGGCAAAAACATCACAATATTGTAAAGCAATTATCCTCCAATTAAAATAAATAAATTAAAGAGAAAGAAAGGCTTCTTTCATTGAGTCCTATGACATCTACCTCTCATTTTTCCTTCTTTTTTTTCTAACATTTAATGGCATTATATAGAGAAAAATCAATCCCAAAGTAAGAGGAGTAGAAAAAGAAGAAGGAAAAGACTTTTAAAAAGATGTGTGGATATAAAGGTAAAGAAGGAATATAGAAATGAAGACTCTCTTCCATTACCAGTCACCAATATTAACTTCTGATTGACTGCAAATTTAAACATCATTTCCGGAGTAAATTTTGTGTACTTGGTAAATTAAAATAAGAATTGACTGATCTGTTTTCTTTACATCCATATGCAGTTATACTGCATTTATAGTTTAGAAGTTTTATCCACTTTTGACATTTTGTTAACTCATCAGCTCATAATTATTATATCGAAACTATATTTACCATTATTTTATTACATATATTTTTCTGTCTCACTCACTGAAATGTCAGATTCATCAACCATGGGACTGATTCTCTTTTTCTCACTCTTCCAACATGAATGCCCATTGGGTTAGTAAAAACCCAGTAAAGACTTTTTGAATAACAGTATTTTATGTAATGTAGTTTATATTTCTTTAGAGTTAACTAAAATAATTTTCCATGAAAATATTTCATGAAGTATAATGTTCAGGTCTTAATACAATAGGCTGGACACTGTTTGATCAGTGTATTTGAAAATCTCATCTCTTTTTGGAGGCCAGTGGTTTGCAAATATTTATTTGTGGAAATTATTCTTTCAAATAAATATGTGTGAATAATTCTAATTTAATAAGGAAAAAGAATTATTCTTGTTAAAGGAAATTTTGCATGTTTTTGATTGAACTAACATATTTGCTCTTCCTCTGTTTCCACATAGCAACATTTGACATATCTTTAAAGAAATTAAGGAACCCAAAGCATAAAGTCTGAAACATATTTTGACAGATTAACAGTTTCTTTTTGAATCTCAGGCTTTCTATCATTAATTTATTAATGTATTGACATATAATATGAAGATAAAAATAATTAATATTAAAATATGAATATATTTAATTGAAATTTCTTATGAATTCTCCAGTTATATCACATGCCTTCTATATGCTATCATTTTGAAATAAATGTCTAGCACATGCCTTTTATAAAATGTATACTTCTATTTCCTGAAAAAGTGAGTTAATTATTTTAGAATCAATTTTCCTTCCTTATAAATTCTCAATGTATTTTATTTAATTTCCTTAAAGAGGTTGAAGAGTTTGAAAATAGTAGAGATAGTGAAGATAATTTTAGTAGAAAGTTATGAACCTAGAACATGTAGAAAGAATATGAGAGCACCAAATCTGCTTTTGTTCTAAAACCGTCATCTGACACCTTGTAACTGGTTTTAGCTAATGAAGAGCTAGAGACTAATCTAGACCCAGGACTATCAAGGTGTGGACTTTCATAAGAAATCCTCCCCACATTTACTTGAAAGTCGAAGATCTCTTTAGAGTAAGCATGAACGAGAAGGAAACCCTCCTCTCCTCCTACTTCTCCAAGCCCATGGTTCTGGAAAAAGGGTCATAAAATCATTCACATAAATGAAAATGTATACTAAATTCATAGAGTGGAAAAAGTATAACTTGAATTATCTCAATTTTCTCCAAATTGATGTGTGTATTTAATACCACACCGATCAACATTCAATGTGGTTTGTGAATGTGTGTGTGTGTGGCTGTGTTTGTATAACCTAACAGTCATATATATATACAAAACAATCATACATATATATATATATACATATATAAACAATCATATATATACAACTATATATATAACGATCATGTATATTTATAAATGTATATATATAGGATTGAATATGCTCATAACACTCTTGGAAGAACTTGCGAAAGATCAGAAAATATTGTAAAGCAATAGTAATAAAACTGGTTTGGAACTGGTTCAGAAGCAAACAGATCCATGGTTAGGAATAGAAAGTACAGAAAGTATCATATTTTTGACTATGGCAAATATGTCATGAATGACAAAAAAACCCCAAAGTTTTGCTTTTTAATTTTTTTCACGTTAAATGGTTCTAGGAAAATTGAGCATTCAATAAAGTTTCAGATTACCAAAGGCCTAAAATCAAAATTTTAAAAAGTTAGATAATCTACAAGTCATGTGAGTGCTTAAGTCATGAAAGAACAACTTGAATTATAAATAGCTCTAAACATACCGAAAGAGGGCTTCCTTCACAGCTCAGTTGGTAAAGAATTTGCCTGCAATGCAGGAGACCCAGGTTCAATTCCTGGGTTGGAAAGATTCCCCTGGAGCAGGAAATGGCAACCCATTCCAGTATTCTTGCCTGGAGAATCCCATGGACAGAGGAGCCTGGGAAGCTACAGTCCATGGGATCGCAAGGATTGGACATGACTTAGTGACTAAAGAGAGAGAGAGAGATACAGAAAAATACTGATAAAATTTGCTATGTTAATATTAAGAACCTTTGTTCATTCAAGCACCTAAGGGAGAAAGAAGCCACAAGGTAAGGGAACTCTACATTAGAGAAAAATAGCTTTCCTAAATGCTATGGCCACATGAAGAACATGATTCTGTAAGTGAAGAACAAATTGTGTTTCAGCTCTCATTGTCTCCTTGGATGCCTGTCCTGATGCTTGGCACCACAATATACATGGGGTGATGACATTGTGGGAGACGGTAGTTACTGTATGCATAACCAACAAAGAACAGACATTTAGACCATGGAAACAACTCTAGTGTTATTAAGGGCAACACAGACAACACAATAGAGAAACATGAGCAAAAATCTTGCATAGGCAAATTATAAACAAAAAGTCCAAAAGGAAATGAAATGATATACATGGTTACTATAATTAATTATCACAGTGATAAAAATGAAAGCCATTATGATTAAATGATAGAAAGTATCATTATATAAGTACTAGATTGGACAAAATTAACTGGGAATATGAAGTGTCTGAAAGGTTGTGCAGCAACTGAAACGTATCCATTGTTGTAGAAATAAAATTGGTATGAGTATTGACAAATGAAGTTTTGAACACACTCTAAGCAGTTCAGCTTTAGGTATAACAGTAGAGAGTAGAATATTGCTACTACATATATGAAGATATGGGCTTCCCAAGTGGCGAGTGGTAAAGAATCTGCCTGCCAATGCAGAAGATGCAGGTTCGACCCCTGGATTGGGAAGATCCCTGGAAAAAGAAATGACAACTACTCAGTATTCTTGCCTGGGAAAGCGAATGGGCCGAGGAGCCTGGTGGGTTAGAGCTCACGGGGTCATAAAGATGCAGACACCACTTAGCGACTGAACAACAGCAAATATGAGGATATAATTACAAGAACGTTCAACTGAAGTATTACTCAGAATAGCTCTACTCTGGAAACAAACCAAGCGTTCATCAACAGTAGAACATAAGAATTACAGTGTTGAAAGTTGAAAGCATTAGCCACTCAGCCGCTCTTTGTGACCCATGGACTGTAAACCACCAAGCTCCTCTGTTGATGAAGTTCTCCAGGGAAGGATAGTGAAGTAGGTAGCCATTTCTTCTCCAGGGGATCTTCCTGACCCAGGGATTGAACCCAACCATACAAACAAAGGAGAAGGCAATGGCACCCCGCTCCAGTACTCTTGCCTGGAAAATCCCATGGATGGAGGAGCCTGGTAGGCTGCAAGACACGGGGTCACTACGAGTGGGACACAACTGAGTGACTTCATTTTCACTTTTCATTTTGGTGCATTGGAGGAGGAAATGGCAACCCACTCCAGTATTCTTGCCTGGAGAATCCCAGGGACGGGGGAGCCTGGTGGGCTGCTGTCTATGGGGTTGTACAGAGTCAGACACGACTGAAGTGATTTGGCAGCAGCAGCAGCAGCATACAAACAAAAATATCATGTTTATGTATGCATATATATCAGAATTTCAATTATATGATGTCAAAATTAAGTCAAAACAAAAGCATGCTGCATAGGGACCATACTAAGAATGCTACCAGAATACCACAGAAATAATTGAAATCAGACTCTGAAAAGTGGTTATACATAGAAGGGAAAGAGGTGTGACTGAGAAGAAACTTGAGAAATTTGCCCAATGCAGGCAATATTCTATTTTCATGTACATCTGGGAGGTGATTTCTTTTGTATTCACTTTATATTTTTTGTCCATACCAGATTTGCTTCATATATGTTTTGTATTTGCTTTGTTTTGTATATTGCTTTCTTTGTGAAGAGTTTATAACTTTTAAAGTAGGGAAAATTATTCTCAATTGGATGATTGGGAATTTGCTAATTTACTGGTTGGGTAGGTATATTGGTTTCCTGGGGCTGCTTCTAGAAAGTGCTAAAAACTGTGGGGGTTAAAACAAGAGAAAATTGCTCACTCACAACTCTGGAGGTTAGAAATCCAAAATCAAGGTATGGGCAGACCCATGCTCTTCTGGAAGGCTCTAAGGGAGACTTTTTTCTTGGCTTTTCCTGGCTTCTGCAGCTTGCCAGCAATCCTTGGCATTCACGGCTTGCAGCTGCATCACGGCCTGTGTCTTCACGTGGTTGTCTTCCTTCTGTGTCTGTTTCTCGGTCCAAAGTCTCGTCTTCTTGTGAGAACAGCAGTTGTGTTAGATTGAGGGTCCCTTCTAATCCAGTAGGACCTCATTTTTTTCTTAAGATTTTTTTTTTTTTTAATGTGGACCATTATTTTAAGTCTGTATTGAAGTTGTTACAATATTTCTTCTGTTGTTTATGTTCTGGTGTTTTGGCTGTGGGATCTTCAAGCCCCAGCTAGGGATGCAACCCTCAGCCCCTGCACTGGAAGGTGAAGCCTCAATGACTGGACCACCAGGGAAGTCCCCAGTATGGCCTCAGCTTAATTTATTACATCTGCAAAGACGCTATTTCCAAATAAGGTCACATTCTGAGGTTCTGGGTCACATGAATTTTGGAGGGATACTATTCAATCCAGTATATGGGTGCATAGTTTAATAAGTTCATGAGGTTTTATAAATTATGTTTTATAAGCAGCAATATTAAGTTTTAGTTAACAACTCATCTCTAAATCATGACCACAGAACCTGGCCCAAGGTTTGAAATGTTTCCAAACCAAGGTAAAACACACATATGTAAACTAGGGAAAGCAAACTTGATCTGGGTGTCTTGAGGAAGTAGTTATATGGAAATTGCATCATATCCTCTATGAAAACAAGACCAAAAGTGATAGATAGCAAAATTTTTATTGAGGATTAAAATAGAAATTGTGTTCTTCATTGTTGAATCTAGCTCAGAGAGGGGTTTTAGTTCTGCTAAGCACTGAATTTATCAGAAGGAACATTATACTCTAATTCTTAATAAATCAATTGCTCAAAATTAGATAAACATATTTTATACTGAAAAATCCCAGAGAAATTTAATGTATAGTTAATAACAATCTGAATATTTGAATATTCTTTTTTTTTGGTTATAGCTATCTTTTTGTTTTTATATTAGAGTAAGCATTGGACTTCAACAAAAATTATGTTTTCTTTATGTCCATTAAATAATAATCATGACTAACACTCACATTTTGGGGTAATATATTACCTCTTTGAATCTAAATATATAACAGAATTGTTTTCTCTAAAATAGGTTAAATAACATTTTCTTTGCAATTCTTTAAATTTCTGTGTCCACAGTCTGTCAGCTTTCCATTGGTATCTGGAATGTTGTTTCTCAATACTTTTAAAATATTGAAATATGAGATTTGAATTGGAAAATATGAGTAATTATCTCCAAAACCAAATTGCGCTTATGCTGTATCTCCTTAGTAGCTCAACCCACAAAGAAAAACAAAGTACTTTGGGAGCAGAGTGGGAAAGAGAGGAATGATAAATCTGGCTTCATTTCAAAGTTAAAAAAAAAAAATTGGCTCTTGGCAGAATCAAAGGCCTGAATTATATTCAAAATATCATAGAACACTAAACTGGAAATTATCTTACAAATCGTTATCCAATTCAATCCTTTCATTTAATAGATGAGGAACCTGAAACCTAGAGAGAATTAATACCATGCTTAAGTTTTCCCGGCTAGCCAGGCATAGTTCTGCTTTGTTCCATCTGTAGGACCCAAATGAATAGATTCGTAAGCACCCCTGCTTTTCCGAACACCCGGATCCATTAATGTGCTGGTTTAAAGTTCAAGAAGACCTGCAGTATTAATACCTAGTGTGACACTGCTGGGAGCCTTAGGGATTGTTCAGATGGGGAAGAGAGTGGTGACAAGTGAAAAATTAGGTTTATGTAGACGTTTATATTTCACCCTTTACAGTACCATCCTGTCTTTATTTAGATTACTTTAAATAGCATGCTGAGAGCCTATAGCTTATGGTTTTTAATTGTTTTGGAGTCCCATGAATAATTGTGGATGAATGTGGCTAATTGTCTCTAGAGTGAAAGTGAAATATTAAAAATTTACCTTAATCCACTTCATTTCTTCAGAGCACTTCTCAGCACAGGTGTCTGCCTCAAGCTTCATTCACAGACATATGTCTCCACATTTTTTCTTTGTGCCTTCAGGTCACCAAGGACTTTTTTTTTTTGCCTGCACCATGCAGCTTGCCGGATCTCAGTTCCCGAACCATGGACTGAACCTATGCCTCAGCAGAAAAAGTGACGAATCCTAAACTAGACCACCAGGGAACTCCCCGACACAGGACTTCTGATCTCATTTCTTCGTTCAGCTCAGTTCAGTTGAGTCGCTCAGTCATGTCCGACTCTGCGACCCCATGAATCGCAGCACGCCAGGCCTCCCTGTCCATCACCATCTCCCGGAGTTCACTCAGACTCACGTCCATCGAGTCAGTGATGCCATCCAGCCATCTCATCCTTGGTCGACCCTTCTCCTCCTGCCCCCAATCTCTCCCAGCATCAGAGTCTTTTCCAATGAGTTAACTCTTCGCATGAGGTGACCAAAGTACGGGAGCTTCAACTTTAGCATCATTCCTTCCAAAGAAATCCCAGGCTTGATCTCCTTCAGAGTGGACTGGTTGGATCTCCTTGCAGTCCAAGGGACTCTCAAGAGTCTTCTCCAACACCACAGTTCAAAAGCTTCAATTCTTCGGCGCTCAGCCTTCTTCACAGTCCAACTCTCACATCCATACATGACCACTGGGAAAACCATAGCCTTGATTAGACTGACCTTAGTTGGCAAAGTAATGTCTCTGCTTTTGAATATACTATCTAGGTTGGTCATAACTTTTCTTCCAAGGAGTAAGCGTCTTTTAATTTCATGGCTGCAGTCACCATCTGCAGTGATTTTGGAGCCCCCCAAAATAAAGTCTGACACTGTTTCCACTGTTTCCCAGTCTATTTCCCATGAAGTGATGGGACCAGATGCCATGATCTTCATTTTCTGAATGTTGAGCTTTAAGCCAACTTTTTCGCTCTCCTCTTTCACTTTCATCAAGAGGCTTTTTAGCTCCTCTTCACTTTCTGCCATAAGGGTGGTGTCATCTGCATATCTGAGGTTGTTGAGATTTCTCCCAGCAATCTTGATTCCAGCTTGTGTTTCTTCCAGTCCAGTGTTTCTCATGATGTACTCTGCATAGAAGTTAAATAAGCAGGGTGACAATATACAGCCTTGACGTACTCCTTTTCCTATTTGGAACCAGTCTGCTGTTCCATGTCTAGTTCTAACTGTTGCTTCCTGACCTGCATGCAGATTTCTCAAGAGGCAGGTTGGGTGGTCTGGTCTTCCCATCTCTTTCAGAATTTTCTACAGTTTATTGTGATCCTATATATATATATTAACCTGGATCTAAATTTTTGAGGCATCTTGAATTTATTAAATCTATCTGGGTATATTTGTCTTCTGTATAGACTGAGGAAAAGAGACAATCATAGATAATAGAAAAATTTAATCTAAAACCTACCTAAAACACTGTCCCTGACTTAATATTCTGCATAGTGATCAAAAATAGAAAATGAGTTTGATACATGGATTTTTGTCTTAAATTTGTGCCCGTTCTATTTCCTGAACATATTTCCATTCAGGTACATGATTGTCATCTTTTTTTTTTTTTAAGAGTGTGTTGGTGGGTAAATAACATTCTATGATCCAATCCATGTCAATTCTTGAGTTTCTGCCAGCTGTGGGACTCAACAGTCCATTGAGGAGAATTTCAAAGCCCCAGGTGTCCTCATTTTAAAGGCTCGGATCTTTGGCTTCTAGCCTTTGAGTTGGGGTGGAGTCCAGTCCAGTTTGGTCCTACTCCCATGACAACTGGGGGATATTATTTGCTGAGTAGTAGTTCTCAGTGAACCTCGATTTGAAGCTTTAGATGAACTCCGTATTCTAGACAATACTGTGGTTTCCATGAAAAACACTGCTACGTTTCCAGTCCTTTTCCAGAGGTGTTAATTTTTCAGATTGGTGTCCCCCCAAAAAATGAACTTCATGCTATATTGGTGAGTGCCCTCAAGGTCAGTGCCTGTATTTCAACAAACCACACTTAGTACCAGGTCTTGACAGTGTTTGTTGAACACCTGTCTCCTGATGGGCTTTGGGGCAGGGATTCTGGCTACAGTGAGGAAAGACCACTGTTTAGCTGTTCTCTCTTCCAGCTGTGGGGGTTGACCAACTGAGAACAATCACCATGTAATATTTAGTTTATAGGAATCAATGCCCTAGTTGACTTGATCATGAGATATGACAGTTTTATTAATTAGCTTTTTAAGTCCCACATAGAAGCAACTCAAGGTTATAAAAGGCCCAGTTCCAGCATCAAGCACATCATGAAGTGGGATCTCTGCCTCCCTTCTTGCCTTCTTGTTGAATGCTGGGATTCATTCCAGACTACCATACTTTTGGACCATGCCGTGGACATTCTTTCAGAGGCCTCCTGGCCCTCCTTTTCACAGGCCTTGAGGGAAGCAGTCACCTTCCCTTCACTTTGCTTTTCACAATTGTGAATCTCTGAGGAAAAAGCATTGGGATGCCTACTGCAATCATAGCTCCCATATGTAAATTGTCCCATGCCCTCCGCAAAGTACTTCATACAGTAGCTATGCTGAACTTCCCAACTGACCACTGTACATATTTTATCTGCTGAATGAAAATGTTACTCAAGAACAGCACAGGATATCTCTTTTATCTTCACAGACAGCCACTAAGAGCTTTTGACTGGGGACAAATAATAGATTGTTTTCTCATTGCACACCTTAATATTCTTGTTTTATTTGTGCTTATCCATGTGAAAGCAAGAAATACAACTTGAATTTAATAAACAGTGATAATGTTTGAACAAGATCAGTCAGTTTAGTCGCTCAGTCATGTCCGACTCTTTGCAACCCCATGGACTGCAGCATGCCAGGCTTCCCTGTCCATTACCAACTCCTGGAGTTGCTCAAACCATCTCCATAGAGTCGGTGATGAGACATTACTTTGCTGAGTCGGTGATGTAATCCAACCATATTGTCTTCTGTCATCCCCTTCTCTTCCTGCCTTCAATCTTTCCTAGCATCAGGGTCTTTTCCAATGAGTAAGTTCTTCACATCAGGTGGCAAAAGTTTTGGAGCTTCAGCTTCAGCATCACTCCTTCCCAATGAATATTCAGAATTTTCAGAACTGATTTCCTTTAGGATAGACTGGTTTCACTCCTTGCAGTCCAAAGGACTTGCAAGAGTGTTCTCCAACACCACAGTTCAAAAGCATCTATTCTTTAGCACTCAGCTTTCTGTATGGTCCAACTCACATATCCATACATGACTACTGGAAAAACCATAGCTTTGACTAGATGGACATTTGTTGGCAAAGTAATGTCTCTGCTTTTTAATATGCTGTCTAGGTTGATCATAGCTTTTCTCCCAAGGAGCAAGTGTCTTTTAATTTCATGGCTGCAGTCACCATCTGCAGTGATTTTGGAGCCCAAGAAAATAAAGTCTGTCACCGCTTCCATTGTTTCCCCATCTATTTGTCATGGAGTGACGGGACCAGATTCCATGCTCTTAGGTTTTTGAATGTTGAGTTTTAAGCCAGCTTTTTCACTCTCCTCTCTCACTTTCATCAAGAGGCTCTTTAATTCTGCGCTTTTGGCCATAAGAGTAGTGTCATCTGCATATCTGAGGTTATTGATATTTCTCCCTGCAATTTTGATTCCAGCTTGTGCTTCATCCAGCCTGCCATTTCACATGATGTACTCTGTATATAAGTTAAATAAGCAGGGTGCCATATACAGCCTTGACATACTCCTTTTCGAATTTGGAACCAGTCCATTGTTCCATGTTCAGTTCTCACTGCTGCTTCTTTTCCTGCATACAGATTTCTCAGGAGGCAAGTAAAGTCGTCTGGTATTCCCATCTCTTTAAGAATTTTCCACGGTTTGTTGTGATCCACATGGTCAAAGGCTTTGGTAGTCAGGAAACAGAAGTAGATGTGTTTCTGGAATTCTCTTGCTTTTTCTACAATCCAACGGATGTTGGCAACTTGATCTCTGGTTCCTTTGCCTTTTCTAAATCCAGCTTGGACATCTGGAAGTTCTTGGTAGTATGTCTAAGAGATGTGAAAGGTTATTCCTGATTTTTTGATCAGAGAAAGCACTGTCATGGAAAACGTTCACTTTTTTTGAAAATAGATTTTTATTCTTTAGACTAGTGATCGGTATGGAATAGAAATTGGGCAGTAGTACAGAGACTTCCCTCACTCTCTGCCACACACATTTTAACATCCTCCCTTAGTGTAACACATTTGTTACAATTGATGAGCCAATATCGATAGTTTATTATCAACTATAGCCCATGGTTGACATTGGAGAACCAGTGACTCAGTGGTAAGGATCTGTCTTCAATGCAGCAGAGGTGGGTTCAATCCCTGAGTCAGGAAGATCCCCTTGAGGAGGTCATGGCAACCCGCTGCAGTATTCTTGCTGGGAAACCCCATGGATGGAGGAGCCTGGTGGGCTACAGTCCATAGAGTCACAAAAAGTTGGATACGACTGAGCAGCTTAGCAGGAGCACATAGTTGACATTAGGTTCACTCTTTGGGTTTTGTCAAACATACAATGACATGTATCCATTATTACAATATTGTACAGAGTAGTTTCACTGTCTTAAAAATCTTGTACTCCTCCTACTTATCTCTTCTTTCCTTCCCCCAAATTCCCAAGCTTTTTTACTGACCTTTTTACTGAATCCATCAGTTCAGTTCAGTCGCTCAGTCGTGTCGGACTCTTTGCGACCCCGTGAACTGCAGCACACCAGGCCTCCCTGTCCGTCATCAACTCCCGGAGTTCACCCAGACTCACATCCATTCGAGTCAGTGATGCCATCCACCCATCTCATCCTCAGTCGTCCGTCCCCTTTTCCTCCTGCCCCCAATCCCTCCCAGCATCAAAGTCTTTTCCAATGAGTTGTTGCCTATTTGAGAATGTCATGTAGTTAGAATCATATTCTGCATCGACTTCACAGACTGACTTTTTTCATTTCAAATACATATTTAAGGTTATTCATGTATTTTCATGACTTGATAGGTCATTTCTTTTTATAGCTGAATAGTGTTCCATTGTATGTGTTTGCCGCAGTTTATCCATTCACCCACCAAAGGACATGTTGGTTGCTTTCACTTTAGGGCAATTATGAATAAAGCTGTTATAAACATTCGTGCTCAGGTTTCTGTGTAGACATAAGTTTTTAACTCATTTGGATAACTACCTAGTAGTGTGACTGCTGGAGAGGGTGGTACAAATATACTTAGCTTGGTAAGAAAGTACCAAACTGTCTTCCTAGGTGGTTGTACCTACCTTGTATTCCTACCAGCAACGAATGAGTGTTTCTGCTTCAAGGCTGCATTTTACATTCAGAATTCTAATTTAGTAAACCAACATTTAATAAATAAAAGAGCCAACTGTCTACATGGCTACAGATGAAAAATATTTAGAGGATGGATGTCCTAAGTTAGAATCAACTTAACTGTCACAATTCACCTTGTCTTTCATTTTGGGGAGTAAATTTGATCTTTCTGCCTCAGTAATTATGATACTTTCTCTAATTTGTCTCCCAAAACCACACTGAAATTCTGACCTCCCCAAGAGCAATGCACTTTTTTTCCCCCGCACATTTGGTCCTTGTTGATATCTTTTCCTTCTCGTGTCCCATTGTAAATTTGGCTAAAACTCACTTAACTACATCTGTAAAGTAGCTTCCAAGTTATTTTTATCATGAAATAGTTGATTTTTAAAGAGCACTTGAAATAAGTATTTTATTATTTGAAATTATTCAGTTGTAATCTAATTCACACCATGAGTCCATGAGTCATAGTTTTACTCTTATATCTGTTCATTAAATATACTGGTACTTTTTTTCAATAAACTATGAAATTTTCTAACTTACAATGTGTCAAGAATATAATTTGCCATCATGAGCTCTATAAGTTGGGCTTTTAAATAAATTGTTGTTTTCCCAACAGGATAGTATTTAAGTATGCACCTTCAACTTTCAGTTAATGTTAAATGTGGAGCAGTTATTTTCTTGGAAATATTTTTTAAAATACCATTCATGTTAAAAAACACAGATAATATAGCAGTTAGAATGCCATAGATCTTTAGTTTTCCTGTATTAAAATTTTATCTCTCTTCCACTTGCTATTATTATCTATTTTGGGATATCTCTGAAATATTACTGCATGGCTGTTCAGAGACATCATGTTTCAATATCGGATGCAAACACCAGCTCCATTTTCTAAACCATTTTAAAACAAAAACCTTAATTACTCTCTTATTGTTTTCATGAACAAACTATTCTCTTTCAGGAGGAGACTCTAGACTAACATTTTGCCATTTTAAATTTATATATACTTTCTTCTTCCCTGGAAGGAAATCAGATCATTAATTTGATTGCCATGCTGGTAGGTGTCCAGTATTTTATTGGTACAGTTCCTTTTCAGCAAGAAGAAGGTGTGATGTGTGGTTTCCTTCCC
Source organism: Oryx dammah (assembly GCF_014754425.2). Lineage (NCBI taxonomy): Eukaryota > Metazoa > Chordata > Mammalia > Artiodactyla > Bovidae > Oryx > Oryx dammah. The sequence goes on from NW_024070204.1 coordinate 16,412,333, forward strand.
TTGGGTTTTCCTGCCTCCAGAATGGGTCTGCCCCACTGCTATCAGGTGATAAGAGTGAAGCCTCTCTTCCTTGAAATTCAGAAAAGCATGAATCCAAATCAAGGATGGAGTCTCAGGAAGGGTCTCTGGGCATTGGTTGAAGCTGCACCTCTAAGTCATCAGTCTCTCAGGAAAGCTGAGGTCCCCATATGATTCTTCTTTCCAATTTGCTTTTATTGATTTTCAATGTGGGAAAGATGGGTTGTGATTGAGCCTCAGAAGTTTTCATCCTAATTTGGAATAACCAGCAGGAACTACCCATTAGTCAACACATCATTGAGATAGCAAATATTTATTAGGAAGGGCTTCCTCTACGTATTAATCCCTTCATACATGCTAGGAACTGTATGTGAAGTAAAAGTGTTAGTCGATCAGTCATGTCCAACCCTTTGTGACCCCATGGACTGTAGCCTGCCAGATTCCTCTGTTCATGGGGATTCTCCAGGCAAGAATACTGGAGTGGGTAGTCATCCCCTTCTCCAAAGGATCTTCCCCACCCAGGGATTGACTCCAGGTCTCCTGTAGTGCAGGTGGATTCTTTACCTTCTGAGCAACCAGAGAAGCCCAGGAACTGTATATCAGCATTCAGTTTGATGTTATTCCTTTCAATCTGGGTGGGGGATGGATTTCACAGGCAAGAGTTCCAACTTTAGCACTAGGATTATTTAAGCATTGTTTCTGATAAATAAGTGGTTAAAAGAGGCTTCCAAAATTCAAGGAAGCCAAAGATTTTTGTTGTTGTTGTTAATCATGGGCAACACATCATTTTAAATAACTATGATCTATCTTTTTCAAAAGTTTGATATGCCAATACAATATTGTAAAGTAAAAAAAAGTTTGATATAATGGTGATAGTGATCCTTGGATTTGGGGGTGGAAAACTCAAGACAGGATGCTTTAACTTTATCTAATACTATGACATCTATTCTCACAAAGTGATCTCTATTCTGACAAGTGTAACCATAGACAGAACAAACTGTCCCCTTATGTGCTTAGTGCAATCTCTCTAGTAGATTGAAAGAAACATGTTTCAGCAAAACTAGAAATTAGTTAGGGGTAACGAATCTGCCTGCAATGCAAAAGACTGCCTGCAATGCAGGTGATGAGGGTTCAATCCCTAGGTTGGGAAGATCCCCTAGAGAAGGAAATGGCAACCCCTCCAGTATTCTTGCCTGGGAAATCCGACAGACAGAGGAGTCTGGCAGCGTACAGTCCATGGGATCGCAAGAGTTGGACACGACTTGGGGACTAAATCATTACCAGTACCATACTATCTATCTATCCAACTATCCATCTAACATGCAAATTTGTCACATTAGAGGAAGGCCACTACTGAGCTGTTGCTTCACATTTCTTGCATGTATTTTAATAAGTGAGAGGACAGTGTGCCATGATCATTTAAAATAATTTCCAAGTTCAGAATCTAACTACTCAAAGCTACAAATACAACCACCACCTTGTACCCAAACTCATCTTGTGAGGCTAAAAACAGTGTCGCTTGGTGCTTGAACATGCTTTTCTATTGCCCATATCTTTTTGTCTCAAAATCCATAGAAGTTTTCAGCAGTTGCCTTTGAATATAAACCCTCCTTTTCTCCAGAAGACATGAAAAGACATTTAAAGTACAATTTTGTTGTAGTCCATTCTAGATTAGCTCAATTGGTAAAGAATCCGCCTGCAATGCAGGATACTCCGGTTTGATTCTGGGCTGGGAAGATCTGCTGGAGAACAGATAGGCTACCCACCTACTCCAATATTCTTGGGCTTCCCTGTGGCTCAGTTGGTAAATGATCCCCCCACAACGTGGGAGACCTGGGTTCGATCCCTGGGTTGGGAAGATCCCCTGGAGAAAGGAAAGGATACCCACTCCAGTATTCTGGCCTAGAGAATTCCATGGACTGTATACTCCATGGAGTTGCAAAGAATTGGATACAACAGAGCAGCTTTCACTTTCCTCCATTCTGGATTTTGTGTCATCTTTAATAAAAGGACTATTTTTATTTTAAAAGTTACTTCCACTTCTTTGACTGTTCTTTAGTGGAAACTGGAGTGGTCTGTGCAAATCCCTTCTTCATGACCAGTGCAGTCATTCTTAGATGCTGCTAGGTGTATAACTTTTGATGGTTCATATCTCTGTTTCTCACTGGGCATCACCTTCTGCCTTAGGAAATTGCCTTGCTTAAGTTTCATTCCTACAAGTAGCTATTTGTGCCTATCAATTTCTCCTTGTGTCCAATCTCAATTTCTTCCCTTTCTTAAATGGTGTATCTACCAAGAGCACTCTAGGATAACTCTTGCACGACATTATTCACTTTAGTCTCTGTTTCTGGGGAACTTGAAAGAAAATAGTTGCTATGAAGAGGGGACATAGAGAGTGGAATCTTTCAGCTGCTTTATTCACCCTTTGGTTGGCACTGAGTACTCTGTTGCTGATAGTAAGTGGGGGTATGGATAGCACCTGGCATACTAAAGCAGTACAATTATTGAACTATATTTTGATGGTAAATTTAGATGGTATGCAAATGGAAAGAATCTCATTTGTTGATACAATATCTGGTATTTGAGAAATATGAGAGAAACTGTACTTATAAACAATGGCATTTGGTGACTCTTGCTGAGTACCACTGAGTCATTAAAGAGAGAAAATGGCAGGGTGTGGGTGATAAATCACCATTTCAAGAGAAACTGAAAGCAGAAAGTTTTTCTGGAAATATTTAAGGAAACCTTAACTTCTTGCAGCTGGAGGACAAACAAAATGAAAGATTTGGCTCAGAAGTTAATCATAAAATAGCAGAGCTTCACAGAAGGTTGAGCTATCAGCCCCACCTTTCTCTCACCCCAAAGTCTGAGACTTAATAGGAAGTGAATGTGTCCATGAAGCTTGAGATGGAGATATTTGGGTAGATGAACTTGAGATTCTTGATCCAAAAAGTTTCCCCTGAATTTGCTAGGCCTACAGAAGTGAAACACACACACATTGATTAGATAGTACCTCTCCTCCTGCAGGACTGGGTTGGGGATGAGGCAAGTGAAGTACACAGAGAGCAACATTTGAAGGGGCTCTCACTCTCAAGTTTGTGAAAATTCAGGGTCTTCTCAGGCCCCAAGCTCTTCTAGGCACCTCACTTGTCTCCCCCTAATCTTGGCCCTTACTTCATGTTTGAAGTTTATGAAAAATACTTAAATCAGGCAAGTTTCTTTCAAGACAAAGTTCACACCTCTCAAGATGTACCCTACCTCTCTTCTGTCAACCAGACCATTAAGAGAAGTTGGATCTCAAGACAGTATGAATGATAAGATGCTGAGCTTCCTAAGGGAAGAAAAGTATAATCCATGGAAAGAGCTGCAGAATATCTAATATGTGTCAGTAAGATCTAGGAAAGTGGACATGGGAAGAAATCCTGAGTGTTTTCAAAGGGATGCAGAATATTAAGTTAGATTAGAGATAGTTTATAGACATTGGAGTAATCTTGCAATACAAGATTTAACGCCATGGCAAAGACGCCAGTGATGCTATATTGGGAAGCAGAGCTGTTGAATAATATCCTTCAAACTGATAAAGAACTTTGAGACCAATAAATAAAGTGGGCAACTCAATCAAGTGCAATTGTGAAGCTTATTGTGAGTAACTTACATACAGGAAGAAAGGGTCAGGCAGATGGATGATCCAGAGGCATTCACAGCTGCACCCACAGCACTGAAAGGAGTACAGGGGGGAATTTAAGGGGTCAAAGTTAAAAATAGAATCTGACTACCACGTGAGTTGCATGTCTGTACAGACTGGAACTGTGAATATTTCCTCTCCCAGCAGTTTCATAACCATTAACCATAGGTATTAGGAAAAGGCATTCTTATAGTTTGCTTACCTGATGAAGGCAAGGGTTAAACTTGATAGTGAGCTTATCTGACTTGGGTGCCTTCTTTGTGAGTAGGCTGAAGCTAGATCATGCAGAGACAGGAGGGAGTATGACTATGGGTCTTAGAGGAGCTGACAAAATGGAGTTGGTGTGGTTCAACCACACATTACCCTGCTACTCAGATGCCTCTTTGAAATTTAGCAAAAGCAATTGCTCACACTAAGTGCCATATCGTAGAGAAATGGGTCAAAATGGGCATGCCAGAATGTATATCCTATGCAGAGATGGAAGATTCACCAGTTGACCATGTTCCCAGAGCAGATTCAGAAGACACTCCTTTTACAGGTAACATATACAGTCAAGCCAAAATCAGCATTTCATACATGATTCTAAATAAGTTTTCAGACTCAGAACTCACCCACTTATTGAAGGAGATGCTGAAAGTCTATGAGAAAGGATCTTGCAATGTGACATCAAATGTTTTATGGAGTGATCTTCCCCAGTCCAGCCCTCAAGGATTCTATTGCCTTTTAGTCATGTAATTATGCATTGGGGAAAAAAAAAAAAAAAACTTCTCAAGGGAAAAGACTACTAAACACTGGTTCTGAATTGGCATGGACTATGGACTATGTTGGGCTTCCCAGGTGGCACTAGTGGTAAGAACACAGCTGCCAATGCAGGAGACGTGTCATAAGAGACGTGGGTCTGAGCCCTGGGTCAGGGAGATCCCCTGGAGGAGGGCACAGCAACCCACTTCAGTATTCTTGTCTGGAGAATCCCATGGATAGAGGAGCCTGGCAGGCTGCAGTCCATAGGATCACAAAGAGTCAGACACAAGTGAAGCAACTCAACACGCACACACTCATGGACTATGTTACTCTCCTGCCTTCTGTCATATTGTAGTTCAAAGGGACCCAAACCATCTGGTTATTCTGCAGAACAACACATTGATCCACTCTATTGCTTTCACCATGTGAATTGCACCAATGTACAGGAATCCTCAGTGAAGACATTTGAGAAGGTGAGAAGTAAATCATAGCAAGATTTATGACCTACCATATAAGTTAAGAAGCCTGGGGTCCAGTGGGCTGAGGTATGATGGGACATCCTCTCCTAATAAAGGACACGTCATTGCATTACAACCTTCTTACTACCAAGGAAAAAAGACTGATACTTGGTAAGTAGGCCTGCAGGAGGTGTCATACTCTGCACTCCTCCAGCTCAGTCACTGAGTGAATAAAGATCTGCCAGCTATGAATTGGATCCAGATAGGGAAATAATTCTTCAGCATTTCCAGGCTATGGGAACAGTAAGAATGGCTGCTTGAGCCATGAAATCAGGAGGACATTCTGGTATTAGAGATAGCCATGGTGGATAAAGATGCTTGTGTGAATTTTAAGCCAGCCCCACCCAAAAGAGGATCAAAACATAGAATGCCTAGGATTCTCAAACAAATCATATCATCAGTAACATATAAAAACATGCTATTTGAAAAGTAGCTCTTGGTGTCTTAGTGGGTAGGGTAGCGATGGCTTATTTGACTATGTGATAACAGGTGATTCTGTCAGACCCACTAAGTTCTAAACATGGGTAGCCTACCAAAAGATCACTGCAAATGAAAGCACCACATTTGGGGCTGAGCATAAGCAGGACCAGAAGCATGAGTAAACTATCAGATAGGTGGCCCAGAACTCTATCTGATCATCCATCAGTGTGCTAAGGGTAACCTCAAGGAGGTTAGATTGGAGAGACAGCTCAGTAGGGACTCATTAGTGAATGAGGATAAAGAAGCATGAGTTCAGTTAAGAATGCTTCAAGTTGCAGATACTTTAAATACATTGAGAATGAGAGTTACGAAAGAAACAGACAATAGAAAACTTATCACAGGGGCTGCAGTGAGGGAAGATGGCGGTGGTGGAGAAGATAGGGAGAGGCTGGTAAAAGAAAGCAAACTTTCAGTTATAAGACAGGTAAGATCTGAGGATCTAATGTATAATATGGTGATTATAGTTGATAGCACTGTATTATATAATTGAAATTTGCTAAGGGAGTAGAATTTAAATATTCTTACCAAACCAAACCAAACAAAACAATGTGTAAGGTGAGGGATATGTTAATTTAAATTCATGGGGGGAAATCCTTTCCCAATGTGCATGTAAATCATTATGGCATGCATTTAAAATATATAACAACTCACAATTTTGTCAATTATACCTCAGTAAAGATGGGGAGAAAGTGAACCAGAGTTATAAATAGAAGCCTATGTTGAATATGTAAATTTGGAAATCCTTCTGTGTAAAGAGAGTAACTGAATCTATAGGAGTAAATGAATGAGAATAACAGGACTTTGACTCCAGTCTTAAGGGACTTCAAAGTTGAATGTCTTAGGGGAAGAAGATTAGCTTGCAAAAGAGACTCAGAAATAGCAACCAGACACCTAGGTGAAAAGCTGGAGACTGGGGTCATGGAGCTAAGGGAAAAAATAATTTTATAAAGAAGAAACTAATTAAAGAATGTCATATATGTTGCTAAGACATCAAGTAAAATAAGAATGAAAAAAGTTCCCAGAATGTAGTGAATTTAATAGTGACAATGTCAATTATTTAAATGACAAAACTGCACAGATAACAGATGAAATTGTATTGATGTCTGTTTGTGACATGATATGGAGGCAATGAGCAGTAGCTAACTCTCTTAAAATACTTGGCTGTAAAGGAGAGGAAAGAAATGAACCTGCATCTTGGAGGATTATTAGACAAAAAATACACTGTTCAGTTTTTTTTTTTGGCTTATTTTGTTAGGTTTTTGGAGTGAACTTGCTTAAGGGTGGCAATACTCCAGTTCAAGGTGACTTCCAGCTTCAAATTAGGGAGTAGAAAGCTGAAGAAAACAATACTATCACCCTAACAACAACACAACAAGCTCAATATGGACAATCAGTAGATTCACAAAAACACAAAACTTTTTCTTGAACCTCTCAGAGAGTTGAGGATGCTGAGCCACCAATTAGCCCAAAACCGAAAGAGAAACAGTCACCTCCAAGAAGAGACTGGATGTGAGCATTTGCTTACTTGGGGAAGATGCTACCAGACACTGATAAGAAAAATTCAATAAGAATTTTTAATTAATTTCAAAGAAGTGAGTGTGATATAGTAAGAAAATGGGCTTCTCTGATACCTCAGATGGTAAAGAATCTGCCTGCAATGCAGGAGACTCAGATCTGATTCCTGGGTCAGAAAGATCCCCCGGAGAAGGGAATGGCTACCCACTCCAGTATTCTTGCTTTGGAGAATTCCATGAACAGAGGAGTCTGGTGGGCTATAATCCATGGGGTTGCAAAGAGTCAGATACAACTGAAGGAGTAACAGTAGTAAGAAAATACAAAACCACAGGTGGTCCAGAGAAACAAAGTGAATTAATTATTAATTGTAGGTTCCTCTTAATAAGATTGGGGGCAGGATGCTGCTAAGTCATGTCAGTTGTGTCTGACTCTGTGCCACCCCATAGACGGCAACCCACCAGGCTCCCCCGTCCCTGGGATTCTCCAGGCAAGAACACTGGAGTGGGTTACCATTTCCTTCTCCAATGCATGAAAATGAAATGTGAAAGTGAAGTCACTCAGTCATGTCCGACTCTTAGCGATCCCATGGACTGCAGTCTACCAGACTCCTCCATCTATGGGAGTTTCCAGGCAAGAGTACTGGAGTGGGTTGCCAGTGCCTTCTCCAAGGGGCAGGATGAGGGTCCTCTAAAAGAATCCCTTTCCTATCAGTAAAGGATGAGGGAGGAGAATACTTGTAACTCTTGGAAAGGCATGGAGCATTGTTTGGATCCTTCTCTCTCTTTTACAGAATAGAGTTCTAAAGCTTTTGGGGAAGAAAAATAGAACCTGGTGCTTTTACAGCACAGGTGAATATCAACTGTATCTTGGGAAATTAAAAAAAAAAGAAAAAAGCCCATTCATTGGGAAGGAGCAGGCAAAAGGATTGGCTCAGAGGAACACCAAGGGCTGGGTCTGACAATTGGGAAGGTCTGCACACTCAAAAAAAAAAAAAAAATACAAACCCACAATATGAGAGTTGGAGTTAAGTTTTATTGGGGGCAAAATGAGGGTTGCAGCCTGGGAGACAGCACCTCAGGTAGCTCTGAGAAATTGCTCCAGAGAGGCAGGGGGAAACGGTCAGTGTATATGTGATTTTGGTGAAGGGAGTATATATGCAATCAACCCTATATTTTTCCAGAAGCTTTCTACTAGTTTCCTGAAGCCTTGCTAGTCATGAGAAACAGTCATCACCATGAAGAGTTTTAGTGCTTTTCTACATGTGAGAAAACACCAGAATTGGGCTCATAAAATTGGATCCTGAAAATATCTAACCGTCTGAAGACCTGTCCTGCCAGCTTTTCCCCGAGCACAGAGTGCCTCATTTCTACTCTCCACCCTGAACCCCTTTCAGGGGGTGTTGAAGGTCAGCAGCTGCAGCCACATATGATTTAATCCTCATAGAGGTAGATAGGTAGATGGCAAGTGCCCATGGCAAGTGCCAGTTTGTAGATGACAGTCTCATATGACCCAGGGACTCAGAGTCTGCTTAAGATCGAAGAGTAAGCAAAATGACAGGAAGTGCTTATTTTCCTTCTCCTTCAAAACCATCTCCAGTGTAACAAACATCAATATCAACTAGAGCGAAGTCCTAACATTGCTTACAGAAGGGAAAGTGCATGGAGAAAGACACTCCAAGGATTAGGGTGCAGAGAAGACCTAAATCAAGTGTGGAATGGACCTTGTAAGGGAGGAATCCTCCTGAAGACCAGCCTCACCTCTAAAGATAAGGTAACGTCAGAGGAATTTGAGACATTTAGTTCTAGAGGGTATCGCAACAAGAAGAAATCAGGAACCTACCGTAACTTCTGACTTCACTGACTCAATCTTCCACATTAAAATACCAGCAGAAGGAAAGTGTAGCTATACTCATTGTAGTCATAACAATTAATTTGCTTCAGTATCTACTACTCAAGACAATGTACCTACTTTCCACCAGAAACTTATGAGATAGAAAAAATTAAGCAAAAGCAGAACATTTCAAGAAACCAGCAAAAAATAGGGACAGATATAATATTAGATATGAATCTAAAACAATTCTCTTGAGCAAAAATGAAGAAAGTCTCTTGCACAAAAGAGACTTTTCATATGCATGGTCCACTGGTTAACTTCAGCAGATACACAGAAAACTGTAAGAAAGAATCAAATGTAAAAACACATTTATGAAGATGAAAAATAACTTTGACAGTCTAATGAGTAGATTTGACATACCAGAGGAAATATCAGTGAACCTGAAAACAGGTCAGCTTGAGATTATACAAACTGAAACACGTATATAACATTGTTAAAAACAAACCAAAAAGACCATAACATTGAGTAAGTGTGGTACAAAATTAAATCATCTAAAATGTATGCCATTGGAAACTTAGAAAGACAGGAATAACAGCTGAAACTTTTAAAAAGTCTATACAGATAATCCTAAAAATATACCAAAAGATATTAAAACTATAAAGTGACTTTAGTAAGAAGTCCAGTTACAAGTTAATATTTAAAGCCAGTTATATTTTTATATGTTGCTGCTGGTGGTTTATTGGCTAAGTTGTGTATGGCTCTTGCTACTTTGTACTGTAGCCTGCCAGGCTCCTCTGTCCATGGGATTTCCTAGGCAAGAACACTTGAGCGGGTTGCCATTTCCTTTTCTAGGGGATTGATTTTTCAGACACAGGGATCAAACCGGTATCTCTTGAATTGCAGGTGGATTCTTTACTGACTGAGCCACGAGGGAAGCCCCTTGAAGCAAGCACATGGAGCCCAGCATGCCCTGTCTGGGCTCATGGTGGTGGGGTGACCTAAGACGCTAAGAAGGAGGGGAGGGTGCACACTGAGCTCTATGACTCGTCCCACCTGCAGTGAGGATGGCCCAGTGTCGGAGCTCAGACCAGCGTGCTGCAGGGGTGGCAGGGAGGGCTGAGGCAGGTCCCCTTCGATATGCTAGCAATGAATACTTAGAAATTAAAAAGAGCAATTGCCAAAAGTACTAATACATGAAAAGAGCATAAATCTTCCAAAGTATACACACAATCTATATATATGATGAAAATAATAAAACAAAGTTGAAATAAATCAAAGAAGATACAATAAATGGAGCGATACCACACTAAGCTGGGAAGGTTTAATATGGAAGCTCAAAATTGTTACATGTCAATTTCCAGAAACTGAACTGATCTATTGGTTCAACCCAATTGCACTTGAAACCACTCAAGATTACTTTGTGTGTGTGTGTGTGTGTGTGTGTGTGTGTGTGTGAAGATTGACAGGATGATTTTGCCTATGAAGAATTTAACCAATTGTCAATTTAAGAAAAAAGTGGAAAATTTTATTTGAGCAAATCTGAGGATTATAACCCAGGAGACAGTCTTTTAGAAAATTTGGAGGACTATCTCACAGAGGTAAGGAGAGGCCAGTGCACATGTCATTTTAACAAAGGGGTACACAGAGATTGAGCACATATCCCGTAGATGTTTACTGCTATTTTCAAGGGATATATCTTATTTAATGGCTTTGGTGCTCTTCTAGCTATAGGAAACTGTAAGAAACTGGGTTCATAAAATTTTCTCCTGAAAAGATCTAACTCTCTGAAGGTCAGTTCTGTCAGTTTTCCCAGAGAACCAACTGCCTCACCTTGATCTTCATGCTGAATTTCTCTCAGCATTTATTGTAGGTTGGAAACTGCAGTGCCTATTGACTTGATTCTTATACAAGTGGGTGGCAGGAGACACTTTATTTTACAATTGCAGCCCTTTTGATTTTAATCTTGACCAAAATTTGGGAGGCATTTTGTGACCGATTTGACCCATGTCCCTAGAAATGCTCATTCCCCAGGTCAAGTAGGTTTTGTTGATGGACAATGCAGTGCATTATTACTGGACTAGGCCCTGTTTACGGTGCAGGAAATGATTCCCTCTTCTTGCTTCTTCTCATCTCTAGGGTTGCACTGTTAATATTTCAATATTTCACATGGTCAATTGTTTCAAGTTGCTGCGACATAATTATTTTTATTGGAGGCTCGGTCACACATGTATTAATGCAAGAAACAAATCATGTAAAACAGGCAGATTACAAGTAATACAGCTAGTGACATTGATAAGATCATAAGTAAGTATTTAAGCTAGTCTGCTCCATACCAATCACTGTCTTTAAGGGAAATGATTTATCGGCATTGTACATAAAGTTTACCAAAGATGTCTGCACATAGACGGTGAGTGGTGGGTCACCATGACCCCTTACAAGATTGAGAAAGGAATGTTATCTTTTAAGGAGTTACATGCTGATGTCAGAGGAAGAAAAATTGATCTCTCTGGTTGAGCAGGCCATTGAGGGCTTTGGTTACGTAATGCAGAGACACAATGCACCCTACAGGAGCAGGGAGAGGCCCAAAGGAGCAGAGAAAAAAAGTATGCTTCATTTTCTCCTAGCTTGCCTTAAATAATGAACTTTATTTAGTCAATTCTTAAATGTATAAGGCAAGAAAAAAAGGGAAAACTATCTAATTGTTAAGTGAAGTCAAACATAAAAAAGACACAGGGATACTTAAAGTATTCATTTCTATTTTTATGGATACATGATGAGGTATGTGTTATGAATAAAGAAAATGAAGTTCATAGAACTGTATTGCTTGCAGACAGGTAAGCAAAGAATAGGGCTTATAATGAAATCAGAAATTCTCATATCAAAATGTTTCATTAAATTACATCGAAGCTAAATGCTCCACTCTGTCAAGATGACTCTCTGAGTTTATAGTATAATTTACAAGACTATATCTGTAACCATGTAAAGAGGCTAAGAGTATGTAATAAAAAGCAAATCAAGTGTATGCAAAATTAAAAAAATTTTTTTTCAAACAACTATTTTGGTTATATAATTTACAATAATTATTACTTTTTTTTCTGACTTCATTAACTTATTGTCTTTCCCAAATGACACTTTTTTTTTTTTTTTTGGTGAATGCATAGCATAACAGAACATTTCAAATGAAATATTGACTAATAGTGCTTACAGTCTCTGCCCGGGGCAGACTGTCAGGATTCATTCCCTGGAAGGGGTTAGAATCATTACAGTTTATGGTGACAATTTAGGAGTGAAAAGTTCACTGAAATGGGAGAGGAGTCTCCAGAAAGCTTCCAAGGACTGAGATAAACTAATTCATAGTCAGATTATTCCATCTATAATATAAAAAGTTGGACTGCAAACCAAATAATATCATGGTACGTATCTATAAAATTGTTTTAGGAACACTATATTTTAAAATGATCTGACATTTAAAAAATCACTTGGGCTGAAAAAGAGTTTGAAAGGCTGCTGCTGCAAAAAAAATGATTTTAAAGGATTTTTCAAATTGGAATATAATTGCTTCAGGAGTGTGAAATGGTCACCCGCTCCAGTGTTCTTGCCTGGAGAATCCCATGGACAGGGTAGTCTGGCGGGCTGCTGGCCAGGGGGTCGCAGAGAGTCGGACACGACTGAGCACATCACAGCATAATTGCTTGACAATGTTGTGTTGGTTTCTGACATACAATGAAGCGAGTCAGCCATAATTATCGCCTCCCCCTTGAGCCTCTCTCCCCTGCGTACCCCTCTAGGTCATCTCAGAGCATCAAGCTGAGTCCCCTGTGCTGCATGACAGCTTCCCACTAGCTACCTACTTTACACGTGACAGTGTACATACATCAGTGCCACTCTCCCGATTTGCCCCCTTCTTTCCCGCCCGCCTCCGTGTCCACAAGTTCATTCGCTATGTTTGCATCTCTACTCCTGCTCTGCAAATGGATGATCCAAACCAATAGTATGACATCCTGCTTCAGAGAGAGGAAATCTTTAGTTCATATTGTCCTTCCTCCTCTTTCTGAAGGAAGAGAATTTTCAGATTTTAAAAGGAGGTTTCTCTATTGCTTACTCTGAGCCAAAGCATGGAAGACTTGAAGAGACTGTTTGAGAACCTAATTTATTCTACTGTCCAAGATTGACTATATTCTTTGTTACAGAGAGGACCTGAAAATATGTATGCCAACTGCTGTCCATGCTGTTAGAGAGTTTTCAAATTAGGACATTTGCAAGTGAAAATATTATAGAGAGATTTCTTGATGTGATCATCCTTCCTTAGAAAAAACCAATACAATATTGTAATTAACCTCCAATTAAAATAAATAAATTTATATTAAAAACAAAACAAAAAAGAAATAAGCTAAAGAGTAAGCATCATTCCTCTAAGTACTTTTGCATGCTCAGTTGCTTCAGTCATGTCTGACTTTTTGAGACCCTATGCTCTGAAACCCACCAGGTTTCTCTGTCCATGGGATTCTCCAGGCAAAAATACTGGGTTGGATTTCCATGCCCCCCTCCAAGGGATCTTTCTGGCCCAAGGACTGAACCAGGATTTCCTGCTTGCATCTCCTGCATTGCAGGCAGATTCTTTACCATTGAGCCACTGGGGAACTCCAAGTACTCTCCTAGGAAAATAATTATCTTATTTGTGCACAATATTGTCTGTAACATGTATTAGTGCCCACCGTTACCAGAATCAATTTTACTAGAATGCAAGGAGAAATCACTTTTGTGGCAAGAACTTTCAGAGCAACAAATCAGTGAGAAATAAACCTCTACTTCATTTAATGCAATACTGAAGCTGAGCCCTTGTTACAGACTGGAGTGGCTGAATGTATGTATTCCTTTTTCAGATGATGATTTAAGACAATTGACTCTGACTTTCCTTATAAAGAAAATGAAGCTAAGAGCTAAGAGAAGCACCAATATGTGTCTAATATCAGACACAAATAATATAACTGGACATCCCAGTGTGAAATGAAAACATCTCCTGCCATATCAGTAAACAAGACATGTCACAGCCATCAGTGATTCTGGCCTGCAAATGTGAATGAGGACTCTCCAAACTGCAGTCCTGAAGATGCCACCAACCACCACAATGATTGCTGAGAAGCCCAGGGGAGCAGGGGAGGGAAGGCAGGAAGCAGCCTCCTGCCCCAGCTGCCACTCCTTAAGTTGAAAAAGGGAACAGAAAATAGCTTAGGTGCACATGGAAGGAATAGTTCAGTGAGCCCAGAGGCTTGTATCTTCCCATACACAGAAAGCTAAATTCCTTAACGTGATATCTGGTTTTGATATTAAGACCGCCTTCTTCCTTTGTTGCAAACTCAAATATAGTCTGAGTCCCCTCCAGCCTCCTTGGAGCAGTTTTCTCAGAGCTACTGAGATGTTATTTCCAAGGCTCAGAGTCCTAAATATTCCCACCAAATAAAGTAACTACTTTCAGATTGTGACTAAGTTTTAGTAGACATCAATAACCTGCTTATTAAAAAGCAGAGACATTACTTTGCCAACAAAGGTCCACCTAGTCAAAGCTATGGTTTTTCCAGTGGTCATGTATGAATGTGACAGTTGGACTGTGAAGAAAGCTGAGTGCAGAAGAATTGATGCTTTTGAACTGTGGTGTTGGAGAAGACTCTTGACAGTCCCTTGGACTGCAAGGAGATAAGTCCTGGGTATTCTTTGGAGGGACTGATGCTGAAGCTGAAACTCCAATACTTTGGCCACCTCATGCGAAGAGTTGACTCATTAGAAAAGACCCTGATGCTGGGAAGGATTGGGGGCAGGAGGAGAAGGGGATGACAGGAGGGTGAGATGGCTGAATGGCATCACTGATTCGATGGACATGAGTTTGGGTAAACTCCGGAAGTTGGCGATAGACAGGGAGGCCTGGTGTGCTACAATTCATGGGGTCACAAAGAGTTGGGCACGACTGAGCAACTGAACTGAACTGAATAACCTGCTTAAAAAAACTCAGAAAAAAAGTTGATTGCAGGTGGGGCTTTTTCCACCACTGCATTTTCCAGTTCGGTTCAGTTCAGTCGCTCAGTTGTGTCTGACTCTTTGCAACCCCATGTACTGCAGCACGCTGGGCTTCCCTGTTCCTCATCAATTCCCGGAGCCTACTCATGTCCATTGAGTCAGTGGTGCCATCCAACCATCTCATCCTCTGTCACCCCCTTCTCCTCCTGCCCTCAATCTTTCCCAGCATCAGGGTCTTTTCCAATGAATAAATTTATCACATCAGGTGGCCAAAGTATTGGAGTTGCAGCTTCAGCATCAGTCCTTCCAGTGAATATTCAGAACTGATTTCCTTTAGGATTGACAGGTTTGATCTCCTTGAAGTTCAAGGGACTCTCAAGAGTCTTCTCCAACACCACAGTTCAAAAACATCAATTCTTTGGTGCTCAGCTTTCTTTATAGTCCAACTCTCACATCCATACATGACTACTGGAAAAACCATAGCTTTGCATAGATGCAACTTTGTTGGCAGAGACATTATCAGCCTGTGACCTGTTGGCAGGTCACAGCTTTTCTTCCAAAGAGCAAGTGTCTTTTAATTTCATGGCTGCCGTCAACATCTGCAGTGATTTTGGAGCTCCCCAAAATAAAGTCTGTCACTGTTTCCATTGTTTCCCCATCTATTTGCCATGAAGTGGTGAGACCAGATGCCATGATCTTAGTTTTCTGAAAGCTGAGCTTTAAGCCAGCTTTTTCACTCTCCTCTTTCACTTTCATCAAGAGGTTCTTTAGCTCCTCTTCACTTTCTGCCATAAGGGTGGTGTCATCTGCATATCTGAGGTTATTGATGTTTCTCCCAGCAATCTTGATTCCAGCTTGTGTTTTTCACCCAAATATAGAGCTTTGCTTTAAATGTTTAGAGGCTAAGAGTTCTAAATTTGATTTGCCTATGTGGATAAATTAGGGGCAAAACGTGTCTATTGTTGCTACTGGGACTGGGCTCAAATGTAGTGGCAAGAAGAAAGGGCTTCCAAATTTCCTTGAGTGATCCTCAGTCTTCCTCATTGGGGCTTGTATTGCCTATTATGTTTTTTGTTTGTTTGTTTGTTTGTTACTATTTATTTATTTATTTTACTTTACAATACTGTATTGATTTTTCTGAATCAGAGTCTTCTGGAACAAAAGTAGTTACGATTTTTGAAACAAACTGGAAGACATATTTTAGTACCATTAGATAGCTACTATTTTTACCCTGAAATAAATTTAATGCAGGCAATCATTGCTTTATTTATTCCAACAGCCATTAGGTAGGCACTTACCTTGTTCCACACACTCTTCTAAGTATGAGATTGCAGCATTGAATTAAACACACAAAAAAACCTCCCAGAGCTTGAATTATAAGCATTAGTAAAGAAATACTTATATGGGAGTAAAATAAGAAGATAATTATCACTGAGAACTCAGATTTTCTGTTCTGAGACCAATAGACTGGGGGAATGTCAGAGTTTAAAGCAAATGCTTTGACAAGACTTCCTTTATATATCATAAATATATATATATGTATATTTTATATATAAAGCAGAGAAATAAAGAATAAAATGTGGTGTAGCTGGGATAATATTTGATAATTATAATGCAATAAATTAACTTCTAAATAACAAAAGAGATTTGCAGTGGCATTTTGAAAACTTTGTTTTAATCAATATTTTATAGTAATTTTTATATGTATAAGATTGTATCTTATGTTGGAAAAGTGCAATGCAACAGAAATATAATTGAGATAGTTAAAATGAATGTGCTGATCATTTAGGAAAAATAAATCTAAAATATACTCTGCACATATTAGAAGCTTCCCATAAAGGCCTTAATCTCTCCATGGCCCTCTCTCTTGCTCCCTCCCAGCTGTCCCACACACTGGCAACTGTCACTTTTTCACTGTTTAATGAGTGATAAGCAAAGCCTGGGCTACCCTGGTGGCTCAGCAGTAAAGAATCTGCCTACAATGCAGGAGATGCTGGAGATATGGGTTCAGTCTCTGGGTTGGGAAGATCTCCCAGAGAAGGGAACGGAAACCCACTCCAATATTTTTGCCTGGGAAATCCCATGGACAGAGGAGGCTGGTGAGCTAGTCCATGAGGTCACAAAGAGTTGGACATGACTTACTGACTAAACAACAACAAACAAGACCTAGAGAATTTGAGGAACCACTTCACATTCTGGAAAATTAAGGCTGAAATTCTAGCCTCTGACACATATCTGAGATACAGAAGATGCAAGAAATGTTGGTTATTGTTTTAATTATGATTATTGTGATTATTAGTTTTAATATTTTATTCTTCCCTGTGACTTGTACTTAGGAAAGATTCATTTAATTTTTTTATCTCTTGTGATGTCTGAAAATTTCCAGGCATTCAGCAACATTTTTCTGCATGTATAAGTTATTGAGATAATATCCTATTTATAGATGATATGAAGTTTAATGAGGGTAGTTTGGCTAAAAGACAATAGTCATGAAATATTACCTACTAGAGTATATCCAATTGATGTTTTCAAATTGCGGTGTTGGAGAAGACTCTTGAAAGTCCCTTAGATTGCAAGGAGATCAAGCCAGTCAATCCTAAAGGAACTCACCCTGAATATTCATTGGAAGGACTGATGCTGAAGCTCCAGTACTTTGGCCACTTAATGTGAAGAGCTGATTCATTGAAAAAGACCTTGATGCTAGGAAAGACTGAATACAAAAGGAGAAAGGGGTGGTAGAGGATGAGATGGTTAGAAAGCATCACTGACTCAGTGGACATGAATTTGAGCAAACTCCAAGGAGGACAGAGGAGCCTGGTCTGCTATAGCCCATGGGGTTGGGAAGAGTAGGACATGACTTAGCGACTGAACAACAACAAAGAATAGATCAAATAGGATAAAGTGTTATAAGAATAAATTTATAAGTATCTTTTAATGTTCAGGAACATATATAGGATAGAAAGCATATGACTTACCTGAACAAATGATACACATCCCTACTAAGAATGTGCCGAGTCATCTGCAGTTGTACGAAGAGAGATACGGGCATTTAAATGGAAAAAATGGGTTAAAGCTTAATAATACAAAGCCTGAAACTTTATGCTTGGGTTAAACACTGGTTGGAGAAATGTTAGCCTGCCAATGACTACATCAAAGTCAAACATGGATTATTAGTCACAGATGTGAAACAAGAAAATAGAAGCAGCTGCTCTTGGGTTTGCCCGGCTAAGTCAAGGCCTTGGCAGTATGACATTTTCCTCTTGTTGGAATTGTATGAAAGGATCCCTGGAAGGCAAACAATCCTAATATATAACTTCTTGATGGATGATTTCTACAAATGGATTTTCTGTCCTTGATTATCAAAACAGGCTATACATAGGGGCAGCATTGAGGAAGTTCATGAGAGTAAGGCTCAAGTCCAAATGCTTTTCTGTGAATTTCATCAAATCTCATAATGAACTGTTTTCCTGACAGATATCAGTATTGGTTACAAACCTGATCTCATATTTTGACTATAATTCTTTATAGTATTGTGTGCCTCTGTGCAACTTGAACTCTTAAGAACAGGGATCTTAAGTATAAAATAAGGGCATAAAAACCTAGAATTATTACAAAGATTAACTGAGATAGTGGATTATTATGAACATTAAATTTTCATAAAATTAAATTAAAACATTAAATAATGGAAGAAAACAGGTTTATACCTGACACAAGGAAGGTTCAAAATGGTCCCTACTAGTGAGTTTCTCCTCTCAACTTCTAGGGAAGAGACTCATGCATAAGTATAAATAATCAGACAAGTCTCATATTAGGAGTTTTACTTATGAAAAAGAACTTAAAAAAATAGAATTGAATGGAGATAAATAATTTTAACTTCAGTGAAGGATATTTCCTTCATGAAAGTGAAGGGTGAAAGTGGAGAATGAAAAAGCTGTCTCAAAAGGCTTTGGTTTTTCCAGTAGTCACGTACAGATGTGAGAGTTGGACCATAAACAAGGCTGAGAGCTGAAGAATTGATGCTTTTGAACCGTGTTGTTGCAGAAGACTCTTGAGAGTCCCTTGGACTGCAAAGAGATCAAATCAGTCAATCCTAAAGGAAATTAACTCTGAATAATCATGGGAAGGACTGATGCTGAAGTGAAGCTCCAATACTTTAACCACCCGATGTGAAGAGCTGACTCACTTTCCCTGATGTTGGGAAAGATTGAAGGCAAAAGGAGAAGAGAGTGGCAGAGGATGACATGGTTAGATAGCATCACCAACTCAATGGACATGAATTTGAGTAAACTCTGGGAGATAGTGAAAGAGGAGGCTGGTGTGCTGCAGTCCATGGGGGCGCAAGGAGTCAGACACAACTTATGACTGAACAATAACAAAAAGATATTAGGGGAAAAATAATTTTAATATGAACAAGATGCTCCAAAAATGAGCAGAAAGTGAGATTGTGTATAAGAGGCAGTTGAAAATATCATTCAAATATTGGAAGAAAAAGTAAGCATTTGATGAGATTAAGATATTTTCCCTTCAAGGAAAGCAATATTATTTCATATGGAGCAACTGATTTGCAGTATTCATTAGGATATTCTTTCTTTGATATATTCTTCCAGTTGATTCTAATTACTAAGTCAACTTTGGGAAATTATTTTAAAATTTATCTTTTAGATACATTTGGAGAATTCTGTAAAATATTTAGTTGTCCTATATAATACCTCTAATGATTGTTTCTGTGTGCTGCTGCGTTGCTTCAGTCATGTCTGACTCTGTACGACCCCATAGACGGCAGCCCACCAGGCTCTCTGGTCCCTGGGATTCTCCAGGCAAGAACACTGGAGTGGGTTGCCATTTCCTTCTCCAATGCATGAAAGTGAAAAGTGAAAGTGAAGTCCCTCAGTCGTGTCCGACTCTTAGTGACCCCATGGACTGCAGCCTGCCAGGCTCCTACGTCCATGGGATTTTCTAGGCAAGAGTACTGGAGTGGGGTGCCATCGCCTTCTCCGGATAATCAAATATTATTTTATTCTCCTCAATACAATTATGTAGTGTCCGTCTAAATCCTTTTTAATATGATTTACTGTACCCTGCTGTTTATACCAAAACTATTGCTTTGTGTGCAACATATCTGAATTTTCTCATTATTGATTCTGATAGTTTTTAGATGAATTCTTCTTACCATTCTTTCTGTGTGTGTCTGTCACACACACGTGTCTCTGTCAGACATTATTTTAGATACTGTGAAATATGGAAACAAAGATGAAATAACTTTCCTACTAGTAGAATTTGTTGTTCAGTTGCTCAGTCATGTTTGACTGCGAGCCCACAGCAGCATAAAACTAGACAGGATGTCAAGCAGCAAGTACACCCATTCCATGCTGGTAGGAATGTAAAACAACTTTGGAAGACATTGGTACTTTATTGCAAAGCTAAATATATTCTAATTACATTATTCAGCAATTTCAGTCCTTGGTATTAAATATTTATCCAAGTAAGCTGACAACTTATGTTCACAGGAAAACTGCATACAAGTGTATATAGCAGCTTTATTAACAATTACCACAACTTGGAAGCAACTAAGATGTCCTTCTATAGATGAAGGGTAAACAAACCATCTAGAGGCTCCTCTGTTTATGGACTTGTCCAGGTAAGTGGGTTGCCATTCTCTTTTCCAGGGAGCCTTCCCAACCCAGGGATCAAACCCAGGTCTCTTGCATTGCAGGCAGATTGTTTCCCATCTGAGCCACCAGGGAAGCCTGGTATATCCATACAGTACAATGTGTTTTTGGTGACAAACATAAATGAGCTATCAAGTTATTGAAAGACACGAGAAACCTTAAGAGTATATTGGTAAGTGAACGAAGTTGATTTGAAAAAGCAAAATACTGTATGATTTCAACCATGTCATTCTGAAAAAGGCAAAATTATGAAGACTGTAAAAAAAAATCAGTGGTTGCTAGGGGACTTGGGACAGAAGGAATAGAGAGTTGTTAGGTGGAACACAGTATAACATAATGATGCTATATTATATGAAATGGTGGATACATGCCAACTTGCATGTGTTAAAACTCATAGAATGTACAACACGAGTATGTCCTAATGTAAAAGTTGGCTTTTAGTTAATAATAATGATTCAATATGGGTTTTTTGGACTTCCCTGGTAGCTCAGCTGGTAAAAAGTCTGCCTGCAATATGGGAGATCTGGGTTCGATTCCTGGGTTGGGAAGATTGCCTGGAAGAGCATGGCAACCCACTCCGGTATTCTTACCTAGACAGTCCCATGGACAGAGGAGCCTGGCAGGCTACAGTCCATGGAGTCACAAAGAGTTGGACAGGACTGAGCAACTAAGCACAGCACACGTGTTCTTCATTGTAACAAGTGTACCACACAAATGCAAAATGTCTTGCACTAATGGAAGATCTGTACAGGGGAACATAGGATACTTTCTGTACTATGCTTCTTTTTTTTTTGGAAACCCAAAACTTCCCTAAGAAGTAAAATCTATTAATTAAAAAAATTAATAAGATCAGTTCCCACCCTCACTACACCTGTATTATGTGAAAGAAGGTAAAGGATGAATAAAAAAGATGAATACAGAAGTTGATAAATGAGGATCGAGGAAAGTGCACTCTTTCTTGGTAAATGATAGTTGGGTGTTGGGCTGGGGACTTTTACATGTCATGGTTCAAGGTCTCTCTGTGACACTTAAGCTGAATTAAGATCAGCTGTTTCTCAAAAAAAAGGGTTTGCATCTACTCATTTTCCTCAAAACTGCATTGCCAATAAGAGTTGGAGTAAATTTGGTTTAAACAGGAGAATTTTTAACTTGTTTTACTACTTCTTCACCTACTCATTTCCAATCCTTGGAAGACTAAAAGTAGTGCTTTGAAAATATTAATTCAGTCGTATCACTTCCCTGCTTTCAAAATCTTTGCTTTCTGATCTATAATACAGTATTCCTACAAGACCTCCAAAGTCCATTGCTAACTGGAGTTTCATTTCCAGCTTAATCTCACTGTACACCCTCTTCTGCTTCACTAAAATGCCATCCTTACCAGGTTTTCACCTGAATCCTTTTTTTCCTCAAATGCATAAACTCTTCCTGACCTCAGGGCCTTTGCGCTTGCTATGCTTTCTCAGACATTATCTCCCAATTCTTCTTTTAAATAGCTGTGATGATCAGCATTAGGAAAAAATAAATAAAAATTAACAAAATAGGCAGTGGTAAAATGCATGCTTTTTATTCTTCCATCAACTAATCTCCATGGCTGACCCTCCCTTAGTCCAGACCTTTAATTAAAGTTCTTTTTCTCTGAGGTTGTCCTTGACCTCTCTGTGATACATATGTCCTTCCTTGCTTTTTCCCCTTTAGTGTTTATCATATTCAAATTTGCAATTTCTTTGTTATTGCAATGAAATTACATTTCCTTGCAATGTTGTTAAGTGTTTGTATTTCTAAGCAGAATATAATCTTCATGAGGACAGGGAATTTTGTCCCTTCAGTTGATCTTTCTTCAGCACCAAGGAAATGCCTGGCCCATAATGACACTCAATAAATACCTGATGAGTGAACGGATAAAAGCACAGGTGATATTTACAAAATGCCTACTTTTTGTTAAAATTATAAAGAATTTTAATAGAAGTAAGCATCACCTAATTTTAAATTCTCTCTGAATATATTATATAGCTACTATGTAACTTACAAACTTGTATTTTCTTTCCCTAGACTTATAAACAACTTGAACATAGACATTGTTTTCCATTCACTGAAATTTACCTGGGGCTCACACTGAAGTTTGTACTGTGTCAATCATTCTGCTCACTATTGAGGGTGAATAAAATTTTAACTTTTAATATAAGAAAACAAATACAAAGATTCTCTCTCAATACACTTTTATTTCAAAGCTAGACTTCTAGAACTAGGGTTTAGCCTTTACAATTTAAATGAAGTGTGCTCTCAGTGTACCAATCCGAGGGAGGAGGGAGGGGGGTTCAGGATGGGGAACACATGTATACCTGTGGCGGATTCATGTTGATGTATGGCAAAACCAATAAAATATTGTAAAGTAATTAACCTCCAATTAAAATAAATAAATTTATTTTATTTTATTTTATTTTACTTTCATTATTAATACTGATTCCCTTTATTCTATACTTCTATACAGAGAACTTTCAAATTCTTATAAATTACAGTAAGTTTCTGATTAAAAACTTCAGTAGGGTTCACTGTGGTTAAATTAGAATGATACAGAGATCACCATATGGCCGCACTTGCAGCCCTGGGGGACGCATGGTGACCAGGGAGGCCAGGAGCAGAGGGAGCTGATCACCTTCACTCCTTTTTCACCTCATCGTTGTCCCTGCTGGGCTTGAACAGGGGAATCTGCTGACCATCCTTGAGCTCTAAGAAGACCTCCTGAAGGTTCCACCTCTTAAAGGGGGCATCTCTGGATGAGCTGACATAGAGGTGGCCCTCTGACTTTGGTCCAGAGACAGGGATCTTCAGCTTTGCATCGGCGATGTCCACAAAGTTGTACTTGTCGGTGAGTCGGAGGTAGTGAACATTGAGAGGGGTGCCCAGAGCTTCCAGTGCCTCAGGGTGGCTGTACAGCTGCTCCAGGGCCAGCTGGTAATAAGAAGCTCTGGAAAACATTTTCTGGACCAGGTAGTATAGAATGGTGCAGCCCCCACTAGCTGCCACACCAGCGAAAAAGATCTGTTTCCCCAGAGGCATTGGCATCCTGCTTCCTAGAGACTTTGCCACTTCGTAGCCCAGTTTCCTTGAAAACCATCTAAGGAAGGTTGCCCTGGGAGTGATTCCAGGGAAACAGTGACTACCTGGAAGAGATCCTGGTGCCGATAAAAAGGACTGTGCTCAGTCGCTCGGTTGTTTCTGACTGTGACACCACAGACTGCAGCCCGCCAGGCTCCTCTGTCCATGGAGTTTTCCAGGCAAGGATACTGGAGTGGGTTGCCATTTCCTACTCCATAAATTTATTTTAAAAATATAAAAAAGAAAATGAAAAAAACAGTTAAAATAAATAAATTTATATTAAAAAATTTATTTATTTATTTATTTTTATTTTACTTTACAATTCTGTATTGGTTTTGCCATACATTGACATGAGTCCACCACAGGTGTACATGCGTTCCCAAACATGAACCTCCCTCCCACCCCCCTCCCCACAACATCTCTCTGGGTCATCCCCGTGTACCAGCCCCAAGCGTGCCATATCCTGCATCAGACATAGACTGGCTATTCGATTCTTACATGATATTATACATGTTTCAATGCCATCCTCCCAAATCATCTCACCCTCTCCCTCTCCCTCTGAGTCCAAAAGTCTGCTATACACATCTGTGTCTTTTTTGCTGTCCTGCATACAGGGTCATCATTGCCATCTTTCTAAATTCCATATATATGTGTTAGTATACTGTATTGGTGTTTTTTCTTTCAGGCTTACTTCACTCTGTATAATTGGCTCCAGTTTCATCCATCTCATCAGAACTGATTCAAATGTATTCTTTTTAATGGCTGAGTAATACTCCATTGTGTATATGTACCACTGCTTTCTTATCCATTCATCTGCTGATGGACATCTAGGTTGTTTCCATGTCCTGGCTATTATAAACAGTGCTGCAATGAACATTGGGGTACATGTGTCTCTTTCAATTCTGGTTTCCTCAGTGTGTATGCCCAGCAGTGGGATTGCTGGGTCATAAGGCAGTTCTGTTTGCAATTTTTTAAGGAATCTCCACACTGTTCTCCATAGTGGCTGTACTAGTTTGCATTCCCACCAACAGTGTAGGAGGGTTCCCTTCTCTCCACACCCTCTCCAGCATTTATTGCTTGCAGATTTTTGGATTGCAGCCATTCTGACTGGTGTGAAGTGGTACCTCATTGTGGTTTTGATTTGCATTTCTCTAATAATGAGTGATGTTGAGCATCTTTTCATGTGTTTGTTAGCCATCCGTATGTCTTCTTTGGAGATTTAAATGAAGGATTCTACTAGTTCTGCATAAGATGGCAAATATAAATAATACATTGATTTGGAATGAAGTCATTTAAGTTTAGTGAGTATAGGATTTTTTTTACATTGATAATTATTGACAAACTAAGGTAATTATTATAATAAAACATGTTTATTCATTTTTTTTGGCAACAGTAGTCAGAGGCAGATTATTGGGTTATCTTTTGGAGTTCTTTGGCTCAACTCAAATGAAATCTACTATATTGGAAGAATGGTGAGGAGCTGATCAAATTAAGAGAAACCCTAAAAAGCCAAACCTTAGCTAGGACCGATAATAAGGCAATATCAGGAAATTTTGCAGCAGGAATTGGGTTCCAACTAACTTTGGTGTTTCTCCAATAGAGAATCAGACTGAATCAAGGCGCATTCCTATACCCCAGGGTAATTGTGATGGATAAACCCTTCCTGCTGCCCTGGAATGTGGGAGCAAAAGGCAAAGGAAAACAGAGGGCCATATTCAGAAAGGAAAGGGAAAGTGTGGTAAGCCAGCCAAACAAAAGAATCCAATCTACTGATTGATTAAATAGGCTAAGGTCCCTACCTAATGCCAAGAAATCATTGAAAAGAGGACTGAAACATCAATTCATAGAATTGGTATTATTATGCCTGAAAAGCCGGGGTTTTGATTTTATTTTTGCTTTAAGTCATATTTAGATGTCTGATAATTTTCAGAACTCAGAAATAATTATGCATCTAATAAAGCTCGAGATTCCTACTTGCAGTCAACTCAGGCAAAAATCTGAAGATACAACCTAATAATATTCCTGATCTTTGATAAGTAATATTGCAAAGCTTTACAAGAGAAAAATGATCACTGTTTGGGGGAATGTTTGTGATTAAAATTTCATTATAATCCCAATGAAAATAAGCTTTCTTGGTGCTTATCTTCCTAATTTTGAAAACTTTGGCAATTGTAGCAACCTTATGGTGGCTCAGTGGTAAAAAATCCTCCTGCAATGCCGGAGCCTCATTAGATGCCTGTTCAGTCCCTGGACTGGGAAGATCTCCTGGAGGAGGGCATGGCAACCCACTCTAGTATTTTTGCCTGGAGAATCCCCATGGACAGAGGAGCCTGGGAGACCACAGTCCATAGTGTCTCGAGGAGTCGGACATGACAGAAGGGACTTAACATGCAGGATACACATGCTATTGCTAGGTTTCTCTTTCTGAATAAATGTAGTCTTATTATCCC
This sequence comes from Oryx dammah, assembly GCF_014754425.2. Classification (NCBI taxonomy): domain Eukaryota; kingdom Metazoa; phylum Chordata; class Mammalia; order Artiodactyla; family Bovidae; genus Oryx; species Oryx dammah. The sequence continues at coordinate 16,438,347 of NW_024070204.1, forward strand.
ACTTATATCTGTCATGTACAAGGTATCACTCTCACGTGTTTTTTTTTTTTCTTTTATTGCAAGTACAGTTATAGGGAGAGTTTGCTCATAGAAATAAAAAATCAAGTGAGCCCTTTCCTATATTTATGATGTTTCCCCTCACTGTCTACAGTTTATGTGAATGTCCCTGAAATGGTTTCCTTGGTAACCAGAAGGAGCCTGGCTCTGAGTGGGTATAGTACAGGCTCACAGTTTTAGACATCATTTGCTTTTAAAAATTAACTGTTAAATGGAATAGTCAATAAAACACATGAAAAACAAATCTCAATTTTGTTATAGAATTAACATCTTGCGTGTTTTTCCATTTGAATACTTTAACATCTTGCTATACACTAGAGACTCTTGCAATTACTTATAATTCAGAGAAAATTGTTATTTATTACATATGCCATTTTAGGAAGCTATGGTAGTGAAGCAGTTTCCTTTTCTCCATCTATTTAAAATTAATTGTAATATTCTATAACTATCATCCAAGTAACATCCAACGCACAAATGTTTAATGATACCAGATCACAGAATAAACAATATGAAATTCAATGTGCCTTCATGCACCAGGCTGCCACATGCAGAGTCTAAACAAATGTCAGAGGTAATGAAAAATTGACTGATTTTAATAGAATCAAATAGATTGTAAACAGCAGCTGGTTATCAGTGTTCATTATGGAATAGTAGCAAAATCTCTTCATTCTGATTTTTAGCTTATCTATGTGGTGCTATTTCACATGAAAATTGTAAACAATATCTCCTGCTGAATTTGATTTTATTGAACCATCATTTTTCTTTTATCCAGCAGTTTCCTGGACTCTCCCAGATCCCTTCTGCCACACCATGTTTATTATCTGAAATATGCGGCTTCAGTGAAATTTTATATGCAGTGCTAGCCCTTTGGTAATTGCTTTATGTCACACACATGAAATTATAAGATATACACTGCTACAGGAGCTAACTAAAGAATGAAGAGAGGTTAGTAGGTAACTTCCGATTTTTGTTATTGTTCAGTCACTAAGCCGTGTCTGAGTTTTTGTGACCCCACTGAGTGTAGCCCTTGAGGTTCCCCTGTCCTTCATTACTACTTCATTTCTTCTAAGAAATTCTTGCTCACAAGCAGTAGATATAATGGTCATCTGAATTAAATTCACCCATTCCCATACATTTTAGTTCACTGGCTCCTAAGATGTTGATGGTCACTCTTGCCATCTCCTGCTTAACCACGTCCAATTTACCTTGATTCATGGATCTAATACTCCATGTTCCTATGCAATATTGTTCTTTTCCTTAACCACCAGACATGTCCACAACTGAGTGTCATTTTGCTTTGGTCAAGCAGCTTCATTCTTTCGGGAGCTATTAGCAGTTGCTTTCTATTCTTTCCCAGTAGTGTACTGGACACCTTCCAACCTGGGGAATTCATCTTCTGGTATCATACCTTTTTGCCTTTTCATCCTCTTCATAAGGTTCTCACAGCAAGTATACTGAAGTGGTTGCCATTCCTTCCTCCAGTGGACCACGTTTTGTCAGCACTCTCCACTATGACCTGTTTGTCTTGGATGGTCCTAGACGGCATGGCTCATAGCTTCATTGAGTTATGCAAGTCCCTTAGCCATGACAAGGCTGTGATCCTTGAAGGGGAACTTCTGATAACAGCATGTTAGTTTAGAACTTCGTTGGCACTCTAGTGATCATTTTGTTAGTCACATTTTTTTTCCTACCTCTTAATATTTTCATGCAAATTCAGGTAGCAATAAAGCTCTGTCAAATTCATATCCTCCTGTTTTTCTGGACAGTTTCTCTAAAATATAACTAAACTGACTCCGTTTCCCTTGCCAGGAACACTAGAATGACAGCTTGTCTGGTGTTTCTATGACATCATCAGCTTCTCTCCCCACCCCCTTCCCTTTCCGTGCAATGCCTATTATTGGCATGCTTTGAATAGCTCTGTCAAAATCACTTTGCCCTAGTCTCTTCCTTTACCACCAAATTAATTAAAGCATCAGCTCCGCTTTTCTTCTGTAGCATTCATTACTCACATTTATTTCTTAAAATGTAGATTAACCATCAGAAATTAAAAGATGGAAAAATCCCTCATTCAAATAAAGCATAGTTTCTGACTCTAGTTCTCTTACACTTTTCTCTTCCTACCTTGCTTCCTTTCTTTCTATTTGGTATGTTGAAATTATGCTTTGTACTAACGAGGATATTTGCTCACCTTGTAAACACTTCTTCAGATTTGAAATCTTATGGAAAAGATGCAGTATTTCATTTAGTTCCCAAATAATAGCTCTTGAGTTAGTGCATATGAAAGAGGACTCCTCTGCCTTGATTAATAAGATCCAAATGCTGAGGCAGATCTCATCTGCCATGATTTGGCAGACATTTTTTGGCCACATGTTTTTCTTCTGTTCTTTTACTGACATGACAAAAAATGTAAATATCAGCATGTTCTGAGATATAGTTCAAATAGTTTGCAAGTTCTATGCATTGGGTTAAAAGGTAGTTACCTATATAACCCAGATTATCATTACATAATTTCATAGAAATGCCTTACACATGGATTCTGCCAGTGCTCATGATGGCAAAAAATGGGTTTCAAATTATTGTATTACCAAAGAGATGCCCAGTAGAGGACAGGAATTGTAATTGGCATACTGAGTCTTAAGTCACAGCATTGATGAATATCACCAAAACAAATCAACTTTAACTAAGTAATCTATTTTCTATTCAGGTCATTGATCATTCCAACTGAATCATTGCATGGACATTTAGCAACATTTGACAATTTATTGCATCTAAACTGAGACTTGAGGGAAAAGAAAGGATGAGATTTAAGCAGAGGTCCTGAGTCAGGAAAGAACTGATCACTGACATAAAGCTGATGAAAAGTCAGGAGTAAAGTAAGCTGGGTGGATGATATTACCAGATAGGCTAGGATATAAGATGGGCCTAATTTAAACAAGATCTTACAAAGCATACAAAAATGGTGGAGATAAAATGGGATCATGATATAAGGACCTTTACTAATAGTAGTTGATATTTACATTTATTTTCTAATTTAATTATCATTAACACCCAACAAGATAGAAGAAGTTATAATTATCTCTACTTTACAAGTGAGGAAGTTGTAACACTAAAATGCTGAATAACCTTTCCAAGGTCATTTATCTAGTGAGTATTGGTGCCAGGATACAGATTCAGACTGTCTGACTTCAGATTCTGAGCTGCAAGTCCATCTGTCTCAAAAAAGTGGAAGACTGGCTTTCATCTGGGAGTATACACTACCAGTGGAGAAGAAAATGGGAACCCACTCCAGTATTATTGCCTGGAAAAACCCATGGACAGAAGAGCCTGGTGGGCTACAGTCCACGGGGTCACAAAAGTTGGACACGACTTAGTGCCTAAACCACCACCACCGTTGCTGCTGCTGCTCAGTCGCGTCAGTCGTGTCCGACTCTGTGCGACCCCAGAGACGGCAGCCCACCAGGCTCCCCTGTCCCTGGGATTCTCCAGGCAAGAACACTGGAGTAGGTTGCCATTTTCTTCTCCAATGCATGAAAATTAAAAGTAAAAGTGAGGTCACTCAGTCATGTCCGACTCTCAGTGAGCCCATGGACTGTAGCCCACCAGGCTCCTCCATCCATGGGATTTTCCAGGCAAGAGTACAAGAGTGGGGTGCGATTGCCTTCTCCAAACCACCACCACATACACTACTAAAAGAGGATAACATTGGGAATTATGATGTATGAATGGAGAGGTTGCCCTTGGGGGAACAATTTAAGTATTAAGAAAGTGAGATCTGAGAGTTTGATCCCCAACTAGAAGAGAAAGAATGTAATCAATTCTATAACAGTGGTTGGAATTTGTTTCATTATGAGAAGTATCCTTCTGGACTACGTGATCTATAAGTTGCATATATGGCCTTAAGAAAATATGGGTAAATTTTTTAGAATGCAGTGGTGAGCAAACCACCTGCCAATGCAGGAGATGTAAGAGATGTGAGTTTGATCCCTGGGTCAGGAAGATTCCCTGGAAAAAGTTATGGCAACACACTCCAGTATCCTTGCCTAAAGAATCCCATGGGCAGAGAAGCATGGTGGGCTATGGTCCATAGAGATGCAAAGAATCAGATGCAACTGAAGCAACTTAGCATGCATGCACGCATGGAAACATATGGCGTATTCTCGTGTACCTCACAGATACTCCTCCTTTTGGCCATATAAGAATATCCTTCCAGTCTCCTTGAATTTAGGCATGGCAACACGATGAATTCTCTTCAAAGAAAAGTGAGAAGTGGGGATATATGATTCTTCTAAGCTAAGGCACTTGAAATTCTCCAAATAGTTCTCCAGGTTTTTTCTTCCAAGATATGGTAGAAAAATGGATGTCTCAATGGTCAAATGAGCTGGCAGCAAGAGAAAAGTAGTTGCGTTGCCTAGTGGTGACTGCTGTGTAATGCCACAAGGAGGATGGTTACCTTGGAGAGTCACCTTCTCTGGCAAGGGAACTATGGTGCAAAGTCATTGATATAGTCTAACTCATCCTCAAAAACACAGAGAGAATGAAAGAAGGGACCAGTTGCAGAGAACATGTAAAGAGGCACCAAGCTTAGAATAAACAAGTAGCCCATGGCTGAAAATCAGTGGAAGAGTTTTCTTCTGACTCAGTGCTTCTAATGCTGTTTCTTCTCCAACCACCTGCTATGATGATGCACGCTGTAGTTTTATTGAACTTGCTTTCTTTTCATAGTCTTGCTTTTCATGGAACACCTCACATCTCCAGAAAGTATAACTTGGAAAATGCTTTTCCGGGTCTTATTTTTTTTAATGTGCTTAATTGCTATATTAACTATAACCATAACTGTTAATTATCTGTTCTTACTTCAACTGTGTAGATTTATCCATCCAGAGAGATGATGAACACTGGTGAGGAAGATATTAGAATGGCTTACATTTTTATATATTTCTCTCTTAAGAGGTCCAAACTTCTTCAGGGTGTATTACAATCCATCCATTCATTAATTCATGCATATTAATATATACTGATCAGGTGTTACTAGGTCATAGAAATAAAGGGTACTTGAACAACGTATTCTTAAGTTTCACGGAAAATTGCAGCCTAATGGTATGGCTTTGAATGATATAGAGTGTAAAGTCATCCAACAATATAGTGGAAACTATTTCTGCCAATAACCTTGCCTTTTGGTGGTCAATCACAGTGATAAAACTTCTAATTTTCAAATATGCTTGTGAATCTCAGTTCAGTTCAGTTCAGTTGCTCAGTCGTGTCCAACTCTTTGCAACCCCAAAAATTGCAGCACGCCAGGCCACCCTGTCCAACACCAACTCTTGGAGTTCACTCAGACTCATGTCCATTGAGTCGGTGATACCATCCAGCCATCTCGCCCTCGGTCGTCCCCTTCTCCTCCTGCCCCCAGTCCCTCCCAGCATCAGAGTCTTTTCCAATGAGTCAACTCTTCGCATGAGGTGGCCAAAGTACTGGAGTTTCAGCATTACCATCATTCCTTCCAAAGAAATCCCAGGGCTGATCTCCTTCAGAATGGACTAGTTGGATCTCCTTGCAGTCCAAGGGACTCTCAAGAGTCTTCTCCAACACCACAGTTCAAAAGCATCAATTCTTTGGTGCTCAGCCTTCTTCACAGTCCACTCTCACATCCATACATGACCACTGGAAAAACCATAGCCTTGACTAGATGGACCTTTGTTGGCAAAGTAATGTCTCTGCTTTTGAATATGCTATCTAGGTTGGTCAAAACTTTTCTTCCAAGGAGTAAGTGTCTTTTAATTTCATGGCTGCAGTCACCATCTGCAGTGATTTTGGAGGCCCCCAAAATAAAGTCTGACACTGTTTCCGCTGTTTCCCCATCTATTTCCCGTGAAGTGATGGGACCGGATGCCATGATCTTCGTCTTCTGAATGTTGAGCTTTAAGCCAACTTTTTCACTCTCCTCTTTCACTTTCATCAAGAGGCTTTTTAGCTCCTTTTCACTTTCTGCCGTAAGGGTGGTGTCATCTGCATATCTGAGGTTATTGATATTTCTCCCGGCAATCTTGATTCCAGCTTGTGCTTCTTCCAGCCAGGCATTTCTTCTGATGTACTCTGCATAGAAGTTAAATAGGCAGGGTTACAATATACAGTCTTGACGTACCCCTTTTCCTATTTGGAACCAGTCTGTTGTTCCATGTCCAGTTCTAACTGTTGCTTCCTGACCTGCATATAGGTGTCTCAAGAGGCAGGTCAGGTGGTTTGGTATTCTCATCTCTTTCAGAATTTTCCACAGTTAATTGTGATCCACAAAGTCAAAGGCTTTGGCATAGTCAATAAAGCAGAAATAGATGTTTTTCTGGAACTCTCTTGCTTTTTCCATGACCCGGCAGATGTTGGCAATTTGATCTCTGGTTCCTCTGCCTTTTCTAAAACCAGCTTGAACATCAGGAAGTTCACGGTTCACATATTGCTGAAGCCTGGCTTGGAGAATTTTGAGCATTACTTTACTAGTGTGTGAGATGAATGCAATTGTGTGGTAGTTTGAGCATTCTTTGGCATTGCCTTTCTTTGGGATTGGAATGAAAACTGACCTTTTCCAGTCCTGTGGCCACTGTGGAGTTTTCCAAATTTGCCGGCATACTGAGTGCAGCACTTTCACAGCATCATCTTTCAGGATTTGATCAGCTCAACTGGAATTCCATCACTTCTACTTTGTTCATAGTGATGCTTTCTAAGGCCCACTTGACTTCACATCCAGGATGTCTGGCTCTAGGTGAGTGATCACACCATTGTGATTATCTGGGTCATGAAGATCTTTTTTGTACAGTTCTTCTGTGTATTCTTGCCACCTCTTCTTAATATCTTCTGCTTCTGTTAGATCCATACCATTTCTGTCCTTTATCGAGCCCATCCTTGCATGAAATGTTCCCTTGGTATCTCTAATTTTCTTGAAGAGAGCTCTAGTCTTTCCCATTCTGTTGTTTTCCTCTATTTCTTTGCATTGATCGCTGAAGAAGCCTTTCTTATCTCTTCTTGCTGTTCTTTGGAATTCTGCATTCAGATGCTTATATCTTTCCTTTTCTCCTTTGCTTTTTGCTTCTCTTCTTTCCATAGCTATTTGTAAGTTCTCCTCAGACAGCCATTTTGCTTTTTTGCAGTTCTTTTCCATGGGGATGGTCTTGATCCCTGTCTCCTGTACAGTGTCATGAACCTCATTCCATAGTTCATCGGGCACTCTATCAGATCTAGGCCCTTAAATCTATTTCTCACTTCCACTGTATAATCAGAAGGGATTTGATTTAGGTCATACCTGAATGGTCTAGTGGTTTTCCCTACTTTCTTCAATTTAAGTCTGAATTTGGAAATAAGGAGTTCATGATCTGAGCCACAGTCAGCTCCTGGTCTTGTTTTTGTTGACTGTATAGAGCTTCTCCATCTTTGGCTGCAAAGAATATAATCAATCTAATTTCAGTATTGACCATCTGGTGATGTCCATGTGTAGAGTCATGTTGTTGGAAGAGGGTGTTTGCTATGACCAGTGCATTTTCTTGGCAAAACTCTATTAGTCTTTGCCCTGCTTCATTCTGCATTCCAAGGCCAAATTTGCCTGTTACTCCAGGTGTTTCTTGACTTCCTGCTTTTGCATTCCAGTCCCCTGGAATGAAAAGAACATCTTTTTTGGGTGTTAGTTCTAAAAGGTCTTGTAGGTCTTCATAGAATGATTCAACTTCAGCTTCTTCAGCGTTACTGGTTGGGGCATAGACTTGGATTACTGTGATATTGAATGGTTTGTCTTGGAAACGAACAGAGATCATTCTCTCGTTTTTGAGATTGCATCCAAGTACTGCGTTTCGGACTTTTGTTGACCATGATGTCTACTCCATTTCTTCTGAGGGATTCCTGCCCACAGTAGTAGATATAATGGTCATCTGAGTTAAATTCACCCGTTCCAGTCCATTTCAGATCGCTGATATCTAGAATGTCGGCGTTCACTCTTGCCATCTCTTGTTTGACCACTTCCAATTTGCCTTGATTCATGGACCTGACATTCCAGGTTCCTATGCAATATTGCCGTTTATAGCATCGGATCTTGCTTCTATCACCAGTCACATCCACAGCTGGCTTTTTGCTTTGGCTCCATCCCTTCATTCTTTCTAGAGTTATTTCTCCACTGATCTCCAGTAGCATATTGGGTACCTACTGACCTGGGGAGTTCCTCTTTCAGTATCTTATCATTTTGCCTTTTCATACTGTTCATGGTGTTTTCAAGGCAAGAATACTGAAGTGGTTTGCCATTCCCTTCTCCAGTGGACCACTTTCTGTCAGACCTCTCCACCATGACCTGCCCGTCTTGGGTGGCCCCATGGGTATGGCTTAGTTTCATTGAGTTAGACAAGACTGTGGTCCTAGTGTGATCAGATTGACTAGTTTTCTGTGATTATGGTTTCAGTGTGTCTGCCCTCTGATGCCCTCTTGCAACACCTACCATCTTACTTGGGTTTCTCTTACCTTGGACAGGAGGTATCTCTTCATGGCTGCTCCAGCAAAGTACAGCCGCTGCTCCTTACTTTGGATGAGGGGTATCTCCTTTCCGCCGCCTCTCCTGACCTTCAACGTGGAATAGCTCCTCTAGGCCCTCCTGCACCTGCACAGCCACCACTCCTTAGATGGTGAATCTCATCAATACTCAATTTATAGAACTGTACAGAAATAAAAATACACAAGAAACAGTACTTACACAGACATAATATTTTCTTGCCCATAAATTTTTATTGTTTTTGAGAAAAGATAGACACATGGAAAATTAAATCCTATCAAATGTGTTGTCATACGACCTGTTGATGAATTGCAACGAAAAACCAGGAAAGGAGAATGTTTCTTTCTTCTTTTGTGTCAGGCCCACTGTGGCTTGATTGTTATATAAGAAAAAAGGACTTGCTAATATTCCTGGTCAGAGATGGAGAAATGGATTTCAAAATAATTACAAGTAGAAATATCTACTTCTGTGATCCAAAGGAAATGGTCTCTGTATTCTCCTACTTTCTTTATTTTTTCTTTCTTGTAATGACTTCTCACATTTTCTGTTCTCCTGTGTCACAAAGATACCTAAAATGTGCTGTCTGTTTTTCTGTTTTCTACCTCCTCTGGGTAGTAAAAGAAGTGAGGATTTCCCAAGGAAAGCTAGTTCTCTCTTTTTCAGTGTCAACGTTTTTCTCTCTGTTTTTGACAGTTCAGGATTTGGAGATTCCTGGAAACATGACCATGGTTCTTTCTTGGACTTTAACCTCTACGATGAACAGGAAATAGGCGGTCAGAGTTTTAAGACATTCACTGCTGGCTAGAATCACAGGGAAGCTGTCAGTGGTAGGAAGGAGAGGAGAGCTGAGTTTTGGAGTAGGACAGGCAAACAGGAGATGGGAGCATATTTTTAAGATGCCGAACAAGAAGTGAACCTAGACAATTAAATAGGTACAAAAGTTGAAAAATTTCCAACACAGTACTTGGGACCCTGCAGAAAATCGAGCGAGGAAATATTGAAATAACACCTCAGAGGTGAAATGTGAGCTTCTAGCAATGTAGTCACTGGAGAACTCTTCACTGGGCAATGAGTTGGCATTCCCTTTTGTCATCCCACACTCCTCTCCAGCTCCTGTACAATTTCACTTTAGGCATAAATTCTCAGGAAAGTGCTTTACACTCACTCTCTCACTTTTATATTTCTCATCCAATTTCAACCCACAAGGTCTAGCTTCTCTTCCTATTGCCCTATTAAAAGGTCACTTATACCTGCTGCTGCTGCTGCTAAGTTGCTTCAGGCGTGTCCGACTCTGTGAGACCCCAGAGACAGCAGCCCACCAGGCTCCCCCACCCCTGGGATTCTCCAGGCAAGAACACTGGAGTGGGTTGCCATTTTCTCCTCCAATGCATGAAAGTGAAAAGTGAAAGGGAAGTCGCTCAGTCGTGTCCAACTTTGTGCGACCCCAGAGACGGCAGCCCACCAGGCTCCTCCCGTCCCTGGGCTTCTCCAGGCAAGAACTCATTTATACCTAAGTGGTCACAATTCCTCCTATGATGATGTGATCTCTCACCTTCATTTCAACTTTTATTTTTCTTATAACACTCTACCACTCAGAATTTTTTTAAACACCATAGATCTTTGTTATAGCTACTAATTTAATGAGCCTCTCCCTTCTTAAATTCCTACAATAGAATATCTTGTACCAGTTGGCTTCTAAGTGGGATTGCTAGCTGTGGGTTTGTGATCCCATCATCTTTCACTCAGACATTTAAACGTTCATCTGTCCATTTCTCTCTCTCTCTCTTTTCTTTTTTGCTTAGAGGTTTCCATTAGTCTCCCATTACAATAAAATTCAGAGCCTACCAGACTGTATTCAATCTCTCTCCACCTTCACCTCATAGCATCTCCTATGTTTCACTTTAAGCTTCAGTCATACCCAGGCTTTCCAAATACTCCCCAGTTTTTTCCCTACCTCAGATCTTTTGCTGCTCCCTGAGCCTAGAGTCATACAAGCTCTTGTCCAGTATTATAGCACTTACTTATTTCCTTTACAGTGCCTATGATTTTAGGATTTTAGGAACTTAGTTTTTGTGAAGCTTAATTCATATGAAGCTAACATTTATTATTGTTTCCATATTAAAATGTAATATCATTGAATGTAGGAACATCACTAGTTCTTTCCACTTTGTTCTTAGAGCTTAAAAAACTGGTACATAGTCAAATCAATATGTCTTGAATGAATGAATATTTGTTGTAAAACAATGGATCTTACTGTGGTATATATATATATATATATGCCTTGGGTCCTAGCTGTGGCATATGAGATTTTTATTGTTATTTTTTTGTGTGTGTGGTGCACAGACTCTCTAGTTTCTGTGCAAGAACTTAGTTGCCCTGAGGCATATGGGCCCTTAGTTCCTGGAGCGGTGATCAGATGCATGTTCCCTGGATTGAAAGGCAGATTCTTAACCATTGGACAACCAGGGACGTTCCATACTGGTATTTTTGAGTGAAATATTTTCAAAACAGATAATCAATTTGCAAGTTAAATTTCTAGTTTTTCTTTTTTAAAGAATTTAAGTTAAATAAATGCCATACTTCTTACCATTACTTACATGTATTTTTTCTCTCAGTATATTTGGCATTTTGATTTTAAAATATCATTTTTATTAATATGCTATGTTGTCAGTCATTCATCTATTGAATTCTCAGTCATACTGTGCCCAACAGCATTTACAAATGGGTTGTTGTTGTTTAGTCTCTAAGTAATTTCTTACTCTTTTGTGACCCCATGGACTGTAGTCGGCCAGGCTCCTCTGTTCATGGGGATTCTCCAGGAAGAAAACTGGAGTGGGTTGTCATTCCCCTCTCAAGGGATCTTTCCAACCCAGGAACTGAATCAGTGTCTCCTGCATTAGCAAGCGGATTCTTTACTATTGAGCCACCTAGGAAGCCCTTACAAATGGGTACAGAGTATAAAAAGATGCATCATATTCTACTTTGAAAACCCAAAAAGTAGTCTGTACTAGCTTTATCTTTTTCTAAAAGCAATTATTCTAGTCAAGGCTATGGTTTTTCCAGTGGTCATGTATGGATGTGAGAGTTGGACTGTGAAGAAAGCTGAGCGCTGAAGAATTGATGCTTTTGAACTATGGTGTTGGAGAAGACTCTTGAGAGTCCCTTGGACTGCAGGGAGATCCAACCAGTCCATCCTAAAGGAGATCAGTCCTGGGTGTTCATTGGAAGGACTGATGTTGAAACCGAAACTCCAGTACTTTGGCCATCTCATGTGAAGAGCTGACTCATTTGAAAAGACCCTGATGAGATGGCTGGATAGCATCATGGACTCGATGGATGTGAGTCTGAGTGAACTCCAGGAGATGGTGATAGACAGGGAGGTCTGGTGTGCTGCGATTCATGGGGTTGCAAAGAGTCCGACACGACTGAGTGACTGAACTGAACTGAACTGAACTGAACTGATGCTGGAAAAGATTGAGGGCAGGAAGAGAAGGGGACGACAGAGGATGAGATGGTTGGGTGGCATCCTCGACTCGATGGACATGGGTTTGGGTGGACTCCAGGAGTTGGTAATAGACAGGGAGGCCTGGCGTGCTGCAGTTCATGGGGTCGCAAAGAGTCGGACACGACTGAGTGACTGAACTGAACTGAACTGAACTGAAAGCAATTAAGTGTTTATGATATTTGCTTAAAGCCTAATGAATACCAATAGTTCTTTTCACTTTTGACTTTTTAAACATGAAATTTAACACAGGCCTTCTGTGTTAAGCAAATGAATGAAACAGAAACTTCAGGAAGAAAATCATCCAAAATGCAAATTTAAATACATATACATGTATGTGAAAAAGTATGTGTATACATATATTACACATACACACACACACACACAAACATATATATGAAGAAATAAGATTCGGGATTTCAAAAGCTGGTAAAATAGATGACTTTTAAGGACCTTTCAAACTTTGAAGCACAGCATTTGGTGAATTGCATCTATTGTCTAAGAGTGACCAGAAATCATTGAGATCAAGTGGACATTTTCACTCATTTGATTCAATTGAGTCTGTTTTAAAAACAGATTGAAATTCAACAAATTCACTCAACTGTATGGATGCCTGCTGCACGCCAGGCTGGGTGCCAGGTAATGAGGATTCCAAGATGAAGGAAGCATATGCCCTGCCCTGGGACATTTCATAATCTTGTAAATGAGACTGTCATGACAAACAAAATAGGTGTTATATCTATAGTATGAGAAAAATTCAGGTTCAGATATAATAAAGATTCATGTCATTTATGGCAAAACCAATACAGAATTGTAAAGTAAAATAAAAAATAAATTAAAAAAAAAAAAGAAAAGATGTCCATGTAGAATTACTTTGTGTGGTAAGGAGATGTTATCAGAGAAGTTTACTTTATGCAGCACAATAAATAATACTTTAATTGTAATCACTGGTGCATTTCACCTCTCAGTTTAGTTAATGAAATGCTCTGTTTAAATTCACATCTATCAGTTTACCCGTTATTTTTTCCAAGGACTTGATATGACCATCCGTCCTTTCCTCCTCCAGTTCTGTTCAGCATCACCTCACACTCAGTCTAAATTGTGAATAAAGCTCAATTGTGTCCTAGGGCTTCCCAGGTGGCTCAGTGGTAAAGAATTCCCCTGTTAATTCAGGGGAAGCAGGAGATGCTGGTTTGATCCTTGGGTCAGGAAAATGCCCTGGAGAAGAAAATGTCAACCTGCTCCAGTATTCTTGCCTAGAGAATCCCATGGACAGAGGAGCCTGGCAGGCTACTGTCCAGGGGGTTGTAGAGTCAGACACGACTGAGCAATTGAGCATTAGAAATCCCTATTTCACCATTGATTGATAGGTTAATTTCACTGTGCCGAAACCCTTATCCAGTGCCCCGGAAATATGAGTATAAGCAAAGCTTCAGTCTTTTGCTTTAATCTTCCCTGAATTATTTTGGTTCATGCAACAGCGATGCGGGAGACCCGGGTTTGATCCCTGGGTCAGGAAGATCCCCTGGAGAAGGAAATGGCAATCCACTCCAGTATTCTTGCCTGGAGAATCCCATGGACAGAAAAGCCTAGTAGGTTACAGTCCATGGGGTCGCAAAGAGTCGGACACGACTGAGCGACTTCACCTTATGCAACCGCGATACTGGGTGGTTTTCTCTTCCATCTACAGTTCTTTCTTGGGGACTAGACCTCTTATTCTAAGGCACCCATTTCCTTATGTCCAGATAGAATTTCTAACTTTTTCCAGCTCTCTCTTTAATGACAACCTTAATTTCCAGAACTCTCACCATTTGCTTTATTCCTAAAGTTATGAAATCATTCCAAAATAAAACAACATTTTCCACTTAACCTAAGCATCTCTACTTCTATTGACAGAAATGTCTGTTTAACACTCCGTAATATCATATTGCTTTAATTTGAATGTCACATAACTTATTGGACCCATTCAAATATCAAGTTCAAGGGTACCATGCATTCTAGAGAGTTATTAGGATGTGTTGGTTATCAAGATGCAAACAATTGAATAGTCCTAACCCTGAGTTTTCTCTTGACTTTTTCCCCCTCTGATTTCCTTTTCAACATACCCAAGCACTGTGTTTGCTTGAGTAACAAGAAGAAATCCCAAGGAACTGTTTCAATCATAATCAGATAGAAAAAAAGAATATTATTTAATAACTAATTTAAAATTTATCCTAATAGGTCAATCTATGTTAAATAATTCCTATGTTCAATGTACTGTTAGTTTATGGATACACTAATGCTGCTAAGTCGCTTCAGTTGTGTCTGACTCTGTACAACCCCAGAGATGGCAGCCCACCAGGCTGCCCCATCCCTGGGATTCTCCAGGCAAGAACACTGGAGTGGGTTGCCATTTCCTTCTCCAATGCATGAAAGTGAAAAGTGAAAGCAAAGTTGCTCAGTCGTGTCCGACTCCCTGCGATTCCATGGGCTGCAGTCTACCAGGCTCCTCCATCCATGGGATTTTCCAGGCAAGAGTACTTGAGTGGGGTGCCATTGCCTTCTCCGGGATACACTAATAGTACTTGACAAAAGACAAGTTGTAGACTTTGTTATACTTAATTATTTGATTTTGGGAAATTTGTAAATCTTGTAAACATAGATATCAAGTAGGTTGTGATAAAGGATTTTGGATCCACGGGTGGTTTGTTTTGCTTTTTGGTTATCACATCCTGATACCTAATGTGTTCTGAGCACAAATGATGTTTTGAATTTGCATTGAGATGCTTTTTTCTTAGTGAAAATATAACTGACCAAAGGAACGGAAGACACAGTGTAAAACAGTAGAAAGAACATCCAATTTTCTGCCATGAGGTTCTTTTATCTTTTCTGTTTATCCATTGATTCTTATTTATTTGGAAGTTACATATCCCTTTAGGAAACTAATAAGAATATAGGTTCTCTCTCCATAAAAAGTTGATATATAGTCTCTGGCAATTATCAATCATTGTCTCTTAACTTCAACCCCATCCTCTATACCCTGCTTGCTGACTATGGAGCTGGGGCTCAGAGCACTGCATTTCTGCTCTGTCGACTGTCTTTCTGTTTGGCTCTGCCAATAAAAGGTATCAGAGGAAGCTTTCAAGGCTGGAGGAGAAAGAGGCTTGTTCCTTCCTGTCTGCCTTACATGGGCTTCCTTTCTGCTCATGTTCCTATGAGCATCACTGCTGCGTCTCCTCACCCTGGAGGCAGCAGCTATTTCTGTAGCAGCAGCTGAATGCAGTCAGCACTTTTGCCAACAGTTGCAGAATCGGCCACATCTTGTCTTCCATCCAGGGACACCAGTTCAGTCCCTCCTGAAAGGTCTGAGTTTCAGCCCCCAGAGACCCTTCCTTTAAGTTTCTAAGTTTTTGTCATTGTCCCCTTGTTTCCTGAGCATTTGGGCTCATGGTTTGTTGTTTTCTTTTTTAATAGTAGCTACCTTTATGATAGATACCTTAGCATTTTCTTTTCATTCTTTATTTTATTTAACACTTTCTTAAATCTTTCCATTCAAGTAGCTGGCATGATTTTGGTCAAATAGGCTCTGGCTGATAAATATTTTCACAAAAACAAAAATTTTTCCTTTAATTTTTCTAGGTGTCCTTTAATTTATCCTAGATTAAGAAGTGCTTAATCATTGGATCTCTAAATCTGTGTATGTCCCAATAAAATTCAGTGATTATTAAGGATATATGATTAGGGACATCATAAGGACAGAGAATGATTAATGAAAATATCAGTGAAAATATAAGAAATAATTGTGAAGATGTAAAGCAATCATCAAGACCATTCTGTACCTATTTTGAACCTGAAATGGGTTTAAAAAGAAGTGATTATTTATAGGGAAGTAGAAGAATAAAAAGGAAAAAATTTGTATGATGGAAGTGGGGGAGTATTCTTGGCATATGGGCCGTAGGAACAGAGTGCAGATTTTGACCAGCTGAAGGCAAAATCATCTGAATGAAAAAACATCTATCAGAAAGATTATGTTATAAATGCATGTAAGAGAATTGCAGGGGGAAATTTTTCAAAATAACCAGGTACCTGTGGAGTCACTTTTGATATGACACAGCATTTCTATCATAGAAATACAGTTGTTCAAATTTAGAACTCATAGTAGATTTTTTTTACAAGATTCTGGCAGTAATTCCTGCACATCCATAACTGTCAGGAAAGTAATTGCATTGTCACTATTAGGAGGTGGTTATCAGCACACTGCTTTTATAACAGAGGAAATCCCATCTGTGAAATCTCAACTCTCAAAAGTCTTTCATTTTTAAAGGTTGAAAAAAAAAAAAAAACCCAGTCCTTCTCCTCTGAGACCCCTACTCCAATAAGGGTGACAGAATCAAATTTAACAAAACTTAAAAGTGAAAAGTGAAAGTGAAAGTCGCTCAAGCATGTCCGACTCTTTGCGACCCCATGGACTATACAGTTCATGGAATTCTCCAGGCCAGAATACTGGAGTGGGTAGCCTTTCCCTTCTCCAGTGGATCTTCCCATCCCAGGGATTGAACCCAGGTCTTCCAAATTGCAGGAAGATTCTTTACCAGCTGAGCCACAAGGGAAGCCCAAGAATACTGGTGTGGGTAGCCTATCCCTTCTCCAGGGAATCTTCCTGATCCAGGAATCAAACTGGGGTGTCCTGCATTGTAGGTGGATTCTTTACCAACTGAGCTATCAGGGAAGCCCTGATAAACTTGACTAAGTCATATAAGGAGGTAAGGGATAAATTAGTGCTAAAATTAAGGGTAGTCCAGGACACACTAATGACTGATTATTTCTCATTGTCTTTCCAAATATAATTTTATGCCTGGGGACAAGAACCATCTTTGAATCAACCCTCTTTATGTTGCATCTCACTTGTTGAATGTACTCAATGGGTCAAGAAATAACAAATTTGGAAAGCCTTATTCTGACCTTTAGTCCAGGCCACTGGGGGTGGGGTTGAGTAATGAGAAGCTCCATGGGATCATCCTTGGGCAACACAGTTCAAAGTGACTGCCACTGAATGTGTTTCTGTTCCCTTAACTATTATAAAGAGGGGAAAATACACAGAAAGGAGAAATGTTTAGAAGGGAAACCCAATCAATATAGGCATTATTGCAAAGAAAACATTCTACTCCTTCCTAGGTGATAACAGAGAGGATAATCTATTATATTAGAGACTGGTTTATTTAATTTTCCCCCCACTGATTGGGGAGCAGGTGAGATAATCACTTTTCTTATCATAACTTGCTTCCCTTCCTGTCCTCTTGGGCCAACAGCTCAGGTCCATGCCTCAGTTTAGTTCAGTTCAGTTTAGTCGCTCAGTCATGTCTGACCCTTTGTGACCCCATGGACTGCAGCATGCCAGGCCTCCCTGTCCATCACCAACTCCCGGAGTTAACTCAAACTCATGTCCATCCCTAGGGAGGTCCAAGCTGTGTGGTTCAACATAATTGCCTCTAACCACCTGTGAGCACTGAAATTTAAGTTGATTTAATTAAATACATTTCTAAAGATGTTAGTTTCTCCATTGCACAGATTAACTTTCAAGTTCAGTAGCCACATGTAGTTAGTGGCTGCATCTTAGACAACTCAATGTCCATCATCTTAGTGTTCCAAAGAACACATCTGTCATTTCAGAAAGTTCCCTGGGGCAGTGTAGACTCGAAAGCATCAACTTAGTAAAACATGCAAAGTATTTTTCTTCTATTTTCCATCCCTATTAACCTAGTGTGCTAAAAAAAATTGTGCTTGTAGCAAATTATTTTCTTCCAAATTGTTGGAAGAAAATGGAGAGACAGAAAATTTATCATTGCTTCAGGTAGCTTAGGGGCTTCTCAGGTGGCTCTAGGGGTAAAGAACCCACCTGCCAATGCAAGAGGTATAAGAAACACAGGTTCAGTCCCTGGGTTGGGACGATCCCATGGAGGAGGGCATGGCAACCCACTCCAGCATTCTTGCCCGGAGAATCTCATGGACATAGAAAGAAGTCTGGCAGTCTATGGTCCATACTATTGCAAAATGTGAGACACAACTAAAACAACATAGCGTGCATGCATGCAAGAAGCATAGTCAAAGCATTCGAGGTGAAGGGTTGTCCTTGAGAGTGATAGATAATGTATTTTCCAAAGTCTTAAAATAGAAGATTTGGGAACCATTTGCAGGGACTTGCCTTATGAAGTAGTAGTGCCACCAAGTGTCAGGTGAAAGAGGTTAAATTTTTGGAAAATGCTTGATAAAAATTCTGGCTTAGAAGGATTAACAGAATTAACCATAGTGGCCAGTAAGCTTGAATAGATAGAATCACATTTCAAAGCCTTATATATCATTATTTATTTAGTTTAGAACACAGTAAAGATGGATATAGTTACAAATATTCTGTGCTTAATATCTTTTTTATTTTAGATAAAAGAGATATACTGCATAATCATTTGAAGTGGCTTATTGGTTTTCTCTTGTACTTTGGCTCAAGTATGTTTAGATACTTTGAAATGTCCAACACTGCAGTTGTGTGTGGCATGCTTTTAAGAATTTTTTAATCAGTGGCTTTGCCACTGCCTGTGATCTTCTATATCTTTCTGATTCTACTTCATTTTGCCAATCCTTACACCCTACCTTCTCTCCCTTCACACCTTGTTGATCATCGTCTGTCTTTGTGGAGATTTTCATCCAAATCATGACTTGCATTTTATGACTGGGAAAGCCATAGACAGAAAAAAATGATGGTTTTCATTTTCTGTGTTGTCTTTGTCTCAGATTGAGGGAGGAAAAGTCCAGGGTTTCTCCACCTCATTTATAACTGCAGCAGAAACCTAATTTTACTTGTCCTCCGTTGCCATGGTTACAAGTTTTCCGATTTCAACAGGTCAGTACAAGCTTTCAGTTTACATAAGGTCGTGGGTAATTCATCTCAGCATTGCAATAACAAAAACTCAGCTCTTCTCTCCTGTTTTAAAAGGATAATCTATCAAACCTCTGAAAGCACAATTAGTTCTGATTTCCATAATTTATTATTCTCATTCTCTTGTTTGTGGCTTTGTGCTTATGTTTAAGTACTTCAAAATAAGAGGTGCTGGTGTATAGCAACTGTTAACAGTTCTCTATACTACTAGAGATCTAAACTGGCTATTTTGTTAACAATACTCCATTTATTTTGTGATGAATATATTCAACAAAGCTTCACTTAAAAAATATAATATAGGTCAGATGGGAGAAGTTTTCGTCAAGTATTAATATATCTACTGATACATTGTTCTCATTGTTCATCAGCTATAGGCATGTTGTTGGTTTTTGTTATACCCAATGCAAGAAAATAATGGAAATCATAATACTAACTATATTGAAGTTATGGCCAGGTGGGTTTCTCCTCCTTTGAGGGCAAGAAAAGATTCTGAGTGGGGAAAATGGAGGAGAATAAATGAGAATCTTTGTAATAAGAGGCAGAGGGAAGATTATCCATTATGTGGAAGAACCAAGGTATGAATAGATTTTAAAATCATACATGTATGCACACATGTACACACACAATATGTGTATATTTGTACATACATGTATGATTTTAATATATTGTGTGTACATGCATACACATGCATGTACACATACAGTCTTTACTTAGAAAGGAGATGGGTTTATATTTGTATTTTTATTTGCATAAAATAGGGATCAGGTAACAAAATTTCAAACACTAAGGAGTAGTGTGGACTTCGGTGAACTGGAAGCACTAATTCATATAAAAGTGTTTAGATTGATGTTTTTCAACCTTATAGTAGCTAAATAGGTAGTATGACCATATATCTCTGTATGCCAGGGGACTGACTGTCAAGTTTCATGCCTACTGTCACTTTCAAATGCATCTTGTTTTGCACTATGGATCACATGGCCATCTTACAAACACAACATAGCAGAATGACCCATTTTGACGAGGGTGCCCGTTTGGAATCCCTTGTACTAAAGTCTTCCCAAAGAGTGTTATACAAGATAAGTTAGTCAAAATCTATTCCTAAAATATAAGTATGCTATAAAAATTAGTTCATTAGTTCATATAGAAATGTGATTTTTATAATAAGGGGAAGTAATATGAATATAATTGCTTTGTTGAGAAATTTTTCAAATATCTTTATAGTTGACCGCATTTGTGAATTTCTCAATTTTTCATGATTTGTGTAAGTTAGTTAAGATAGATCTTTCCTGCACATAAAGTGCTAACTTCTTCTCAACCCCCCTATCTACTGCTATTACTCCTATTTTGTCTTCTTGGGTTAATTCAGTAACTTTTGTACCCTTTGTGGGCTGTGGTTAAAGAATTTGCCTGCCAATGCATGAAATATAAGAGACATGGGTTCTATCTCTGGGGCAGGAAGATCCCCTGGAGGAGGAAATGGCATCCCACTCCAATGTTCTTGACTGAAGAATCCCATGGACAGAAGAGCCTGGCAACTTAAACACACACAGACACACACAGACACACACAAACACACACACAGAATCCCACTACATAAGAACAAAGATGTTGTGGTTGAAGATACAAGAAGATATTAGATGGAGGTCTCCAAGTTGTTCTTCTTCTGCATTCCTTTGTCTGCTCTGCTTTCCACCAAACTGGCCCCAAGAAAACTCTCTAGACCTCTATGTCTCTGAAAACATGATCTCAAAGAAGCACCATTATGAAAGCATAATCTCAAAGAAATCTCCAATGGGAAAAATAATACACTTTAAAGTTAGACTTTGGGATTCCATCGCATGGAGAAAGAAATGGCAACCCACTCCAGTGTTCTTGCCTGGAGAATCCCAGGGATGGAGGAGCCTAGTGGGCTGCCATCTTGGGGTCACACAGTCAGACACAACTGAAGCGACTTAACAGCAGTAGCAGCATTCCATCTCAATGTTTAGAAATTGTGTGTCCATGGATGTAGCTTAACCTTGGTTACTCTTTAATATATTTGAGATGTAGAGATGGTGTACAGAATTCATGATAAATAGTATTCCTAGTGTGTGGGGATGATTCTCAAGATTTACAATTCTGGGCCAGCAAATTTGCCAATAGGACAGCTTAATGACAGAGCTGAACTGAATGACAGAGCTACACTTTGGCTTCTCATTTCTTCATGCATAACATACCTTTGGTAAGTTAACTCTTATCATTTAAGAGGGGTTGTAGCAACTAACTCTCTTTATTTCCCTCCCTACATTTGTGATTTTCACTTTGCCTGTGAATCAGAATCACTGTGGATCTTCTTTTAACTAAATAGGTCAGTTGATACTCAAAACCTACCGATCGAGGATTCTCAGTGTTTGGACCAATAAATCTAATTGTAAAGCTGCACAATTGGCCACTGTTAAGAACGACTGCTCTGAATTCTCTTATACAATTATTTTCTTCTTCTGTCCAAAGTCGATGTATTCATCAGTTCCCATTCTTCCCTTAAGCCCGACTTAAAATATTTATTTGTGCATGGTAAATTGGATAAGCAACAGTTAGAACTGGACATGGAACAACAGACTGGTTCCAAATAGGAAAAGGAGTACGTCAAGGCTGTATATTGTCACTCTGCTGATTTAACTTATATGCAGAGTACATCATGAGAAACGCTGGACTGGAAGAAGCACAAGCTGGAATCAAGATTGCTGGGAGAAATATCAGTAACCTTAGATATGCAGATGACACCACCCTTATGGCAGAAAGTGAAGAGGAACTAAAAAGCCTCTTGATGAAAGTGAAAGAGGAGAGTGAAAAAGTTGGCTTAAAGCTCAACATTCAGAAAACGAAGATCATGGCATCTGGTCCCATCACTTCATGGGAAATAGATTGGGAAACAGTGGAAACGGTGTCAGACTTTATATTTTTGGGCTCCAAAATCACTGCGGATGGTGACTGCAGCCATGAAATTAAAAGATGCTTACTCCTTGGAAGGAAAGTTTTGACCAACCTAGATAGCATATTCAAAAGCAGAGACATTACTTTGCCAACAAAGGTCCATCTAGTCAAGGCTATGGTTTTTCCTGTGGTCATGTATGGATGTGAGAGTTGGGCTGTGAAGAAGGCTGAGCGCCGAAGAACTGATGCTTTTGAACTGTGGTGTTGGAGAAGACTCTTGAGAGTCCCTTGGACTGCAAGGAGATCCAACTAGTCCATTCTGAAGGAGATCAGCCCTGGGATTTCTTTGGAAGGAATGATGCTAAAGCTGAAACTCCAGTACTTTGGCCACCTTATGCCAAGAGTTGACTCACTGGAAAAGACTCTGATGCTGGGAGGGATTGGGGGCAGGAGGAGAAGGGGACGACCAAGGATGAGATGGCTGGATGGCATCACGGACTCAATGGACGTGAGTCTGAGTGAACTCAGGGAGTTGGTGATGGACAGGGATGCCTGGCGTGCTGCGATTCATGGGGTCACAAAGAGTTGGACACGACTGAGTGACTGAACTGAACTGAACTGAAATTGTATAAGAGCACAATCTTTTGTAGCTAGCATGTCTATATGTAAGTCCCGGTGCTACCAATGATCAGCTAACTAACACTAGACACTTTCCATCTTTGGGCTTAACTTGCCTCATCTGAAAAATCGGTTTATGGCCAGCAGCAAGCAAGCAGTTAGATGAGTGCTTTGAACCTAGTAAATCATTAACAACATTAATTCTCATCATCAGAATTACTTGGGTGTTCTTTTCTTTTCATTTGACATTTAACCTGGAAATCATTTTTTTTCTTCTTATAAAAACAAAAGAAAAAAAAAGCCAAACACAGCTTTTCTCTTACATTTGCATAATTTTAAATGATGACTCTGATTCCCCAAGTAATACAGAGTCAAAACTTTGGAGACATTTCATCCATTTCTGTTCAACTTTTATTTGCCACAAGAGATGTGCTCTTATTACTTAGCATCTGTAATACAGAAATATCCTGTTGACTGTGACTGAGGTTTCAATCTCTTTAATTCCATTCTTTAAATCTCCCTCTGAATAATGTTCCTAGGTACCATATTTTGTGATCATTTTACTCCCTAGGTCAAAGAACATTTAAGATATTCCAGTGCCTGTGAAACAAAACATAATTTCCTTATTATGGACTTCAAATATAATCCTAATAAATGATCAAAGTAGAGCTATGATAGGAGAAGGCAATGGCACTCCACTCCAGTACTTTTGCCTGGAAAATCCCATGGACAGAGCAGTCTGGTAGGCTGCAATCTGTGGGGTCGCAAGAGTCAGACACGACTGAGAAACTTCACTTTCACTTTTCACTTTCATGCACTAGAGAAGGAAATGGCAACCTACTCCAGTGTTCTTGCCTGGAGAATCCCAGGGACGGGGGAGCCTGGTGCGTTGCCATCTCTGGGGTCGCACAGAGTTGGACACGATTGAAGTGACTTAGCAGCAGCAGCAGAGCTATGATAGTAGAAGCATTGCCATTGGTCGGGAATCTGAAATTAAGATTGTTATAAAGCTATACGTCTTGATACTTCAGGATAGTGTTAACAGGCTTCTTATGTCAGCAGTGAGGCATTTGTCTCTGATATATAATCAGAAACATTTTACTTTTATCTATTACTCAATCTATGCTCACTCATGAAGTAGGTCATTTCAACACTTCCCTAATTATTTTGTCAGTAGATATACAGACACAAGTATTGTTTCTAATATTTGTAATAGTATAATATATAATAGAATATTATCCAGCCATAAAAAAGAATGAAATATTTCCATTTGACACAACATGAATGGACCTAAAGAGTATTATGCTAATGAGATAATTTAAAGAAAAATACCTTATGGCTTCATTTACATATGAAATCTAAAATTTAAAAAAATGAATAAATACAACAAAACAGAAGCAGAGTGATAGATACAGAGAACAAAGCATTGCCAGAAGGGAAGGGGAATGAGGGGAGAAAAGAAAAAAGTGAAGGAGATGAAGACTTTTGAACTTCCAATTACAAAACAAGTGAGTCATGGGAATGAAATGTACATTGCAGAAAATATAGTCCTAAACTCTCTTTTATGGTGACATGGTAACTAGACTTATAGTGATCATTTTGAAATGTATAGAAATATCAAATCTCTATGTTATGTAACAGAAGACTAACACACAGTTTTAGTTCAATTATACTTTGAAATTAACAAGCAAGTAAACACGGAAAAAGAGATCAGATTTGTGGTTACCAGAGGGAAAAGGGGGTGGATGAAAGGGGAATTGGATGAAGGTGATCCAAAGGTCCAAATTTGCCTAGACCTTTGCAAAGGTCCAAGAAAATGAGTACTAGGAATGCAATATACAGTTGATTAATATAACTAAAACTCCTGTATATTATATATGGAAGTTGTTAAGAAAATAGATCCTAAGAGTTCTCATCACAAGGAAAACAATTCTTTTTCTTCTATTTTGTATCTATATGATATATATATATATAAATTTATTATAGTAATCATTTCTTGATGTATGTTAAGTTAGATCATTATTTTGCACACTTTAAGCTTATACAGTGCTGTCAATTATATTTCAATAAAACTGGAAGAGAAAATTTTAAAAAGAAAAACAAAAAAGATACTTAAATAGAAGTTCAATAATGAAAAGGGGGTTTTAATAATTAAGTTTCACATTTAAATTAGCCATTTTAAAATACTTAGCAAATTTCATATAATACATATCAAAATGATCAACTGATGTTGGCCATTACATTTTTATTTAGGTAGTCAAATGTTGTCAAGTAGACTTAAATTTAATGCATCATTATACATCCTAAATCAGGTAAAAATAGATATTGGCTTAAACTTTCAATCAGTTGTTCCCATAAAATTGCTTAATTAACCAATCCAGTCCCACTGACATTATTGTTTCTCTTACATTTACTAATAGAAACATGATCGCTATCTGAGCTATTAATTCTGATATATCAATTTTCTTGTCTCACTTCAGGCAGTCTCACTCAGCCATCTCTGATACTTGCAGCATGTTAATTAATGTGTTTTTTTAAAAATATGTGTTAATATTTTCTAGGGCAGTCCTGTTGTCACAATATTTCATTTTCATAATATCTCTCCTCTTAATTGAACCTTGGGTACTTTAAGAAATTTTGAAATAAAGGATTTTGCTCATCATTTTTATTAGCGATTATTAGTTTGGGAATAATATGCATTACATTATTCAATTTCTGAGTTTAAATCATTAATATCTGGTCATCTAGTCGACTCCTTTTATGTCAGTCAGTCAGTCAGTTCAGTCATTCAGTCATGTCCGACTCTTTGCGACCCCATGAATCACAACACACCAGGCCTCCCTGTCCATCACTAACTCCCGGAGTTCACTCAGACTCACATCCATCAAGTCAGTGATGCCATCCAGCCATCTTATCCTCTGTCGTCCCCTTCTCCTCCTGCCCCCAATCCCTCCCAGCATCAGGGTCTTTTTCAATGAGTCAACTCTTTGCATCAGGTGACCAAAGTATTGGAGTTTCAGCTTCAGCATTAGTCCTTCCAATGAACACCCAGGACTGATCTCCTTTAGGATGGACTGGTTGGACCTTCTTGCAGTCCAAGGGACTCTCAAGTCTTCTCCAACACCACAGTTCAAAAGCATCAATTCTTCGGCACTCAGCTTTCTTCACAGTCCAACTCTCACATCCATACATGACCACTGGAAAAACCATAGCCTTGACTAGATGGACCTTTGTTGGCAAAGTAATATCTCTACTTTTTAATATGCTATCTAGGTTGATCATAACTTTCCTTCCAAGGAGTAAGCATCTTTTAAATATCTGGTCATCTAGTCAACTCCTTTTATGTATCAGATAAATTTCATAGTTTTGTCTTATTTTGCTGAACTCCTTTCTTGTAATAGTTATGTTATATTTTTATCTATTTGTATATTTCTATCTATTTATTTATCTGGTACTATTGTAAATAAAATATTTTTATCATAACTTCTCATTAATTATGAGTGTGTACATATACTCATGTAACACACATCTGCTAGATTGGGTAACTTTATCCTGTATATTTTAATATACTGAATTCTATCTTTCAATCACTGACTCAATGGACATGAATTTGAGCAAACTCCAGGAGACAGCAGAGGACAGAGGAGCCTGGCATACTACAGTCCATGAGGTCACAAAGATTCGGACATTGACTTAGCTACTGAACAACAACATTCTTCAATCAATATAACATTTAATTAAATCATGTGAACAGAAACAAAATAAGATTAACTTATTAACTGATAACGTGTAGGAAAAAATCTATCTGCATTGGAATAACTTCAGGAAATTTTTATTTAAAGCAACTCTCAATGATTGGTTGACTTTCATCATGAAATGAAAATAGA
This sequence comes from Oryx dammah, assembly GCF_014754425.2. Lineage (NCBI taxonomy): Eukaryota > Metazoa > Chordata > Mammalia > Artiodactyla > Bovidae > Oryx > Oryx dammah. The sequence goes on from NW_024070204.1 coordinate 16,464,752, forward strand.
ATTAGTATAAATGTATATTATGCAAAGGATCAGATAAGTAGCTCAATATTTAAATTTTCAGGATAAATTGTGAACACAAGTATCATATTTGTATAAATCAGATGTGTTACAATAAAAACTGCAATCAAACTAAATATAGAAAACTGTTAAAATCTTAAATAGTTAATTTTAAACAGAAGACCATTTGATTAAATTGCTTCTCCATCAAAGAAAATGTTCATGTGTACAAATTCTAACATTTTTTAAAACTTAAAGGTGACATACTTCCTACATGTTCATTAGTTTTAGGTGCTGTTGTTTTCAAATTGCTTAGAGCATTTGACTTAAGCTGGGTGCAAAGTATGGCACATACATTTTCAACAATGGTGGACACTAATTCTCTTCCACAGATAGTTTTTCAGAGTCCACAACAGTTCATTCTTTCTCTGCATATCTCCTAGCGCAGGTAATTTCCTACTGATAGGCTTTTAATCACCATTTTCTGAAACCACTTCCTGAACTTGATTTCAAATACCCATGGCGGATTCATGTTGATGTATGGCAAAACCAATACAATATTGTAAAGTAATTAGCCTCCAATTAAAATAAATAAATTTATATTAAAAAAACAAACACTACTGGCTGCTAAAATCCTTTCATGATACATACTGTATAAATCAATAATGATTTTAGTTAAAGATATGACATTAAGCATTAGTGACATTTTAATTATCTCACTTAACACCAATTGTGCTTTAGCTACTGCTGGCTTGCTTCAGCAACTTAACAGTGTCAACAGGATCTAATTTCTTTTCATCCTCTACTACATCATCCTAAGTGTGTTAGCTTTTTGTCCTGCTTGTACCTCATGGTAACAAGGAAGCCCTTGCCACTCCAGATGTCTCAGTTGCATCTCCAGAACATATGTTAGGAAGGAATAACATCGGCACGTTTTGGTCTCACAATGTCAGTTTTTTAGACCTTTTTAAAAGATTCAATTTATGTAAACAAACCAAAAAAGAAACAAAACCAGTTCACCCATTTCTGCTTTTGGTTTTGTTTACAATTAGACAGCAAAAGATTTCTTATATCAAATTGATCAGACCTTAATCACATTTTCAAAACCTGTGTGTGTGTGTGTGTCTTAGTCACTTAGTCGTGTTTCTTTGTGACCCCATGGACTATAGACTGCCATGCTCCTCTGTCCGTGGACTTCTTCAGGCAAGAACCCTGGAGTGGATTTCTATTCATTTCTCCTGAGGATCTTCCCAACCCAGGGATCAAACCCCGGTCTCCTGCACTACAGGCAGATTCTTTACCATCTGAGCCACCAGGGAACAGAAGTCAAACCCAACTCTCATTCAGATTGCTGCCTAGTTTATAGACGAGTTCAGAGTCTGGTTATTATACAAGAGGAGAATTGCCTGTTAGGTGAGCAGTCAAGTTCCTGTCTCTTTGTTTAGTGTTCTGGGCAGAATTTAGGCAACCCATGAAACATACAGTCATTAAATTTTTCCCAGATCTTACTATGTCTGACAAAGTTAATGCAATTTTCTTTTAACTTGAATGGTATGAGTTCTGTAAGATGGAACAAAATATAAAATAAAATTTAGGAAAAAATACATAAGCATATTTGATTAGACAAGAGACAAAACTGTCAATACAAAGAGGGTGGCATAGCAGTGCTGTTAGTTCAGATTTAACTAACAAAACCTCATATCTTGCCCTACTAGATGCTCAGTACATCTTCTGAATTAATCCCGTTGGAGGATGGGAATTCTGCCCACAATAGACTTGTAACAGAGACTGCCTTCTCTCTTCCACAGCAACTGCCACAGGTGGGGGTTTTCTCAAGCAGGTCCTAACCAAGATTTCCTTGGATCACATTAAACTCCAAAATAAACTCTGGAGAGATTTAAGAATTGACTAAAAGTGAATATATGCCTTCAGAAAATAACTAATATTTATATTAATACTTAAAATACCAAAAGGAAACCAGAGAGATTTAAACTTCCAAATTTTAAGCTTTCAGTTTATAAAAAATACAAGTCTCTGAAATTCAATTTGTTAGTATCTAAAAAATAGATTACTATATTTAATTTGATTCAAAATTCCAAATCTAAGACCTTATAATGAGAAAATAGACTGCTGTGTAACTATGCATGTGAAAATACTTATTTGCAATCTAATAATATTGGACAAATGGAGAAAGATATGACAATAGAAACTGGTAAAAAAAAAAGCTGCATCCATTTGCAGCAAATAAAATGATGTGCATATTTGTTTTAATGGAAACAAATAGCTATTTTAAATGAAAATACAGTTATAGCAACATCATCCATTTTGTGTATAAGCTTATAGGAGACTTTTGTGAAAGATGTATACAACATACCAATGACGGTTTTCCTTGCTGCAGAGATTGATTTGTATTCACACAGTCTTTTTGATCTGCTGTATTTCTTCTTTTCTATGAAGAAATTTATTTCATGACTGTTAGTAGCAGAATAAAAATAATGACAGGAGAAAAATATCCTACAAAAAAGAGCTATTGATTTGAATCTGGCCTATAAACATAGGTTGTTCTGGGTGAAACTTAGGGACATCAGGCATCATATAAATTTTCTGGAACTTAAGATAAACTAAAAAGAGGCTTTATACATGTTTCAATGCCATTCTTCCACATCATCCCACCCTCTGCCTCTCCCACAGAGTCCAAAAGACTGTTCTATACATCTGTGTTTCTTTTGCTATCTCACATGGCATTGAAACATGTATAATATCATATATGAAACGAATCACCAGTCCAGGTTCGATGCATGATACTGGGTGCTTGGGGCTGGTGCACTGGGACAACCCAGAGGGATGGTACAGGGAGGGAGGAGGGAGAGGGGTTCAGGATGGGGAACACGTGTATACCTGTGCAGATTCATGTGGATGTATGGCAAAACCAATACAATATTGTAAAGTAATTAACCTCCAATTAAAATAAATAAATTTATATATTTTTAAAAAAGGCTTTATGTAGGCCATCCAAGGTAGCACTGCAAACTTTAAGTGCCAGCATCAATGCCAAGAAGTCACCTTTTAGGGTTATATATGGTTTGCCCTGATGTGCCCAATCTTTCTGCTCACCTTGCAGTCTTCGCTGTCACTGCCCCCCCTTTTTTTTGGTCATTTGTAGCATTTACCACAAGTTGCAATTTATTTAAAAAGTTGCAGGATGTTAGATGGGAAAAAAATGACTGGATGAATGATGTTAAAATAGAGGGCCTTGGGAAAGAAGGATAAAAAGGGAATAAACAGAGAAATGGCATCTGAGACAAATAAACTTATGAGAACAGATCAAGATAAACAGTTTGTTACTGAAAGACTAGAACAATAAACATCAGGCACTTCTTTTCTTCAGAATCTAGTGAATTTTACATAAGAGTGTGGCAGCTTAAAGGGACTCATAAGGCAGGAAAGAAAATGAAGTAACAGTATGTGCTTCGAATCACATGGTAAAAGAACAGGATAAGATCATGTGAGAAATCATTAGATGTATAAAAAGCTGTAATGTAAAATTCATTGATATGTTCTTGTTGGTAACTATTGCCTCTGAAAGCTTAATATGTTTTTTAAAAGGACTAAAGATAAGGCCAAATATCTTCCAGAACACAAAGGAAATTTGTTATTAGATTAAGAAAGCAAAGCTATTATTTCAGTATATATTTGTTGAAACATGTCTTTGTATTCCTAGTTTGCAATATGACTGTTAAGAGTAGCATCACAAACTTTTGCTGAATATAATTGAAAGGATTGTCCATTTATTAGTTGATCATGATGTTTCTCCTCTTCTTGAATGCAGAATTGGCTAAGATGTAAATCTTGCTTTAAATTCTTGGGATAACTCCAACTTTGTCTTTATGCTTGATCTATTTTCTTGATAGTTCCTTTTAAAATGAGCTTAAATTCCAATTCTAATATTATAACGCTGGTAGTACAAAAACACACATTTAATATAACATATTAGTTATAGAGATTTTCCTAGAGACTACAAATCATGTGTGAAGAGCTATCCATCAATCATTAATGAAACAAAAAGGAGTCATGTGTAATTTTCATGAAGAACATCACCATCTTCAAGTTAAATTCCAAGGAATGATGTTGACTAAAAAAGCAAAGTGGTGTTTCAACATCCACTGTCTCAGAGTCAAATCCTTAAATATACAGCATGTTGTAAATGCCTACTAATTTTTCAATTTTATAAAGTGTAAATGTGAAGTAACCTAAAGAAAGCATAAAAATATACTTATGCAACTCATAAATAAAAAAAATGACTTTCACCAGGAAAAAAACATTCATCATATTTTTGTATGATTTAAAGTATATTTGGTCATATATTTAAAAAGAAAACACTTTAATGTGCATCAAAGGCATTTTATTTTACATGCTTGAAAATTTAACTTTTGTTCATTTGTAAAGAGGAAAAGAATTTATGAATTCTGTAAACACTAGTATTTATATAATTTTTTAGGCACTCAATCCTTTTCACTATTAAACTGTGAATGTTTTAGTGAAAATTAGTTAATGTATCAGCTCTGAAAATATATCCATTCCTTGAAACATTCTTTCCCTTGGTTCTTTCTTTAACATCTTAGGCCACTTCTATTGTTTCTAGCTTAATTTAAAATCTGTGCCCATTAGTCCTCTGAATATTGTACAACCAACTCCTAAGCCCCTTGGGTTTTTACCATTCTTCCCCCCAACCCTAGTCTTCAATGTTATTTTCTCTAGGAATGAATACATTGGTGGAAACGCTTTCCTTTAATTACTGACCTTGAACTGAGGAAAGCATTAGTGAATGAGAGAAAAGCTTATGCATTTGAAATGTTGCACAGCTGTCATTTTCTTTAGGATAAATTAATGAGCATTGCTGTTTAGACACCTGGGTTATAGTCCCTGCTCTGTAGCCAACTAGCTGAGTGACATTGATCCAAGGCCACATGGGACCTCAATGCCTTCATCCCTAACATTAAAGATTTGTACTAAATTATCTCTAAGATTCTTAAATTTTTAATGGTTTTAATTATCAAATTCATTCATTTTTTAACTTCCCCACTTTTGTCTGCCTTGGCAAAATGACACTTCCATTTCTGTGTAAATATCCTACAGGATAATAAATAAAACTCAAATTTATAATTTTTGCCACTGGTAAATAGCACTGGGTGTGGAGGATATTGAAATTAATGAATAAAATTGCCTTTTGTATTATCTGCAGATTTCATTTATCAAAACTAATTTCTTCTTGTAATGCCAGATCTTGACTGTAAATTATTTTATTATAGTAGATACATATAATGGCTCACTTTATGATTAGCTCCTTATCATAAAATCTAAATTAGCAATATGACAGTTGAGGTCTTTGTTTTTTATTTAGGTATTTATGAAAAAGAAAAACAAACCCTTTATGTCACCTCTTCATATAGGTGTTACCTTTGCCTCCTTATGCCAGCAATTACCATGTTACATGATCATTTTCCAACTTCTTCCGGTCTTCCTCAACTAGACTGAAATCCTTAATGGTAGGGACTATGCCTTGTAAATCTTTGTTTCCTCAATATCTAGGGGAGTGCCTAGCTAAAATGAAGGGAGCTTAAGAGATGTTTACTGAATGCATGAGTGAAAATCTGCTTCATAAAATAACTCAATTTCACAATCCTAGTCTCGTTTCAAACATACATAGTGAATGAAGATGGATGAAAGCAATCGTCAATGTTACAGCACCTGAGTTGGATGAGCACTGCAAGGATATTTATCAGATTATTAAATATTTGATCGGTTAAAGTAACAAAAATATATATGAGTACACATAATGCAAATACATGTGAATGCCGACTTGATGTTTTATGATTTGATATATTTATGTAAGTGCTCTTTACTAATAAAGTAAATATTAATAATGATAGCATTAATCAAAATTAGAAAATGCTTACAAAACCCTTAGTAGGTACTAGGTACTTTACTTAATATGATAGTTGCACTCTGTATTCAATTTATTATGATATGTTGGTTTTCTGCAATGCAAGAAAATTCAGCCTACACAAATAGGTATTAATAATTAGAAAAGAGGTAAGTATTTGATAGCCCTTTCATATTATTTTGGATATTTCTGTTTTGATCCTACACAAAAACTTGATGATGGTCACTTTTTAAGTTGACTTGGAATGTGGAATCTGAAGTTTCATCCACTAACTTTTTATTTCTTTGTTAAATTAAAATCAGTTATTTATCTTGCATTTTGAATGGTTTTACCCATGTGTGATTTTGTACCATCCTGAACTGATCATTTTGTAAATGATTCACTGAGATATATTAATGTTCTAAATGTTGGCATATCTCATTGCACAATATCAGAATATCTCAACAGAGGAACATTTTAAGCATGCATTGGGAAGTATCAAGCTTATAAGATTGATACAAGTTTTCAGAAAAAAAATTCTTGAAAAGTTGAATGTTATTATAGTCAAAAGATAATATCAGTTTTCCCTGAAATGACAAACTTATTTCATTAATTTTTGAGAAAATGTCTACTGTGAAAATATACAAGTGTGAATAACCATAGTTTGTCACAGGAAAATGATATTCTATGAAGAAAGCAGCTAGTTCAGGCCACAAAGCAAACAGTAAATGATTTTCCTCCAGCCAGCCATGTATATTAGGATGCAGAGGGCTTTACACCTACTTTATATTTTTGCACATAGAATATTAGAACTAAGTATACTGACATGTAGAGATTTAATCAAATCCATAACTTTTCTGTATCATCAATAGAATACTTATGTGAAACATTATTATTGTTAGTTAATCTGTAACAGTGGAGAATGCAATGATGGATAGTTTAGATTTTATTCCACCATTTTGATTTATGGCTAAAGTGCCAGAAATTTTACCCACTGATGTGTTCGTATGATTAATGCAAATATGTCCAGTTCAGTGAAATAGAGAAATATCACATAATATTGCTATGGAAGAGTTTTGATGTTGGGCATATCTTGAGAAAATTCAAGTGTTTGAGAACTGCTGGTCAAGTGATTAATCAAAATCACATGTGTAAAAATGTTGGTTATGAATATAAACTTGGATTTAAATACCAGCCCTATGTCTTGATAATTGTGTGAGTATGGGTTAATTTCTTCAAGAATCTAATTTGTAAAATGAGGATGAGTGTTAACTCTATGTATTGTGTAAGCTGGAGAAGGAAATGGCAACCCACTCCAGTATTCTTGCCTGGAGAATGCCATGGACAGAGGAGCCTGGTGGGCTACAGTCCATGGGGTCCCTAAGAGTTAGACACAATTGAGCGTTATGTATCTGGCTTTTGAAATCTTTGCATTAATTGAACTATACCTGATATATAGCACTGTGTTAGTTTCAGGTATACAGCGTAATGATTTAGTATCTGAAAGCTGGGTATCTGCCAGCACAGGGGTTTGCCTGATAGGTGGTGTGAGCCAGACTCTTTGCTGATGAGTCCAGGATGTGGGGGCACTTGGATATGTCTCGTTCTAGAACTCCTCTGATGGCATGATGAGCTCCTAAGATCCTGGGAGGTCAGGCTTCCTCTGGTAAGGGTAGCTGGGACTTCAGCACTGGCACCTGATTCTATTCTTCTCTGAGCTGCCCTAGATGCCCAGCACATTCCAGCCCATCCTCTTGCTGCTCTTCCATCAAGATCCACACTAACTACCCGCACACATCCTCAGGGCCCCAACTGGATCCTGTTTGCCTTTTTAGAAAACCCCACACTTCATCCACCTGGATCAGGCTCTCACTCTGTTTCCCAAAACAGAGCACAAAACGTAAAACATAAAAACAAAAAGATAAAAACAGAAATCTTAATATCTTTTTATGATGAAGAAATCCTCTGGTGGGGGCTTCCTTGGTGGCTCGGTGGTAAAAAATCCACCTGTCAATGAAGGAGACACAGGTTCCAGCCTTGATCTGGGTGGATCTCACATGCCAGGAGTAACGAAGCCCCTGTGCCACAATAAGAACCACCAGAATGAGAAGCCCATGCACCGCAGCTAGAGAGTAGCCCCTGCTTGGTGCAACTAGAGAAAAGTCCATGCAGCCAAGAAGATTCAGCAGAGCCAAAAATAATAAATTAACAAATTTATAAAAAAGAAATCCTCTGGTTATAGAAGTCTCCTTGGAAATGCTAGACTTTTGCTTTCCTAGCTCCTGAAGTTTGCTTAAACATGTCCATTGAGTCAGTGATGCCTTCCAACCATCTCATCCTCTGAAGCCCCCTTCTCTTCCTGCCCTCAATCTTTCCCAGCATCAGGATCTTTTCCAATGAGTTGGCTCTTCATTCACTTCGTCTCCCTTTCAGCTAGACCTGAGGCATCTAATCTATTTTCTTCTGATCGATTTAACTATTCCACATGTGGACTGTGCAGATAGTGATGGCAGAAAGGAATTGGAGAGCTTACTCTGGGATAGGAGATGTGGTACTAGTGAAACACAGGTAGAGTTCCTGGTACAGAAGGGAAGGACTCATATGCTGATATGAGTAGAAGTTGCAAAAGATGTATAATTGTAACTTCTGGTGAGAAGGCAATGGCACCCCACTCCAGTACTCTTGCCTGGAAAATCCCATGGATGGAGGAGCCTGGTGGGCTGCAGTCCATGGGGTCGCTAAGAGTCAGATGCGACTGAGTGACTTCCCTTTCACTTTTTGCTTTCATGCATTGGAGAAGGAAATGGCAACTCACTCCAGTGTTCTTGCCTGGAGAATCCAGCGACGGGGGACCTGGTGGGCTTCCGTCTATGGAGTCGCACAGAATCGGACACAACTGAAGCGACTTAGCAGTAGCAGCAGTGCTTGACTACAGCAATTATGTCTTTATCAATGAGTTCTGCTCATGGTTTGGGAAATTATTCTTGAAAGCTTAGGCCCTGACTCTGCTCTCCAGCTTTCCCAGCAATTCAGGAAACTGCTGGACATCCTTAAATGGTGTCTGTAGCTGTTGCTTGTATTCAAAATCCTAGGGAATAAAACAAGTCATAAGGCTGTGAACTTAAATGAGATAAGCTATGTAGCAAACTTGGAAAAATTCCTGATTCATAAATAAATGAATACATAAGTACATGTTAAGTATCTAAAGATGGGCTCCATATTCCTTTCCTATATGTTTTTCCAATACACTGCACTGCTTCTATCAAAGCAAAGGAAAACATGGGTAAGACTGATGAATATTTATTCTGTTTGTATTTAGTGGCTTTACACAAAATAATTTCCAACAGTAGGCATCCATATAGGAGTGCACAGGCTTCCTGGTGGCTTGGATGGTGAAAAATCAACCTGCAATACAGAAGACCTGTATTTGATCCCTGTGTCAGGAAGATACCCTGGAGAAGAGAATGGCTACCCACTCCAGTATTCTTGCCTGGAGAATGCCATGGAAGGAAGAGCCTGGTGGGCTGCAGTCCATGTGGTTGCAAAGAGTTGGACATGACTGAGTGACTAACACTTTCAACACTTTCAACTTAAATTATCTGGAATAGGGATGCCTAGAGTTTAAATATTATAGCAAGTAAGCAGGAAAATAATTAATGTTCAAAAACAGGAGAATAATTCTTTGTTCACTGATGAGAAAATACATTATCTTTTTTTTGACAATGAATATAAATAAAAGTCTAGCCACTGCTACTACAAAAGCAAAGAGATGCAGGATAGTGTAGCAAAGAAAGGAAAAATTTGGCCAAATATTAAAAAAATAAAAATAATGATTAAGGAGGAAAAATGGAAACGAGCCAAGAAATGCAGAAATGTTATTTCTCTGGCCTTCGTCCACCAGTCTGTGCTTAAATCTTCCTGGAGTGCTGGCCCTTGTCAGTGCATATGGCTAGTTTCCCACAGATAGATGGCTCTCGAATTTTATACTTTTGACCTTCAGTCTGTTGTTGCTGTTCAGTTGCTAAGTTGTGTCCCACTCTCTGTGATCCCATGAACTGTGTAGCATGCCAGGCTTCCCTGTCCTTCACTGTCCCCCAGAGTTTGCTCAGCAATCCACTCCAGTATTCTTGCCTGGAGAATCCCATGGACGGAGGATCCTGGTGGGCTACAGTCCATGGGGTCACAAAGAGTCAGACAGGACTGAACGACTTCTCTTTCACTTTTCTCATGTCCATTGAGTCAGTGATGCTAGCATATTAAACACTGGCAGTCAAAGTGTTTTTAATAAGCCTATTCAGACTACTTGTATCTATCCATTGGAGACCTGCTCTAACAGTTAACAGTTTCATTTGGGAGTTCTGCCATTTTAGAACAGTGAGGTTTCTGCAATCCCATATTTCAATATTTCATTATGGTCATTTCTTCCCAGTTTCTCTGCAGCCTAGTGTTTCTGCAAAATCCTTCAAGAATATCCAAAGGTTGGGGGGGATATCCAAGGGGGACACAGAGAAAATGACTGAGATTCCATTTACATCTGGAGTACCTGTTGTCTCTCCAGGTCAGTTCTGGATTGAAGAATGTGTTCTACTAAAATGTTGCAACAATATTTTATCACATTCTGTTTACTATCTTTTGAAAATCAAAGAGTGACAAAACAAAATTAAAAAGTGACTCTCAAATTGACATTCAACTGAGAAAACTTGGGAATCATTTAACCTGACAAAAACAGGGAGCTTTTATTCTCAGTAAAACGATCAATAGGTTTAAACTGCGGAACAGTTTTCAATTGCTAAGGAAATGTATCATATTAAAGAATGTGTTCAAACACTGGAAATGTTTTGACACTATTTGGACCTAAATTTCTAGTGTGATTAGAGTCAGTATTATAGCATTTTTACCTCTTTGAGAGCCAAAGTTATTTTCATAACTCTTAAGGTTTTTTGGACTTTGAAGTTAGTTCATATTTCCAGCTAAAGCTGAAGCGCCAGTAGTTTGGCCCTTTGATATAAAGAACTGACTCATTGGAAAAGATCCTGATGCTGTGAAAGATTGAAGGAAGGAGAAGAAGGGTCTACAGAGGACAAGATGGTTGGATTGCACCACTGACTCAATGGACATGAGTTTGAGCAAACTCCAGGAGATGGTGAAAGACAGGGAAGCCTGGGGTGTTGCTGTTCATGGGGTCTCAAAGAGTTGGACATGACTGAGTGATTGAACAACAAACAATAGCAACATGTTTTCAGAAAGAAGTCGTGTGAAAATGGAGAATACACACTGCTGAGTTTTTATTCTTTGGTGGATGCCATTGCCTACATTGCATAGTCTGCTGTGCTGTGTTACTGGGGTAGTCTCTCTCTCTCTCTGATTTTTTAATATTCTATTTTAAAAGCTAACAAATCCTTACCTCATAGACTACATTCAATGAAAGTTCTTAAGGTAAAATAAAGGTAAGATGGGTCCTGAGAGTATCATATGCTAAATAAATAATTCAACAGTTAAGTTGTCCTCAAAGAAGCACTAATCAAAAGCCTTAAATATGTAAGGTCACTGCACTAGGACCTTCAGTAGCTGATATGAAAATTAGTGGGGAAGTACACATTTTGGAAGCAAGAGGTATGAACTGGGAATGCATATTATGAATTTAGATAGGACTGAGTGCAAATTCTCCATGCTACCTCTCGAACTTTAGGCAATTTTCATAAAATCACCAAGATTCTCTTTTAAATCATAAAATGTGAATAATGGTATCTATAACAGATTGGGATTGTTCCTTCTAAAAGCAACTTGCTTCAAATTTATATATTTGTACTCATAAGGTTTTTCCATAATTTAACTTCATGATTACTCTGTCATTTAATTTATCATGAGTACATTCACTACATAAAATATATATTTAGCTGTACGATTGAGTTTTTGCATGCTATAAGTGAAGTTACTCAATCATGTCTGACTCTTTGTGAGCCCATGGACTGCAGCCTGCCATGTTCCTCTGTCCATGGGATTTTCCAGGCAAGAATACTGGAGTGGGTTGCCATTTCCTTTTCCATGGGATCTGCCCAACCCAGGGATCAAACCCAGGTCTCCCACATTGCATGCAAACTCCTTACCATCTGAGCTACCAGGGAAGTCTTGCAGGCTATACTTCAAAGGAAAGAAGAGTTTTACTTGTCATTTAACTCTTCTTTCCTTTGCTCAAACCTAGTCCCAATCCCAATCTTCAAGTGATTTCAATTTTAAACATTTCTGTATGTTTTTCTGGTTTTTCTCTTCCTAAGTGAAAATAATATGCTTCGGTCTTTGTGATTAATCAGGTTAACATATTTACTCTGAGTTCTTCTCTTGGTTGAATTTGTTGATCTACTTGATGTTCTTGATTCTTTATTTTCTTTATTCATCAACATTAGACTTTATGTCGCGTCTTGCCCCTATGTTAGATACGAGTCATCTTTTTTCTCCTTCTTCCAACTTCTGTCTGCCATTCCATTATTTTTATACTGCCAAGCTTTAAAATATTCTGTTCTACAGCTATACCTTTCTGTGGTTGTCAATCTAGTTAATCAATTTATAGATTAAGCCTGAAAAATGGATGCACATTTGGACACTTCTCACAGTATAGGAACTTTCATTTTGTAGCATTCTTTGTTTTCTGTTAGATAATGAGCTTCCTGAGATCAGAAATCATCCACTTATATTTTAATTAAGATCCTGATTATTTGACACAGTTATTGGTTTCTACAAAGCACTGAAACAGATCCTAGGATGGCAATCAGTGTCAATGAGGTAAGCAGTAGGGCACAAGGCCCTGACTGTGGGATAATTTAGGACTTTTAATCCTGTATACACCAGCAAAAACAGAGCAGGGAACTGGTCTTTAGAGAATAGGGTTATTCAGTAGTTTTTTTAAGTCAGAGAGTTGTTAATGGGCAATAAGGCAGGGCCAAGTGACTCAGGAGGTGCTAGTGGTAAAGAACTCACCTCCCAACGCAAGAGATGTAGGTTCTATTCCTGGGTCAGGAAGGTCCCCTGGAGAAGGCATGGCAATTCACTCCAGCATTCTTGTGTGCAGAATCCCATGGACAGGAGAGCCTGGCAGGCTACAGTCCATAGGGTTGCAAAGAGTCGACACAACTAAAGTGATTTAGCCTGCAAGTGACTGGAATTGGTGTGATGGATGGTTCACAAAGGAAGTTTATTTCCAAGGCAATGTCTAGAGAGGATAGTATCAGGCGTGGATGCCATGCATGGTCAGATACAGCAGCAATGTGAACAGATGCTGAGGCTCCTAATCAAGCTGAACCACTGCTCTAATTCTCCTTGTTATAAGTGGGCTTGATCAAGAGCTTAATGTGGAGATGAAGTTGAAACCACTCAGCTGTCAGGAATATAGGGGTAAGGCAAACCATTGATGAGAAAGTGATTTTTTTCTCTTTAGAATAAAAAACACATTCTATTTTAGTGTTGATAACATCTTACAACTGGTGTACACAGAAAGGTTTCACTTAAAAATATTACTCTAATATAAAAATTGTTGCAATACTAAACAGGCGTGTGTGTGTGTGTGTGTGTGTGTGTGTGCGTGTATGTGTGTGTACACATGTGCACATGCATGCATGTGTGTGCACTCAGCCATGTCTGACTTTTTGCAACTCTATGGACTATAGCCTGCCCATGCTCCTCTGTCTATGGGATTTTCCCAGCAAGAATACTGGTGAAAGTGAATACTGGCATGGGTTGCTATTTTCTTCTCTAGGGAATCTTCCCAACCCAGATATCAAACTCAGGTCTCCCTCTCTGCAGGCAGACTCTTTACTCTCTGAGCCACAAGGGAATCCCGTCAGTGGCATAGGATATGGCAAAAAGGAGCATAGGAGAGGACATGTTCTCACACACTATATGAGTCACAGATCAATTTCTGGGTCCAGAAGGAAGGTTTGACCATGCCTAAAGTACATGTGCTTGGGGTAGGAGAAAGCTGTTCCTTAAAGGAAAGTCAAGATGCTGCTACCACAAGGAAGTAGCTGGATCTTGGACCACTACCCAAACTCACAGATGTCCCTTTCATGGAATACGTATCCTGAAGTTAGGGTTTGGCTCCCAACCATTTAATAATGGCTTTAATAATGTTGAATTGATGGTAATACAGATATGTTGTCTATGAAAGCACACCTTAATATGTACCTTCTTTCTGTCAGTATAGAAATAAACATTCTTTTCATCAGTGTAGAAATTCCTTAGCATAGGTAAGCAATTTGCCAAAAGTCAAACATCTTTTAAGTGGCAAAGCCAGAGTTTAAACCCAATATTATCGGATGTCAATAATAGCATAATAATAATTTCAGGTAAAGGTATATATTACTTAAATATTTATTTTAAACATTCTCAATGTTTTATTTTAGCCAGTTACAAAGAAATCTGTGCATCAATCTTCTTTATTTGCTGAGCTGGATAACCTTAAACCACCTTTACTAGGCAACCCTTTTTACCTGAACTAAGTTATGATTAATATATGAAACTTTATTCAAATGCAAAACTGATAAAATTGACCAAGTAGTTTCTGTGATGTGGACTGTTGGTTAAAGGCACAGACTACATTCAAATCCAGGCTTTGTCACCTACCAGCCGTGGTGATCTTGGGCAAGTTACTTGCCTTCTCTGTTCTTCGCTTCCATAGCTTGTAAAATGAGGTTAATTTATAACTGTATTTACCTCACAAAAATGTTGTGAAAATTAATAAAAGGTAATATGTGTAAAGTGCTTAGCCTAGTATCTGGGACCTAGCAAGTGCTAGATTTATTAGGCTTTCTTTTAATTAATGCCTTGATAAAAGTAAATATTGAGCATATTTTCATTCCCAGGCTCTAAATATAAGATTTACAAATACTATGACAAAAATTCTAAAAATATATATATCTTCTTTTCATCAGTGTAAAAATTCCTTAGCAAAGTTAAGCAATTTGCCAGAAGTCAAACGTCTTTTAAATGGCAACAGGATTTATAGCCAGTATTATCTGACATGAAACTCTGTGGTCATAGAAATTATAATATTCTGTCTCTGAAATAAATAATATAGTGTGACAATCTTTATCAAGTACTCTGGGAGACAGAGATATATTCTAGCCACCTTAGTATTGCATTCCTTAATCTAATTTTCAAGAAAAGGCAATGGCACCCCACTCCAGTACTCTTGCCTGGAAAATCCCATGGATGGAGGAGCCTGGAAGGCTGCAGTCCATTGGGTCGCTGAGGGTCGGACATGACTGAATGACTTCACTTTCACTTTTCCCTTTCATGCATTGAAGAAGGAAATGGCAACCCACTCCAGTGTTCTTGCCTGGAGAATCCCAGGGACGGGGGAGCCTGGTGGGCTGCCGTCTATGGGGTCGCACAGAGTCGGACACGACTGAAGCGACTTAGCAGTAGCAATCTAATTTTCCATAGAACTATTTTTTCTTGAAACAAAAATAATTCCAAATTAAAGGAGTGATATTTGAAAAAGCTCAGACATTTGATGATACAAAATCAAAAAAATCATAGTGCATGATAAAACATCAAACAGTAAAAGGACATTGACATATCACCAGTGCTCACAGGTGGTAAGAGTATTTCTCTTTTATCAGTGTGTTTTTCCAATCATGAGAGGAAGTAACAAATAATTGAAAGAGAATCTAGTTGAGAGAGGAGGAAGGCCATGGAGGTGTGTGGCCAGCACTAATACTAGAAGGCTGGCATGCATACCCAAGGTAAGCCTTTCACTTGAGAGTCAGTAAATTTGCTGTATACTAGCCAGAGTCATAAATATGAGTCAAATTCTTAGGATCCCAGCGAATCACTTTAGAAAAGAAAAACGTCACCATTTAATGCAAAAGCATCCTTCATAATCATTGTCGGAAGCTTTCTCCTTTTGGAGCTTCTAAATTCTTCCATGGCTACTTGAGGTGCTAGCTCATATACAGGAAATGTTTTAAATGCACGAGTGCTGTGAATTTCTATTGGCAGGATATGTAAATCTCTCTCTCAAACACACACACATGCACACAAACGCAAAATGATGGGGTGGAGAGTGGACAGCTTGGCAGATCAGAACAGCTTGTTTGGGGGTGGCCTCACATTTCAAGTCAAGGCTGCTCAAGTGGTGAAGATGACAAATGGGGAAAACAGATTGTGAAATCTGAGCTCAAGAGAGAAGAATCTTTCATAAAGGGAATAAAATCAAGTATCCAGCTTATGGTTTCCGGCTTGGAAAGAACATTGAAGATTAATTATTCCAATATTTTCATTTCAAAAATTAGAGAAAAAGATAAAGTTAAATGACTTCTTCAAAGTTACACTGAAGAGAAAGGGCTAAAGTTTAGGTCTCTAGCACTGAGAGACTTTCCTCTACTAATTCATTTGGCCCCACCAAATTTAAATATGAAACAAGCACAACTCTGTTGCAAAATCAGGCTTCTTTAGTAGGTGGGATTAAAAGGAAGAAGGACTTTACCATTTACTTTCTTTGATAAAAGAAAGAATATTTAAATTACTAGATTTTTATCCAAAAAATTATATCTGTAAGTATTGGTACTTTTGTCTATCCTGATGGCAACCAACTGTGATGTAGTAATGTTTTCTTATAAAATAAACATTCAAAAATCAAGAATATTTTGTCTAATTTAGAGTCTTCCAGTTGAGTAAAGATTTCTCTCTTTCAATTGTATAGAGACTATGATAGTAAGTGTAGCATTAGTAGATATTGTAGGGTTTATTAGTAGATACAATGATGGTCTTAGTCGATATGGTACTGTTAGTATATATTGTACTGTTAGCAGACATCACAATGTCAGATAGTGTAGTGTTAATAGATATTATAGTGTTAGTAGTTACTGTAGAGTTGGCAGATACAGTATTCTTAATAGATACAGTATTGTTAGTAGATGCAGGAGTGTTAGAAGATATAGTAGTTTTAGCAGATACTGTAGTGGTACTAGATTGCAAGTAGATATGTAATGTTAGTAGATATGTAGATAATGATAGTGTTAGAAGATATGATTGCATTAGGAGTATTGCAATTTGCCAAAGTACAGTATTTAACAAATATTGTCTGGTTCCAAATAGGAAAAATGAGTATGTCAAGGCTATATATTGTCACCCTGCTTATTTAACTTCTATGCAGAGTACACCATGAGAAACATTGGGCTGGAAGAAGCAGAAGCTGGAATCAAGATTGCCAGGAGAAATCTCAATAACCTCAGATATGCAGATGATACCTCCCTTATGGCAGAAAGTGAAGAGGAACTAAAAAGCCTCTTGATGAAAGTGAATATGGAGAGTGAAAAAGTTGGCTTAAAGCTCAACATTCAGAAAACAAAGATCATGGCATCTGGTCCCATCACTTCATGGGAAATAGATGAGGAAACAGTGGAAACAGTGTCAGACTTTATTTTTTTGGGCTCCAAAATCACTGCAGATGGTGACTGCAGCCATGAAATTAAAAGATGCTTACTCCTTGGAAGAGAAAGTTATGACCAACCTAGATAGCATATTGAAAAGCAGAAACATTACTTTGCCAACAAAGGCCTGTCTAGTCAAGGCTATGGTTTTTCCAGTGGTCATGTATGGATGTGAGAGTTGGACTGTGAAGAAAGCTGAGTGCCGAAGAATTGATGCTTTTGAACTGTGGTGTTGGAGAAGACTCTTGAGAGTCCCTTGGACTGCAAGGAGATCCAACCAGTCCATTCTGAAGGAGATCAGTCCTGGGATTTCTTTGGAGGGAATAATGCTAAAGCTGAAACTCCAGTACCTTGGCCACCTCATGCGAAGAGTTGACTCATTGGAAAAGACTCTGATGCGGGGGGGGGGATTGGTGGCAGGAGGAGAAGGGGACGACCGAGGATGAGATGGCTGGATGGCATCACTGACTCGATCGACGTGAGTCTGAGTGAACTCCAGGAGCTGGTGATGGTCAGGGAGGCCTGGCATGCTGCGATTCATGGGGTTGTAAAGAGTCGGACACGACTGAGTGACTGAACTGAACTGAACTGAACTGTAGTGGTAGTAATGCTGTAGTGGTAGACAGTTCTATCGTGGTAGAAGGTTCTGTAGTGTTCTGCCTTATCAGCCCATGGTGACTCTCAGCTGTTACCTTACTGGGAATTGCTAGCTGTTACAGGTAATTACCTCCCAGGACCAGCTAATATGAGGACACAATGGTCCCACCATGCTTTCAAAGGATACTCTAGTTCGAGAACTTGCTCTAAGATCAAATGATACTCATTTAGCACTACACTGAGAATCAGCAACTCCCTCCTCTACATTCCCAATACACGTCTCCCTTGAGAGCAATCCCCAACACAATCTCTTTCTCAGAGACTGTTTCCAGAGAAGCCCTTCTAGCATAGTGGACACCAGGAATGGCTATAAGAAGCCAGACATAAATTGGAATTTTACCAACACAATGCTATCTAACCAGCAATGGGGACCCCGTTACTGACAGCAGAGGAACACTGGAAAGTTACATTGCTTGTTGCAATTATGCAATTTTTAAAATATTCACCAGTAGAGAGCTAGGATGGGACACTAATAGAAAGAGATGCTGGTATAATACCTTTGGCCCCGGAGAACAAGGAGGAAAAATGTCACTATAGGACTATGGAATAAAGTAGTTGTTGGATTCCTTGAAAAGCGGTATGAAGGTAGAATTTCTAAAATGGTCAGCCAGAGATGTCCAGTCTTAATCCCCAAAACCTATGAACAGATATCACTTCCACGATTATCTTATATGGCACAGTTGAATTGATAAGACAAGGAAACAATTTGAATGAACCTGACCTAATGCAGATGACACCACCCTTATGGCAGAAAGTGAAGAAGTACTAAAGAGCCTCTTGATGAAAGTGAAAGAGGAGAGTGAAAAGTTGGCTTAAAGCTCAACATTCAGAAAACTAAGATCGTGGCATCCGGTCCCATTCAGTTCAGTTCAGTTCAGTCGCTCAGTCGTGTCTGACTCTTTGTGACCCATGAATTGCAGCATGCCAGGCCTCCCTGTCCATCACCAACTCCTGGAGTTCATTCAAACTCACGTCCATCGAGTCGGTGATGTCATCCAGCCATCTCATCCTCTGTCCTCGTCCCCTTTTCCTCCTGCCCCCAATCCCTCCCAGCATCAGAGTCTTTCCCAATGAGTCAACTCTTTGCATGAGGTGGCCAAAGTACTTCATGGCAAATAGATGGAGAAACAGTGGAAACAGTGGCTGACTTTATTTTTCTGGGCTCTAAGATTGTTGCAGATGGTGATTGCAGCCATGAAATTAAAAGACGCTCACTCCTTGGAAGGAAAGTTATGACCAACCTAGACAGTATATTAAAAAACAGAGACATTACTTTGTTAACAAAGATCCACCTAGTCAAGGCTATTGTTTTTCCAGTTGTCATGTATGGATGTGAGAGTTGGACTATAAAGAAAGGTGAGTGCCGAAGAATTTATGTTTTTGAACTGTGGTGTTGGAAGAGAAGACTTCAAGAGAAGACTCTTGAGAGTCCCTTGGACTGCAAGGAGATCCAACTGGTTCATCCTAAAGGAGATCAGTCCTGGGTGTTCATTGGAAGGATTGATGTTGAGGGTGAAACTACAATATTTTGGCTACCTAATGCAAACAGCTGACTCATTTGAAAAGACCATGATGCTGGGAAAGATTGAGGGCAGGAGGAGAATGGGACGACAGAGGATGAGATGGTTGGATGGCATCACTGACTCAATGGACATGGGTTTGGGTGGACTCCGGGAGTTGGTGATGGACAGGGAGTCCTGGTGTGCTGCAGTTCATGGTGTTGCAATGAGTTGGACATGACTGAGTGACTGAACTGAACTGAACTGATCTAATTATAGGAGCCCTTAAAGCAATTTCTGATTACAAAATAAGAAGTCAGGGAGAGTTGAAGCTAGAAAAGGACTTGTGCCATTGCTTGCTTTGAAGATGGATGGGGCTGCAACAGCAGGAAGGTAGGCAGTCTTAGAGAGCAAGGAGAGTCTTCTAGCTGACAACCAGCAAGGGAATAAGAGTCTTAGTCCTACAATAAAATGAGCTGATATTTGCCAAAAAATTTGCGTGAGCTTGCAAGCAGAATTTTTCCCCACAGCCTCCACATAGTGATTTTGGTCTTCTAAGGCCCTAAGCTGACAACTCAGTCAAGACCACCAGACATTGGACCCATAGCTGTAATAAATGGGTGTTGTTTTAGCCTGCAAAGATTGGGACAACTTGCTACAGCATTGATAGAAAATTAATACAAGAGTTACCAAGAAGCTCAAGGTGTTGTGTTTAATCATCAATTTTACTTTAGGCAAATGTGTCAGCTTTCTCCATATTTTTCATAATCAGTAATTCAAGCACACAAATTCACAGATCCCTTTGTGTCTGTACCTCATATGTGATTCTCTTTATTTGATATTACAGGTAATTTTTCAAAAAGTAAATTTCCATAAATGTTAAATCCTGCTTCATCTATAGCTCCACTCCCCACTAACAGCTAGATCAGACTAATAAGACTATTACTGTGTATTGTGTGTTCAGTAGACCAGTCATGTCTGACTCTTTGTGCCCCATGGACTGTAGCCTGGCAGGCTCCTCTGTCTTGGATCTTGGGGTAGGTTGCCATTTCCTTCTCCAAGAGGTCTTCCCAACCCAGGGATCAAACCTATGTCTCTTGCATCTCTTGCACTGGCAGGTAAATTCTTTACCACTAGCACCACTTGTATTAACTGGACCTAAATGAAGTCTTCCTGCATCAGAATTTTAGGTTTATAGATCAAATTCCATCTCTCTCTTTTCCAGAATGTGCTATGTGTTTCTTGTAGGTATTACAATGCAAAATAGGAATATTATTCCATAGAGTTGCAGGTGTGTGTTCCATTGCTTGCATAGACTTAATAGAGCTGACCTTATGCACACAATGATAAAATTCTGCTTTTAAGTTATTTGAGTGTCAGGGAACTATTCCAATAGCATCCAGGGCCTGTTTGGAGCAATGAGCCCCTTAAGCATTCCAGAGACAGATGTCTGAAAATCATTTCCAAACCCTCTAATATAGCCTGAATCTTAATGACACATTTAAATCAGCAGACATATGTAAATTCTGCTTCAGTTAAAGGAATATGACTTGAAATGAAAGTGAGTAAATGGTCTAACACTGCAAAAAGGATTACGTTTTCATTATGAAGTCTACTAAACCTTATATATAGGAGGAAGTGTATTTTTCTTTTTGTTTTCAAGGAATCAGACTATATTTAAAAACTTTGTTTTATAGGAATGTTATTGATTAAACATTTTTAACCTGTCTATAGACTTTTCTTTTGTTCCATACATTAAAGAATGCTTAGTGACTTTGCTTTAGAATGAACTGGTCATATTCAGGCCAATCGATTTCGTTGGCTGTGACAGCACTGCTCTTGATTCTCAGAAATATACAAGACCACTATCTGTTAGAGCAGTCTTTGACAGTTAAAAATAAGTGCTCAGAATTAAATGCAAAAACACTGCTTCTAATCATAGGCAAATTGTTATTGGAGTGTCACAGATGACTTCTCTCAGGGAATTCTAGCTAAGGTTATCAAAAGAAGATCTACCATGATATATAGACAATGTATGTATACATATTTCTTTAACTGTATATGTGTGTGTGTGTGTGTGTGTGTGTGTGTAGGTATATATATTTCTTTAACTGTTTAGGTAACATATCACAACAGAATTACATATATTAATTAGAACTATTAATTGAGAGATTTTAAACACTTTGATAGGACACAAAATTTACTTTTTGAATAGTGTAACATTTTATTTCCTTCACCAAATTCCTGTGGGCCAAAGGCTGTACTTAGATATTCTATTTTTCTACAGTGTACATACATTTTTCCATTACCTTTTTAATATGACTGTTTATTATGAACAGTTGTTCAATACATTTTAAAATTAAAAAAGAAACTTACAATGTTGCATTGGTTTCTGGCATACATACAGTTATGGCTGTATCAGCCATAGTCATACATACCTCTCCTCCCTCCCGTTCCCCCATCCCATTGTTCCAGGTCATTATAGAGTGCCAGGCTGGACTCCCTGTGCTACCAGTACCTTCTCACCACCTATCCATCTTACACCTGGGAGTTTGTTTATGTTGACGCTACTTTCTCCATTCGTCTCATCTGTCCCTCCCACACTGTGTCCAGAAGTCCATTCTCTAGCTCTGCATTTCCCTTCCTTCCCTGCAAATAGTTTCATTAATATCATTTTTCTAGTTTCTATGTATATAAACATTAATATACTATATTTGTTTTTCTCTTTCTGAATTATTTCCCTATGTATAAGAATCTCTAGGTTCATCCACCTCACTAGAATTGACTCAAATTTGTTCTTTTTTATGGCTGAGTAATAATCCATTACTTTGTCAACAAAGATCCATTCAGTCAAGGCTATGGTTTTTCCAGTGGTTATGTATGGATGTGAGAGTTGTGCCAGGGTCCAGCCCTGGTGGATCCAGGGTAATTCGAAGGTGGGGACGGAGTTGGCATCCTGGAAAAAACTTACTTAATTACAGATATAGAGGGAGATTAAAAACAGATAGTGTAGTAGGAAAATTAAGGGTACCAGATGGGAATTCAGCCAGGAAAACGGGGAGCGAGAAAGAAACAACACAGGGAAATCAGTCTTTCCAGAAACTGATCCGATTTCTTTATTTTTCAGGTTTGTTTTTGTTATACATAGGGATGAATACAGAGTCACGCCGGGGTCAGCAGATCTGACCCTTGTCACAATCAGGTGCTTCATATAAAATTATACAAAGGTCTTATGAGTTTCATCATCTTCCGGCCATGAGGTCTGCTGACATTTTATGGCCCTTTCTGATATCGGTCAGTTAACCAGAAAACTTATTTTTCCAGGGGTGATTTTTTCTTAAATCAGGTGCCACCCTCCAAATAAAGTTGCATTCCTATAGGGTGAGGGTGTAATGAGTTACAATCAAGAAAGGAGTTTACTTAACCAAGGTTTAACATGATTAATCTTAAAGGTTAATACTTATTTCTCCTATATGCTAGTTATATTCATTATAAGGGCAGGAATATGGAGATTTAGCAGCAAATATTGGATCAACAAATGTAAACCCTTCATCAATGTTCCCCTTAAGATCTAGTGTCTTAAGATAGTGATAAAGTTACATTTTTACATAGAATAGTGATTTATAACAAAGTACAGTGATCTATAACAAAAGGGAAGATTCATTAACTCAAAAACTCTATTATTGCTAACATCAAAAAACTACTATATTTCCTTTTCTATATTCCAAATATATTGATTAATATATTCCCAGGTGCCTAAGGATATGGAGGCCTGATGACAATCATTGACTCATCAATGAAAAAAGCCCTGTGCTAATACTCCAAACTCTCTGTGCTGTTTATGGTTGAGAGGTTGTCACACGAGCTAGTCTGTCAGCAGAGAGGTTTGACCTGAGACATCCTTGTCACACCCAGGGCAGGGAATTAGCAGTAATTATTGGCACGACAAATGAAAAAACCCTTCACCAATATAATTCCTAATCAACACACTATACTATACTAATAAGTTTCTAACTTCCAAAAGAGTCTGTATTTAGAAAGTTTTAAAACATCCCGTGCCTCTCACAGTTGGGAGGCTGTAAACAATCACATGCGGCCAGACGAGCCTGATCAGTCAGGCCAGAGAAGCTTCAGAGTTTGTAAGTTGAAACACTCTTGTCACGCTCAGGAATTTTTATTAACTGGAGCTGCAAGTTAACTCCTTCTCTGAGAGAAATGGTTATGGGGGAGAGCTCTCTGTAAAGTACTCTGGTTTTGGGGGTAGATGCTTGGGAACAGGGGGTTTCCTGAGGCTTGATCACGCCTTTGCGTATGCCAAGCTTCCTTCCTCATGACCTTTGCCATGGGCGGAGTTCCTCACGCTGGCTCCCAACAGAGTTGGACTGTGAAGAAAGCTGAGCGTCGAAGAATTGATGCTTTTGAACTGTGGTGTTGGAGAAGACTCTTGAGAGTCCCTTGGACTGCAAGGAGATCCAACCAGTCCATTCTGAAGGAGATCAGTCCTGGGTGTTCATTGGAAGGACTGATGTTGAAGCTGAAACTCCAATCCTTTGGCCACCTGATGTGAAGAGCTGACTCATTTGAAATGACCATGATGCTGGGAAAGATTGAGGGCAGGAGGAGAAGGGGATGACAGAGGATGAGATGGTTGGATGGCATAACCAACTCGATGGACATGGGTTTGGGTGAACTCCAGGAGTTGCTGATGGACCGGGAGGCCTGGTGTGCTGCCATTCATGGGGTCACAAAGAGTCGGACACGACTGAACTGAACTGAATAATCCATTATATACATGTACCACATCTTCTTTATCCATTCATCATCATGGGCATCTAGGTTTCTTCCATGTCCAAGCTGTTACAAATAATGCTGTTACAAACATTTGGTGTACATGTGTCTTTTTTGATTATGGTTTTCTCAGAGTATATGCCCAGTAGTGGAGTTGCCAGGTCATATGGTAGATTTATTCCTAGGTTTTTAAAGGAATCTTCATACTATTCTCCATTATGGCTGTATCAGTTTACAATCCCACTGATAGTACAGGAGGGTTCCCTTTACCTTACATTCTCTCCAGGATTTATTGCTTTTTTTTTTTTTTTTCTTTATGATGATAGCCATTCTGACTGTGTGAAGTGATACCTCATTGTAGTTTTGATTTGCATTTCTCTAATAATTAGTTATGTTGAGAATCTTTTCATGTGTTTATTGGCCATCTGTACGTTTTCTTTGGAAAAAGTGCGTGTTTAGATTTTCTGCCCATTTTTTGACTGAATTTCTTATTTTCCTCATATTGAGCTGTATGAACTGCTTATATGTTCTGGAGGTTAATCCTTTGTCAGCTTTTTCATTTGCAATTACTTTTCCCCATTCTGAAGCTTGTCTTTTAATATTGCTCATTGTTTCCTTTTGCTGGGCAGAAGCTTTTAAGTTTAACTCAGTGGTCATGTATGTATGCAAGAGTTGGACTGTGAAGAAAGCTGAGCACTGAAGAATTGATGCTTTTGAACTGTGGTGTTGGAGAAGACTCTTGAGAGTCCCTTGGACTGCAAGGAGATCCAATCAGTCCATTCTGAAGGAGATCCACCCTGGCTGTTCTTTGGAAGGAATGATGCTAAAGCTGAAGCTCCAGTACTTTGGCCACCTCATGTGAAGAGTTGACTCATTAGAAAAGACTCTGATGCTGGGAGGGATTAGGGGCAGGAGGAGAAGGGGATGACAGAGGATGAGATGGCTGGATGGCATCACCAACTTGATGGACGTGAGTGTGATTGAACTCCGGGGGTTGGTGATGGACAGGGAGGCCTGGCGTGCTGTGATTCCATGGGGTTGCAGAGTCGGACACGACTGAGCGACTGAACTGAACTGAACTGAAGCCCTTTTTGGTAATTTTTGCTTTTATTTCCATTGCTCTAGGAGATGGGCCACAGAGGATCTTGCTGTCATTTATGTCAAGAAGTGTACTGCCTATGTTTTTTCCTAAGAGCTTTATAGTTTCTGACCTTACATTTAAGTATTTAATCCATTTTGAGTATATTTTGTATATGGTGTTAGAAGGTGTTCTAGTTTCATTCTTAGCATGTTGCTGTTTTCCAGTTTTCACAATATTGATTCTTCCAATCCAAGAACAAGGTATATCTCTCCATCTGTTTGTGTCATCTTTGATTGGTCCTCTCTAAGATCAAGAACAAGACAAGGGTGCCCATTCTCATCACTATTATTCAACATAGTTTTGGAAGTCATAAACATGGAAATCAGAGAAGAAAAAGAAATAAAGGAATCCAGATTGGAAAAGAGAAGTAAAACTCTCACTGTTTGCAGATGACATGATCCTCTACATACAAAACCCTAAAAATTCCACCAGAAAATTTCTACAGTTAATCAACGAATATAGTAAAGTCACAGGATATAAAACTAATACACAGAAATCCTACACTAACAATGAAAAATCAGAAAGAGAAGTTAAAGAAACAATCCCATTCACCACTGCAACAGAAGAATAAAATATCTAGGAAAAAACCAACCTGAAGATACAGATTTGTTTTTTTACAGACATCTATGCTCAACAGTAATTAACAAACAAACAAACAAACAAACAAACAAACAAACAAAGGTACTTTTTTCCCACTAGGAGGATCAAATTAAAACATACCTTCCTTTTAAGATGTTAACATTTTCCACTGTATGGATTATCTCTGAACTTATTCCCAATAAGAGAAAATATGATATTTAACCCCTGTGGCTTGTTTTTTTCACCTTGAAGTTTATACCACTCCTGCAATTTCACTTTCCTGTAGGTACAAATAGACCATTACTAATTATGATATAAATTCTGATCAACATTAGAAATACCAGTTATATAGAAGACAACAAGTAAAAATCAACTAACTTTTCTTTTACTTTTCCCATTATGCTCACAGTAAATACACGAATTATTTAGGAAAAATTGTAGTCTAATTTTCTTAGAGTTTTTCTAACCTGTAAAACATGATTATTCGAAGCAGATTATCATATAGACTCAAATTTTCAGTATTTTGTTACAGTTAATTAAACTGGTGAATATATAAGGTCAGTGTTTCTCATTCATATTGCTCTAGTGATCTGTTAGTTTCCCCAAAGCAATCCTCTGTGACAGGTGAAAATGTAAGAAGGTCTCTAAGACTCCCATGCCCTGGTGTGCATGGCCTATAACCCCTCTCCTCTCATTTTAATATGGACTGGTACTGTGAAGATGGTGGAAGTCTCTTCCATATCAGTAACATAATATGGCCAAGGTGACAGTACTTTTAAAGTGCAACTAAGGTCTCTAATCAGTAGATTTTAAAGTTAACCAAAGGGGAGATTATCCTGGGTATAGGATCAGGGACACTCTGTTTATTTTGTTGTTGTTGTTGTTGTTAATTTTTATTACAGTATAGCTGCTTTACAGTTTTGTGTTAGCTTCTACTGCATATCAAAATGAACAGCCATACATATACCTGTATTCCCTCCTGTTTGGATTTCTCTTCCATACAGGACACCATGGAGCATTAATAGAGGTCCCTGTGCCATATAGTGGGTTTCCATCAGTTGTCCATTTTATACATAGCATCAACAGTGTATATGTGTCAGTCCTGGCTTTTCAGAAGCAATCCACCATGAGTTCTACAGCTGCCCATGAGTGTGAATTCTGTTACCCACATTTTGAGCTTGGGAGAAGCCCCTGGGCCTCAGATGTGAATGCTGTCCCAGGAAGTATGTGGATTGCAGCTGTGAGATCCTGTACAGAGGACTCAACTAAGCTGTGCCAAAACTCCTAACCCATGAAAAATGTAAAATAATAAATGAAATTGTTTTAAACCATCAAATTTTGGTAATTTTTTCCACAGTAACAGAAAACTAATGTACTCTGTGCCCCTGATTTTGCTTTGGGAAACAGGATTCCACTTTCCTGTATGGAAACAATTTTGTATGACTCAGTTGGAGCTGATCTTAATATGATTCCTAGAAGTATACCCCATCCCTCTGAGTATAATGATAGGTTCAGAGAGCAAAGAACCAAGCTTGACCAATCAGCATCCTTCACATTTTCTGTCAGTCTTTGTAAGGACAGATTTCCCTTCCCACATAATCTGGTATGATGTGATTGTTGGTTGTAAATATCCATATCGTCTATCTTCCATTTTCTTACAGTCTGTTGACATTTAGTTTTGGTTGGCTAATGAAACACCCCTTCCAAAGTCTCTTTTCCTTTAAAAAGGCTGAGAAAAATGGGCTTCATGAAAGTATCTTATCATTACGTAAGTGTATGTGATGTGGTTCTAGCCAACAAATGTTAATGTTAATGAATAATTGCTGTGTGGCTTCTGGGAAAACTTTTACGTGTCTCTTAAAACAGAAGTCATCATGTCACTGGATATCTTTTTCCTTACCATTCTTTATTCCTAAAATATAGATGTAATATCTAAAGCTCGGCTCCCATCTTGATGTCATGAGGTTAAAGATCAATGATCCTGACATTTTTGAGCTGCTGAAGCAATGTCAGTGGCTTCTTACCTTTGGTCTTCTTATATAAGATGTTACATGTTATGTTGAACTACTGTAAGGTGAATATGCTTTTCTTGTATCTGAAAGTCTTTAAGTATGATTGAGGGACCATATGAAATATAGAGTGAGACAGAGTGTTACTGACATCATCAAAACCCTGTTATCTGACTGTGTGCAAACTCAGCTTTATCCATGAGATTTTCGGTTTAATGAGGCACCCAATTCCTATTTTGCTTAACTTGAGTTAGGCTTCATTCACTCAACTGCAATTAAAGAACCCTAATAAACACAGACATTGCTAGATGGAAGAGTTTGGGTTTTTTGTTTTGTTATTTATTTGCTTTTGTTTGTTTGTTTTTGTCAGGGATTGGTAATGGAAGGGACATGCACTAATAATGAGAATCTAAAACATATGGAATTTTCTGATTGGAGGGTCAGTGTGGGATACTAATAAATTTCTAAATCCTACCTAGGAAATTATTGACTCCTGTTACTAGGCACCCTGAATATTCATTGGAAGGACTGATGCTAAAGCTGAAGTTTCAATTCTTTGGCCACCTGATACAAAGTGGCCACATGACTCACTGGAAAAGACCCAGATGACAGGAAAGATTGAGGGCACGAAGAGAAAGGGCTGATAGAGGAATAAATGGTGATCCATTGAGTTGGATCACTGACTCAATGGACATGAGTTTGAGCAAACTTAGGGAAATAGTGAAGGACAGGGAAGCCTGACGTGCTGTTGTCCCTGGGGTCAAAAAGAGTAGGACACGACTTAGTGAGTGAGCAACACTTGGTGACAAAATAACTGATTTAAATAAATCCTGACTCAGGCCCTATTGTTTACCAAGGCTAGAACTTTAAGGAGCAAGGCAGAAAAGTTTCAGGATTTTGTAAATTTTGTCTACTTCATTCTGCAGTTAGATCCTTCAGTAAAGGGACACAGTTCAGTCCAAGGAAGGTGTCAAAGTAAATCATTCAGAGATAGATTTTGATGTGCTTAATAGATGGGGAAACAGTGTCAGACTTTATTTTGGGGGGCTCCAAAATCACTGCAGATGGTAAATGCAGCCATAAAATTAAAAGACGCTTACTCCTTGGAAGGAAAGTTATGACCAACCTAGATAGCATATTCAAAAGCAGAGACATTACTTTGCCAACAAAGGTCCGTCTAGTCAAGGCTATAGTTTTTCCAGTAGTCATGTATGGATGTGAAAGTTGGACTGTGAAGAAAGCTGAGCACTGAAGAATTGATGCTTTTGAACTGTGGTGTTGGAGAAGACTCTTGAGAGTCCCTTGGACTGCAAGGAGATCCAACCAGTCCATTCTAAAGGAGATCAGTCCTGGGTGTTCTTTGGAAAGACTGATGCTAAAGCTGAAAGTCCAGTACTTTGGCCACCTCCTGTGAAGAGTTGACTCATTGGAAAAGACTCTGATGCTGGAAGGAATTGGGGGCAGGAGGAGAAGGGGACAACAGAGGATGAGATGGGTGGATGGCATCACCGACTCAATGGACGTGAGTGTGAGTGAACTCTGGGAGTTGGTGATGGACAGGGAGGCCTGTCGTGCTGTGATTCATGGGGTCGCAAAGAGTTGGACACAACTGAGCGACTGAACTGAACTGAACTGAAGATTCAGGAACACCAAGACTTACTTTTAATTACAATGATTTCAGCCTCAGGAAGATGAACAAATAAATTGCTTACCTTATAAAACATATATCTTGAAATTTGTGAAGCAGTGTAAATGTAAGAAAATGTTAGTAAGCTAAGAGCTGAATGTTTTATATCATGTGATACTGATTTTATGTCATTAATTTAATATTTACTCTTTTATAGTTTATTTAATTATCAAATATTTTCAAATCATATATAACAATTTGTAAAAAAAAAAAAAAAGTCTTTAGCAAGCGTAACAAAATAGGAACTAACTACCAAATTCATTAAGCTAGAAGTTTATCAGCTTTTGACTGGGTGTCAAGCAACTGGAGGAACTATGATTTTAGTACCAATGATCCAAAGGGAGGAAACAAAGAACGTGTTTACTTCTTTCACCTTTCATCAAGCTGGGGTGAATAGTATATTTTATCCTTCATTCTTGAAAGGACAAGCTGCAATTAGAGTGTTACTTTTTCCTAGAACTAAGAAAGGCTTGGGGGGGGGGGGGAGAAAACTGTGCACTGAGCAGAGAGAAGTCAAATTCTCTACTTTATAGTGAAAACTGTTTGAGCAGGGGATCAAATCCAACCAGCCACCTAAATTTTGTGAGTAAAATTTTATTGGAAAATATATCAGAAAATACATTGTCCACGGTCTCTTTGGTGCTATCTGGCAGAACTGAACAGTTGTGGTGAAGACCAGATGGTCTGTATAGACAAAAATATTTACTAACTGGCCCTTTAAAAAGTCTGCCAACCTCTAATGTAGGGGAGTGCCCTGTGCTCCCTATCAAAACAGAAAATGTCCCACATGGTGAGAAGTCAGCAGTCTGAAAGCAAGGAGCAGACTATCCTGCCCTATTTCCATGGCTCCTCAGAAACCGAATTAAGAAAGCAGATAAACTTTAAGAAGAGGTAGGTAGAAACCTACTGTTCAGTTCAGAGACAAAATCTTAAGGCTGGAATAGAAAATCAAGAACCATGACTTACAAGTTATCTTTCCTATAATCTTCCTTACTGAAGCATAAAATCTAAAGTATGTAAAGTGATTCTCAACCCATTTAGGTTTCAACTGCTGAAGGGAAAAACACCAAAAATAAGAGAAAGAGTAGCCGGTGATATCTCAAATTCTCTGGGTAATTCCTAAGCTTCCAAATCACTCCAAAAGTTAAGTGGGAAGTTTTATCAGTACAGAGTGTGAGAAGGAAATTTTTGCCAAAATCACTTTGAGATGTGAAAATAAAGATCATTTTTTAAAAATGGAATTTCTCCCTGCTGATTCCTTGATCTCTTTTTCTCTATTTCCTGTCTGGGGCATAGAGGGGGCCTTTACTCCACTGATGGAAACCAGTGGCCACAGAAAGAGTTAACCCCTTCCTTGCCTTATATAAATATGTTTACTAAACTTGTCTATCTTCTATTAATATTTATATTCAGAAAATTGGAAGTGTTCATGATTTGGGTTTATTAACAACCTTACTTCACTCTATTTTTCAAATTTTTAAAAAAACTACTTGCCCATAAAAGTTGAAGATGCCTGCCAACTGGACTTCTGGACTTTTATTCACTGGGCACTTAATTTACGCCAGGCACTGTTGTAGGCACTCAGGATGTCAGTGAACAAAACAAAAATCTCTCTGAGTGGAGCTTACCTGCATTCTATTGTGGGGGAATTTGGACAATGGCCAACAAACTTAATACATAATTAAAGCTTATGCTAGAAATTGGAAAGTACTGAAAAGAAATTGAAAAGATAAAGAGCATGATAAGGGTGACTGGAATAAGTGTCTACTACATTTTTAAACAGTAGGGTCAGTATGGACCCCTTTAACACTTAAAGGACTAGCCATGAAAGCAGGGCTATGTGAACCATTGCTACTGATGCAGTTGCATCTTAGTGGAGGTATACTAATGCCACTTCATCATTTCATTTTTTATCCTGAAGGGATTCAGAGGATTATCCATCTTAAGGTTGTCTGAAATGCTGTTATTGTATTTCTAGTGACACTTCACCAATGATAGGGAGAAATCCAAATTAGTGCTCTCATATTTCTTTTGAGGCAGGGAAGAAAATGCATAACATGTTGTATGGGAAATCAAGGGAACGATTTTATGTATCTCAACATAAATGAACTTTGAAGATTTTCCATTATAAAAAAATGTCTATTTTTAATATTTCACAGTATAACTGAGATGTAGAAAATTGATCTTAAGAACACCACCATTTCTCAACTAATAAAAGAGGTTAGAATCCATGTATCTGGTGTTTGCATGTTTTTCAAAGTTAAAGCTATGTGATTATTACTTAACTTACTTATATACCAGACTGGAGTACATTTGACAACTCACTGCAGCTGATGTTGGACTTTTATTTAATTGTGATTGGGAGCCAACTTCCAATATTCTGACATTGAGGGAGTGATGCTTCTGATCTGATGATTAATGTATTTGAGAAAAATATCTGTTCACACTAAGGTTGTCCAATTTTGATATGAAAGAATGTTTTCCATGATTTGGAAGTCACATTTCAGTTGCTGAATGATGGTATCACACCCTGCAGTTGTTACCATGCTGTTCCTCCTATAAAGTTAGGGGTGTATGCTTGTAGGCCCAGCATACCAGGTATCCAATATCTAGGGAAGGAGAGAAGAGAGGGAACAATTTACTCCAGATAAAGTCACATGTATTTACCTTTTAGTATCTAACAAATGCTTCCTGCTGTGCTAGAATTCTTTATTCTAAAACAAAAAAAAAGTCTGTTTGTAATTGAGATTTAATTCAGGGAGAGAATTGTTCCTTTAAAACTAACATTCAAGTGGCTTAAATCATCTACCTTTTATTAAAGAATTGTTAGTTACTACTTTATGAAAAGACTATTTTGAATTTTATGCCTGACATTCATATCAAATTTATTACATTTACAAAGTTAAACTCTAACTCTTCTTTGAAATTTAATGTTCAGTTTATAAACTGTATTCTATTTTTAAGTCCATGAATATGTAACTACTTTTAAGAAACCTTAATGATTCATCCCATTTATAATCATTTTAAATAAACATCTCCTAATAGCTTATATTGCTTTCAAATTCAAATTTTTTTTTTGTTCATAAGAATTTTTAATCACTTGATATAATAAACATAATCCTTGTAAATCGTTAAACAGGCTTGAAAGCACAGTTACCACTCATATTCTACAGCTAAAAGAAGTTCCCTCATTGAGAGCACATGTCAGCTTTGGACCAACACTTTCTCTCTCAACAGGGGACTTTCTTTCTTTAATTAGGTCCTTAGACTCCCTTAACTATATTCTGAATTCTCCACATTTGGAGAGGTTATCTAAGGTTCTAACTTTATCTTTTTTTTTTTTTTAACGCATACCTCTTTCTGCTTTATTAATGCTTGTGGCTCAGCTGGTAAAGAATCCGCCTGCAATGCGGGAGACCTGGGTTCGATCCCTGGGTTGGGAAGATCCCCTGGAGAAGGGAAAGGCTACCCACTCCAGTATTCTGGCCTAGAGAATTCCATGGACTGTATAGTCCATGGGCTCGCAAAGTGCTGGACACAACTGAGCGACTTTCACATCATGTCACATTAAGTTTTCTCTTTCCTCTAAAATATTTTTTTCTTATGATTTAAAATTTTAGGCTTGGCAAGGTCTTAACATCTTCACTCAGCAACTTAGTGTACTTTTTCTCATTTTTACTAATCAGACCTTGCTAGTTAATTTTGGTATTTCCAGTGGACATCTTTAAGGGAAACAATCCTTTTGTGCCCATGAGCAATGGGTGAACTGGGACTGGAGGAAGTGATGAAACTATTTACCTGTGGACTGCTAACTTTCTAGGCTACTTAGACTTTTTGCGTTTTCAAAAATTCTTTTGACATTTTCTAAGAATTCTGGATTTGTAAAAGTCCAAAATTTAAAAGAATTTTCTTAGAAAATATTCAGTTCAGTTTAGTCACTCAGTTGTGTCCAGCTCTTTGTGACCCCATGGACTGCAGCATGCCAGGCCTCCCTGTCCATCACCAACTCCCAGAGTTTATTCAAACTCATGTCCATCGTGTCAGTGATGCCATCCAACCATCTCATCTTCTGTCATCCCCTTCTCTTCTCACCTTCAATCTTTCCCAGTATCAGGGTCTAATTTCTAAGAAATATTGAAACATCCTTTTTCCATCTTTTTTCCTGTGTACTTTAAGCTATCATTTCTAAAATGGATATGATCAGGTCCTCCTATTCTTCCTCTTCGAACTTTCAGTAAAATAGAAACGTATTTGTGAATAGCTCTGTTTTCCCTTACCTACATGTGACAAGCAAACTTTTAAGGTGGCCACCATCTTCCTTGCCTCATAGTAGTAGTCTCATGCGAGTCCTTCTGCTTGATCATGGGCAAGACCTGTGACTTGCTTGCAATGAGAAGAATATTTGGATTATGTGTATGTCATTATATTACATAAGGTTGTATCACTGTTCTTCCTGTAGTCCATTTCTCTTGTGCTGCCTGAAGGAAGCCAGCAACTATGTTGGGAAACCCCACATGACAAGGAACTGCAGGTGGCCTCTAGGATCTGAGAGTTTGACAGCAGACTACAAAGAAGTTCTCAGTCCAACAAGGAATAGAAAGAATAGAATGCTACCAAGAACCGTGAGAGTAGGGAAGTGTATCCAACCTAGCGAAATCAGAGAGAGAGAGAGAATTCAGTTCTAGCTAACAGCACGACTTCACCCTCCTGAGACTCATAAACACAGGATTCAGATAAGTCACTCCAGGCTTCTACCTCACAGAAACTGTGGGGTGATTAATGTGTGCTGTTAACCCCAAACTCTTAATTTATTCCCCCTAACCTTTCCCCTTTGGTAACCACATGGGATTAATAGATACATCTACTATATATAAAATAGGTAATCAACAAGGATCTACTGTATGACACAGGAAAGTCTACTCAGTATTCTGAAATAAGCTGTATGGGAAAATAATCTGAAAAAGAATGGATATAGGTACATGCATGACTGAATCACCTTGTTGTATACTGAAAACTAACACAACATTGCAATGAATTATATTTTGATAGAAAATAAAAATTAAGAAAAAATTAACGAATGTGTGATGTTTTAGGCCACTAAGCTTTTAGTAGTAGTGCTGTTATGCAGCAAGTTATAGTGAATAAAATAAGACACAAAAAATCAGACTAAATTATAGTAACACATCTACAGTGCCTGACAAATTTGGGGATATTGCAACTCATCAAGGTATTTAATTCTTTTTAGATGATAATTTCAGTTGACAATTTATTTAAAGACCTCATGCTCTGGAAGCTGCTGTATAACACAGGGAGCCCAGCCTGGCACTCAGAGATGACCTAGAAGGGTGGGATGGGGAGGTGTGTGGAGGAAGGGTCAAGAGGGAGGAGACCTATAGAGAGAGAGATCTGATTCACATTGTTGCACAGCAGGAACCAACACAACATTGTAAAGTAATTTTCCTCCAATTAAAAAATAAATAAAAAATAAAACATAAATACCACATACTCACTGTGTAAAATATTTTGTACTGACATTATATCTCCACCAATTCACTTAAGCAATATTCCTTGAGTACCCATTCTAGGCTAGCACTCTCCCAAGTGTTGAAGACATAGTATCAAAAGAAACATCTGCCCAGATCATTTATCTACTGGTAATTATTTAACACAATTAACCTATTTTTGATAATCTAATAAATATTTGATAATTATTTGGGGCTTCCCTGGAGGCTCAGATGGTAAAGAATCTGCCTGCAATGCAGGAGACCCAGGTTTGATCCCTGGGTTGGGAAGATCCCCTGGAGAAGGAAATGGCAATCCACTATGGTATTCTTGCCTGGAGAATTCCATGGACAGAAGAGCCTGGCAAGCTATAGTCCATGGGGTTACAAAGAGTTGGACATGACTGAGCAGCTAATACATCCATGTATTATGGATAAAATAACGAGACCTAGGAAACATATGCTTTTCCTATAACAATTCATGAAAATTGTATTATGGAAAATGGTAACAAAAAATAACTGTAATAATGACAGGCTTGTTTAAAAAATTAAAAAAAAATGACCAGTATATCAAAAAAGAGAACTGACTTATTAATCTTATTCAGATTTGCTAGCCAGAAAATCATGAAAACTTTTGCTTTACTTTATACCTCTCAGCTGATGTGAAAGACAGTTAACACTGTCCATTCGCACACCTCATCTTATACTACCCTCTCTATCATCTATGGGTAGGAACATATATCATCTATACAACTAATTCCTTCCTTTTGGAAGCATTTTACATAGTCAGAATAAGTTTGTGTTCTAAAGATATCAATAAATACAGTGCATCCAAATATTTTCCCATTGTCTATATTTTCATTGCCATGAATTTACTCTGCCATATGCTTTCAAGAGTATCAATTAGGGCTCCAATGCCAACATATTTTCCCACCTGCTCCTAGGCCCACATATAATTCTTGTGATGGGAAACTGAAGAATTTATTCTTCAATTAAAAACTAAGTTTCAAATGTAGTATTGATTGCCGAATTTTGCAAAGAGTAAACTTTTGGTTTTATCTTCTCTATTTTTAAAATTACCTATTTATTCCCTCTCCTATATATTCTATTTTCTTCTGACTACTTTAAATTTAGTTTGTTCTCATTTTTTCCAGTTTCATACGATGGAAATTTAGGCTATTGATTAAGGATTTCTTTTTTTTAGTATAGGCATTTACAGATACAAATCTCCTTTTAAATGCTGCTTTATCTGAATTATGTAGATTTGGACATGTTGTGTTCATTTTACTCATCTCAACTGTTTTCTAATTTTTCTTGTCAGTTCTTTTTTGCCCCATTCATTATTTAGGAGTGAGTGTGTTGTTTAATTTTATCATATTTGTGAATTCCCCAAGTTTCCTCTGGTACTTATCTTTAATTTCATTCAATTATGATAGAAGAGCATACTTTATATGATTTTGATCTTTTAAAATTTAATCTTATGATTTGCTGTTCTATCATTATTGAAAATGAGGTATTTGAATCATCCAAATATTATTGCTGAATTGCCCATTTGTCTCTTCAATTTAGATATTTAGTCATACCGACTTACATAACTTTGAAATTTATTACAAACTCTTTCCAATTTATTTTCTTTGGAACTTTAAATGTTTTCTTCAAAATGTAAAACTTGAACTTTCATATGTAATTTATAAAACCTTTAAATAAGGAAATAGATTGTCAACACTGTGTAAGAAAATGATAGTATTCTATGTTTAATCAACATATGATACAAA
This sequence comes from Oryx dammah, assembly GCF_014754425.2. NCBI lineage: Eukaryota > Metazoa > Chordata > Mammalia > Artiodactyla > Bovidae > Oryx > Oryx dammah. Next base: position 16,501,737 of record NW_024070204.1, read on the forward strand.
CATTTATATGATGCAAACAAGAGAAGGATCTACTGAAATAAATTTACATTTATAACCCACATTATTCCAACTCTATTTAATGCACTTACAGCCCTATATCAGGATCTAGGGAGGTATTGATATATACATAATCTACCTCATTATTTAATAAGGAGCTTTAACAGATCAATCCGTTCAGTTCAGTTCAGTTGCTCAGTCGTGTTCGACTCTTCGCGGCCCCATGAATCGCAGCACGCCAGGCCTCCCTGTCCATCACCAGCTCCCAGAGTTCACTCACACTCACGTCCATCGAGTCGGTGATGCCATCCTGCCATCTCATCCTCTGTCGCCCCCTTCTCCTCCTGCCCCTAATCCCTCCCAGCATCAGAGTCTTTTCCAATGAGTCAACTCTTTGCATGAGGTGGCCAAAGTACTGGAGCTTTAGCATCAATCCTTCCAAAGAACACCCAGGACTGATCTCCTCTAGAATGGACTGGTTGGATCTCCTTGCAGTCCAAGGGACTCTCAAGAGTCTTCTCCAACATCACAGTTCAAAAGCATCAATTCTTCGGTGCTCAGCTTTCTTCACAGTCCAACTCTCACATCCATACATGACTACTGGAAAAACCATAGCCCTCACTAGAATTGGGTAAATATGAATAGAAATCAAATGCCTACTTTATACAAGTAATTTTAAGGTCTGAAAAAGAATGGCCTGGAGTGGAGAAGTGGCATTATAATATCCCTACATGAGGGCAAACAGAAATAGAAGACTCCGTGAGGAATGAAATCTGTGAAAGGTTTCGTCACTCTATAGGAAACAAATGCACAGGAATAGGATATTATTGATAAATTCTGCAGTATCTCCTCCATAGTTTATTGTTAAATGTAAACTACATGCATGCACGCGTGCTAAGTCCCTTCAGTCGTGTCTGACTCTGTGAGACACTATGGACTGTAGACCATCAGCTCCTCTGTCCATGGGATTTTCCAGGCAAGAATACTGGAGTGAGTTGCCATGTCCTCCTCCAGGAGATCTTCCCGATGCAGGAACTGAATCCGTGTCTCATATATCTACTGCATTGACAGGCAGGTTCTTTACCACCTGCACCGCCTGGGAAGCCCTCAAACTACATGGGTTCAAACTGACATAAATGATCTGCATCTTAGGTTGTTTAGAGAAAAACATAAATGCTTGTAAGTACTTAAGTGCTTCTCACACATCCACTCCCAAAACCTTGGATATATAAAACATTTTTATCCCTTAGATGAGAACTAATATATATTTTCTGGGTACTAATCTAAGTTGACATCACTCAACTGATGGTAAAATTATTTATTTGCATAGCAAAATAGAACTAGATTATTAAGATGAAAACAAAGATAAATGATATTTAGGACTGTTACTGTGTAAAGTTCAAGTATCTGAAACTTCCACAAACCTGAATATGTTTTTGCTTTCACTATAGACACAATAATGGAGAAGGCAATGGCACCCCACTCCAGTACTCTTGCCTGGAAAATCCCATGGACAGAGAAGCCTGGAGGGCTACAGTCCATGGGGTCGCTGAGGGTTGGACACGACTGAGCGACTTCACTTTCACTTTTCACTTTCATGCATTGGAGAAGGAAATGGCAACCCACTCCAGTGTTCTTGCCTGGAGAATCCCAGGGACGGGGGAGCCTGGTGGGCTGCCGTCTGTGGGGTCACACAGAGTCGGACACGACTGAAGCGACGTAATAGTAGTAGTATAGATACAATAAATGTTAAAAACATAGATGGACAAGGACGACATGTTACACAAGTTGATGGTGATGGGAAATACCATCAAAATCATAGTAAATGTGAGTGCATAATGGAATTGTTCAGTGTACAACATATGTGACTATATTTTATGATAAAATGTGTTTCCAACTTATTATCATATTTGTGTCTATGTTATTCTGAAGTTGTTCCAAATTTTTACTTTTAATTTTAGCTGCCTTGGCTTACATCATTGATTGTAAATTGGAGAATTTTCATTTCAATTTTCAGTTATAGTCAAGAGTATAATTTTTTTGATGGGAAAAAAATCTTTGGGCTTGTTATAATTTATATGCCTTCTACTTATTTCAGAAGTATTGGTTAGAATCTGACACATGAATAAGAAAAAAATTAGAAAGCCATAGTTATGAATAAAGAAAATATGTAGCTTGGATATTTTATCATTAGCTTCCTGTCTACCTGGACACAAACTGAATAGTAAATAAATGAAAAGTGAAAAGTAATTTCAAAGGGAAAAATATTAAATGCAGTTAGGTATGTGTGTGCATGTTATTATAATAGAAAATGCAATAGCATGCATATTTTATAATAATTTAGTGCAAATTTAACTACATAATTTGTTTAAATTGGTCTTTACATGGCAAAACATAGAAAAATTTAAGTAGTTTTACCCACATGTAAGTGGTACTTAAATTAGAAATTTATAGAAAGGAAACTGCAATGATTTCACCTCATTGCCCACCCCATCCCCCATATAACCCTGTCTACACAGTCGTGCATGTCCACTAAGCACATGTGGCAGATGGAAAGGTAAAAACTGATTAATGCTGGTAATAACAGAAATGGAAGGCAGTGCTCTCTTGGGTTCCCCCAGCCTCCCTTATGAACCCAGGATGACTCATACTCACTGTATCTATTTGCATTCAGAATCCCCTAGATAAAACGCTTTAGTTCTCAGTCCTTCTTGCTCTGACAAAATCATGCAATAGCTGTGTATACATGTACATAGACCTATATGTGCATTATATATATTATACAGGTAACTTTTTTTCTAAATTTTATTGAAGTATGTAGACTTATGTCTTGCTAATTTGTTTTGTACAACAAAGTGACTAGCTATACATAATATATATGTAACATTACATATTATAATACATTTTATACATTTTGTTCATTCACAAGGAAATTTGTTACCTAAATCCTGCAGTTAGCCTTGGGATTTCACTCGTAAAACCTAATTATTTCTTTCTGAATAATTCTTTCTTTCTATGCATACAGATTACAGTTGACTCCACTATCATGTTTATATAACCAGATGGCTCATAAATAAATCATTATAGGATTCAAGAGTCTGGGTTCTTAAACATTAGGTTATTTCGTTTGCCCTACATTTTTTTTCTTGGGTGGGATTTTGATAAGATGAACTCATGTGGTATTAATGCAAACTTAAAATTAAAAATCTTCCTTAAAAGTAACACAATTTACTGGATAAATTATTATGCACATTATTCTTCAATAGAGATCTTCTATATTGTAATTTGAAAGCAAAGATACTGAAATAATTACATGCTTTTTGAAACTTTGTGGATTCTTAATTGAATCTATGTCAGCTTTTTTTACATCTACTTTTCTTCCCAAAATTTTCTATCTTGTACAAAATTGGAAAGTTGTTAGAAGTGAAATATAGAAAGACTTTGAATAATTTTTAATCATTTTTCATTATAATGCATAACTTTCCAAACACCAAGATACAGTTTGTTTCTATAAAGTCTTTTAGAAAGCAGCTTGTGTCGAGAAAGTGGAAATAATATATTCAATAAAAGTCTGAACTTCTTAAATTCATATGTGATTTGTTCTGTTTCTGAAGGGACTTTTTTTCGCATTGGAGGAACAGGAATAAACAGGCTTAAAATTATATCTTGACTATTGTTTGAGTCTGTGACCTTCAGCAAGTTAAATATTCCCTATAATTTATGCTTTCCATATGCAAAACCACAGTAATAAAATTTGCAGTCTGTGTCATTCTGAGTATTAAAAAAGCATATATATAAAACTTATAGTACCTGTTGCATAATTAAAATATTAATTCTTTCCTGCTGTCTCTACAAAATAAGAGTACAGGATTTAATTTATAGAGTTGTGCCTTATAATAAATAAGATTATGTATAAAGTCAATACCAACTGTTCAGTTCAGTTCAGTTGCTCAGTCGTGTCCAACTCTTTGTGACCCCATGAATCGCAGCATGCCAGGCCTCCACATCCATCACCAACTCCTGGAGTTCACTCAGACTCACGTCCATCGAGTCTGTGATGCCATCCAGCCATCTCATCCTGGGTCGTCCCCTTCTCCTCCTGCCCTCAATCCCTCCCAGCATCAGAGTCTTTTCCGATGAGTCAACTCTTCGCATGAGGTGGTCAAAGTACTGGAATTTCAGCTTCAGCATCATTCCTTCCAAAGAAGTCGCAGGGCTGATCTCCTTCAGAATGGACTGGTTGGATCTCCTTGCAGTCCAAGGGACTCTCAAGAGTCTTTTCCAACACCACAATTCAAAAGCATCAATTCTTCGGTGCTCAGCCTTCTTCACAGTCCAACACTCACATTCATACATGACCACAGGAAAAACCATAGCCTGGACTAGATGGACCTTAGTCGGCAAAGTAATGTCTCTGCTTTTGAATATACTATCTAGGATGTTCTCTCATGCTCTTTTTTTTTTTACATTTTCTGGGTAAAACCTCTCTCATTCTTTAAAATTCGCCTGGGATAGTGTTTCCTGAACAAAATCCTCCCTAGGCTAACAACCTTAGATAAGGCAAAGTTACTTATTATCTTTTTTTTTTAATTTTTATTTTTACTTTATTTTACTTTACAATACTGTATTGGTTTTGCCATACATTGACATGAATCCACCACACGTGTACATGAGTTCCCAAACATGAACCCCCCCTCCCATAGACGAACTTTGTCAAAGTAATGTCTCTGCTTTTTAATATGCTGTCTAGGTTGGTCATAACTTTCCTTCCAAGGAATAAGCGTCTGTTAATTTCATGGCTGCAGTCACTGTCTGCCATGATTTTGGAGCCCAGAAAAAGAAAGTCAGCCACAGTTTCCATGGTTTCCCCATCTATTTGCCATGATGTGATGGGACAGGATGCCATGATCTTCGTTTTCTGAATGTTGAGCTTTAAGCCAACTTTTTCACTCTCCTCTTTCACTTTCATCAAGAGGCTTTTTAGTTCCCCTTCACTTTCTTCCATAAGGGTGGTGTCATCTGCATATCTGAGGTTACTGAGATTTCTCCCGGCAATCTTGATTCCAGCTTGTGCTTCTTCCAGCCCAGTGTTTCTCATGACGTACTCTGCATAGAAGTTAAATAAGCAGGGGGACAATATACAGCCTTGACGGACTCCTTTTCCTATTTGGAACCAGTCTGTTGTTCCATGTCCAGTTCTAACTGTTGCTTCCTGACCTGCATACAGATTTCTCAAGAGGCAGGTCAGGTGGTCTGGTATTCCCATCTCTTTCAGAATTTTCCACAGTTTATTGGGATCCACACAGTCAAAGGCTTTGGCATAGTCAATAAGGCAGAAATAGATGTTTTTCTGGAACTCTCTTGCTTTTTCGGCAATCCAGCAGACATTGGCACTTTGATCTCTGGTTCTTCTGCCTTTTCTAAAAGCAGCCTGAACATCTGGAAGTTCACGGTTCACATATTGCTGAAGCCTGATTGGAGAATTTTGAGCATTACTTTACTAGCATGTCAGATGAATGCAACTGTGTGGTAGTTTGAGCATTCTTTGCCATTGCCTTTCTTTGAGTTTGGAATGAAAACTGACATTTTCCAGTTCTGTGGCCACTGCTGAGTTTCCCAAATTTGCTGATATATTGAGTGCAGCACTTTCACAGCATCATCTTTCAGGATTTGAAATAGCTCAACTGGAATTCCATCACCTCCACTAGCTTTGTTCTTATTGATGGTTCCTAAGGCCCATTTGACTTTGCATTCCAGGCTGTCTGGCTCTAGGTGACTGATCAGACCATCATGATTATCTGGGTCATGAAGGTCTTTTTTGTACAGTTCTGTGTATTCTTGTCACCTCTTCTTAATATCGTCTACTTCTGTTAGGTCCCCACCATTTCTGTCCTTTATTGAGCCCATCTTTGCATGAAACGTTCCCTTGGTATCTCTAATTTTCTTGAAGAGATCTCTAGTCTTTCCCATTCTGTTGTTTTCCTCTATTTTTTTGCATTGATCACTGAGGAAGGCCTTCTTATCCATCCTTGCTATTCTTTGGAACTCTGCATTCAAATGGGTATATCTTTCCTTTTCTCCTTTGCTTTTTGCTTCCCTTCTTTTCACAGCTATTTGCAAGCCCTCCTGAGAGAGTCATTTTGCTTTTTTGCATTTCTTTTTCTTGAGGATGGTCTTGATTCCTGTCTCCTGTACAATGTCACGAACCTCCGTCCATAGTTCTTCAGGCACTCTGTCTATTTAATAGATCTAGTCCCTTAAATCTATTTCCCATTTCCAGGGTATAGCCATAAGGGATTTGATTTAGGTCATTGCCAGGGTCCAGCCCCGGTGGATCCAGGGTAATTCAAAGCGGGAACGGAGTCAGCGTCCTAGGAATTAATTGCTTAATTAAAGATATAGAGGGAGATTAGAAAGAAATAGCGTAGTAGGAAAATTAGTGGAGAAAAAGAGGCTGAATAACTTGGTTTACGTGGAATACCAATCACCACCTACGTAGGCCACAGGTGTCTTTCCATTCTTCCAAAGGAGAGGAGGCACTGAGGCCTCCCCAGTCCGATCTTAGAAGCCTGGGCAAAATTAGCAAGCTTGGTGAGTACCCACGTTCCAGATGGAAATTCAGCCAGAAGAGGAAAGAAAGAGCGACACGGGGGAATCAGTCTTTCCAGAAACTGATCTGATTTATTTATTTTTAGGTTTGCTTATATACCCTTTGTTACACGTAGAGACAAATGGAAATTTTAAAGTCACGCGGGGGTCAGCAGTCCTGACCTTTATCCAAATCAGGTGCTTCATGTAAATGTATAAAAAAAGGTCTTAGGGGTTTTTCATCATCTTCTGGCCATGAGGCCTGCTGACAATTTATGAATCTTTCTTTCTGATAACCAAAAAACTTTATTTTTCCAAGGGTGTTTTTTCTTAAACCAGGCGACATCCTCTGAAGGGAGCAGATAAAGTTGCATTCCTATAGGGTAAGGATGTAGTGGGTTACAGCTAAGAAAGGAATTTATTTAACCTAAGGTTAACATGATTAATCTTAAAGGTTAATACTTATTTCTCCTATATGCTAGCTAAATTCATTATAAGGGCAGGGAATATGGAGATTTAGCAACAAACATCAGCCCAACAAATGAAAATCCTTCACCAATGTTCCCCTTAAGATCTATTTAGTCTTAAGATAGTGATAAAGTTACATTTTTACATAGCAAGGACACAGTGATTTATAACAAAGTACAGTGATCTATAACAAAAGAGAAAATTCGTTAACTCAAAAGGTCTAGTATTGCTAACATCAAAAAATACTATATTTCCTTTTCTATATTCCAAATACATTAATATATTCCCAGGTGCCTAAGGATATGGAGGCCTGGTGGCAATCATTGACTCAACAATGAGAAAAGCCCTATGCTGATTAAGATTTTCAAAATACTCCAAACTCTCTGTGCTGTTTATGGTTGAGAGGTAGTAAATAATCACTTGTGTAGTGGCAGGAGTATGGATAATCCTGTCACACAAACTAGTCTGCCAGCAGAGAGGTTTGACCTGAGACACCCTTGTCACACCCAGGGCATTGAATATGGAGACCTAGCGGCAATTATTGGCACCACAAATGAAAAACCCTTCACCAATATAATTCAAGTCTAAAACATCTCGTGCCTCTCACGGTTGGGAGGCTGTAAACAATCACATGTGGCCGGACGAACCTGTACAGGCAGGCTAGATAACCTTCAGAGGAGTTCCTAAGTTGAAACACTCTTGTCACGCCCAGGAATTTTTATTGACTTGGAGCTGTAAGTTAACTCCTTCTCCAAGAGAGGTAATGGGGGTCAGCCCCCCGTAAAGTCAGAGGTATAGGTGAGAGAATAAAACAGTAAAGTAGACAGACCCTGGTTTGGAGGGTAGATGCTCAGGAACAGGGGGTTTCCTGAGTCTCGATCCCGCCTTTGCGTATGCCAAAGCCTCCTTCCTCATGACCTTTGCCATGGGCGGAGTTCCTCACGCTGGCTCCCGGCAGGTCATACCTGAATGGTCTAGTAATATATGATATGATATCACTATGATATATACTTTAATCATAAGATTTTATATAGCATTCTTCCACCCCCCCCCCAGTTATCTAAGTGTTCTCAGAACTAGTCTTAGTTCCTGCAAAGTCACTTCAGTCGTGTCTGACTCTGTGTGACCCCCATAGATGGCAGCCCACCAGGCTCCCCCATCCCTGGGATTCTCCAGGCAAGAATACTGGAGTGGGTTGTCATTTCCTTCAACAATGCTTGAAAGAGAAAAGTGGAAGTGAAGTGAAGTCACTCAGTTGTGCCCGACTCTTAGTGACCCTATGGACTGCAGTCTACCAGGCTTCTCCATCCATGGGATTTTCCAGGCAAGAGTACTGGAGTCTTAATTCCTAGGATGATTTAAAATCCATCTCTCTTTTTTATTTCAGAGATGGATATTATAATAGATTTTTTCTTCAAAGAAAGTGTTATGAAATCTGTAAGTTCTTGATGTTCAATAAGCATCATTTTCTATATATCAAATTGTAAAACGATGTAAACTTTCCCATATTAGAAATATAGAAAAGTGATATAAACTTTCCTGTATTAAAAATATAGAAAGATGGGACATAATCAGCTCATTCATGATAGTATTTTTTCAATTCATCCTAAATTCTGAGATATAATTAGACACCATGGAGTTTATATTCTAAAATTTTAAATAATAATATATTTGAAACACAAATAGTATAAAGTAAAGGTATGCAATATTATGTTACAAAAAAGGAGACTAGGTGTAAATAAAACAGCATAGGGCAGCGTTTGAAGGAAGGGAGAATTGAACTAATTTTGAAGGATTATTACTACTTTGTGAAATGAGATAGAAAAAAAGAGATTTACAGGCAGATGCAATAGTTTATACAAAATTCTTCAGTGGAGGAATAGATAACTAATACAGGGTGATACTAATATCTTCTATTCTAGTGGGATATGCTTCATTTTTCTTAATCTTTCTCAGGATGTGGGAAAGAGTTTCAGAGGCTCCAGCTTTTTTTTTTTTTTTTCCCCAATGAGAAACTCCTGTCCTACAGGCCAAACAGCAACATGGGAATTATCTACCAACTCCCTAGCAAGTCCATTCCAACAATCAACTGGTGGGGATAGGTATTACCACTAGGTCCATTCATTGTCTGAGTAGACCATGCTGTATAGACTAGCATCAGAACCTTATTATTTTTCCTCCATGTGCTTCCACTCTGATAGGGTATTCACAGACAGGCTCTGAATCCCAGGGAATCTATATCAACTCCTATCCATGTTCAATCATCCTTAAAATATCTGGATATCCTTTTTCCCTCTTTGTATTATAACTCAAGCTAGTCACCATGGATCCCTTTAGGAAAAGATGGGGCATTATGACACATACTTGCTCTAATATTTCAGAGTCCTTGGCATGGGCATATTATACTCTCTTATACAGTGAGTTTTAGGTCTACAGATTAGCCCAAGTTTAGAAACTGGGTATAGGGTCATAAGTTTTTACTAGGGCAACTGTCATCAGCTTCTTGATCACCTTTTCAATCTCACCATTGATATTTTTATGCAAAATCTCTTCCTGAAGACCTGCTTATAATCTCCCAGTGGTACCATTAGACCATCCTTATTGTTTCAGACACCTGGTGGACTTCCTGCCCTTACACAGAATAAAAGAATAAAAATCCTACCATGTCCAAGTCTCTAAATCTTTGACCCTTTCTTCAATAATACAGCAGATTGTTTAGGCATTTTGACTTCACCTAATTTTGGTCATCACTTTCTTTAAGCTTCTTCAACCCTTGCTAGTAGCATATTTATTTCATCTTTCAGGGTTGCTGTCAGGCCCTTAGATCCTGAATGTTATCAATTTGGTAAACTCTTCCTTACCCAACTTTACTTTCCACACCTTCTTGACTCAGTATCCATAGGAATCAGTCTTATACATACTAGCCAGTCTCCTCTGGCACACCTTGGTTAGGTCCTATAGCTCCTTCTGTGTATACTCTTTTCTCCTTAGAAAGGTCTCGGTCTTTTCTAACCTTAGTACATCATAGCTGCATGAAGAAATGTGGAGTCAGATATTGAGAGAACCCTTGTTTTATTGCAAGGCAGAATCTTCTGGATCATCTTCAAAGGGCACTTACTATACCCTAGCAGGTGGGTTTGTGGAATGCAACAAAAGTTAAGTAACTATACTTCGATCTGCCAGGGACTCTTATGATTCATATACAACTGGTGATGAGATCCTCATTGCCAACTAGGTAGAGGCAATGCTGTGTAATCCAGCTCCACTACACCTGCTCTCTTGGGCCAAATCTGGTACAAACTATTAAAGGTTGGATTCCCTTGAGACATAGATTATTGAGTGCATGAAACTTCTATGTAGTATCTCAGCTGTAACAGTTCTTGAGGAAAGGGAAGAAAGCAGGGTGTGGCAGAAGGAGAATTAAGACTTCAGTGCCATTACAATGAAGCCATACATCACCCACGGTAAGCTCTGAAACTAGAATCACTCTCTACAGGGCTCTGGAGTTTGGTAGAAGGGACAAGGTTTTATAATCTCACATTGGCCATTCATTACAAGTGGGCTGTTCCCTGGAGGGAAAAATGAACTTGGGCCTGACAGCCCTTTTCAACAGAGGGCAAATCCTGGAGAAGATAGACAGCCAAGAACAGTCTGCAGCAGCATTCTATGTATCTGAAGAATAAGTTCTTCAGTCTTGAAGCGGGATCTGTGTGATGTAGCTAAGAGTCAATCAGCTTAAGATGCATCGTAAGAGGATAATGAGAACAAGTGACAAATTTAGTCTGTAGCAATGCAAAAGCGATTATATTAATTATATTTGAATCAACATTTTTCACTAGATTAAAAGTAAAGATTAGTTGGATATATATTCTTTTTTATCATAGATTGATATCATAGTACCATAATCAATAAATTATTTTATTGATTTTATATTGTCATAACTTCCTCAAAAGTATTATACATGTGCAATATATACAAAATGTAGTATACAATGCAAAATATAAAACAAAATATTATATAATCCAAAACACAGTGTGTATATGTGTGTGTGAATTGACCCTACCTGTTGCAGTAAATATTTTGCAACTTAAATTTGGCAGAGCACATAAGCAACAAAGTGAGGATTTTTTGTCTCATTATTGCCTAATAATTGGGCTTCCCAGAAGGCGGTAGTGGTAAAGACTCCACCTGTCAATGCAGAAGACATAAAAGACGGAGTTCCATCCCTGGGTTGGGAAGATTCCCTGGAGAAAGCCAGAGACAACCCACTCCAGTATTCATGCCTGGGAAATGTAATGGACAAAGGAACCTGGCTGGCTATAGTCCTTAGGGTTGCAAAGACCTTCAGATATGCCTGAAGTGACTTAGCACCTTGCCTAATAATATTTCATGTTGAAAGAAAAAAATATTAAATGATAACAGGAGAAGAGAAACAAATCCTTTAAAAATCTCTTGTCAAACTCAAAGGGAAACTAAAGAAAAAAAAGTATTTTTTTCCTTTAAGACTTTTACAGTTGGAATAAACACAGCCTTTCTAGCTCTCTATAATGATAGTATACAAAGAGAATATTGGTTTTTCTGAGAATAGTTTTAATTAAGTTGTTAAACTGAATTTATTGCTTTGAATCATAATAGATTGGAAAAATAACTTGGATCTTAATGCTCTATCATATTTCAACTATGACCTTCACAAAGAGAATGAAGGTGAAATGTGGTTCATATTCTTTCATCAAAATTGAAAAAGAAAATATGCCTCTACCCTCTAGAGTAGCATGAAATTCTATAAGTAGATAAAAGAAGTCAAGCAGAAATTGAACCTAGTATTTCATTGCAGTAACCAATGCAAAAGTCAAATTTTGCTTAAGGATCAAAAGTAGAAGAGGACACACATGGCTGCTGTCTGTGGATGCTTAGTTGTTGCTGAAGGTATTGTTGTCTATTGAGATCACTAGGTGAACATGGCCATGAAATGCTAGGAACATTACATTTTACAACGACTAGATAAATGTTTGCTACATTTTTGTCAGAAACATGAAACGGATTCTTTATATTTTTATCTTTACACACATACTTCTATTAGAGAAATATAATTAGGTAAGCTTTGGAATGGTGATCGTTCAGTTTATTCTCTCACTAGAGAATATGTGTGGCTCAGATAGATTCTGCGATCTCAACTACCAAGAGGCATTGGCAAGCCATGCCACTAATATGGCAAGGAGACGAGATGGGAGAATGAAGACCATCTGAAGCTTGAGCATAGATATCACCTCAAATGGAATTTCCTGTTGAATTTAGCAGTGGTTCATTGCTTCTGCCTCTATATTGTTTATGTGAAACGGGAGCTAAATAAACCAATCCATGACCTGATTTATCTGCCAAATGGATTGAACATTTATTCTGTCTGCCTCAAAGGCTTGTCATTTCAGTTTAGCCTTGCAGATGGTACATCCATTTCCCTGAAACAGAGCCACTTTATAGCAGCTTGCCAACATTTCCTGTTATTTAAAGTTCACCCTCAAAGTACACAGAGCCATGCTTCACTTTCTCAGGCAATGCTCCACAGTATCAATATGACAATTATTTGTCTTTCAGATCACCCTACCAGAGTCAGATGCTTCATTATCAATTATTTCTCTTAAGCTTGCTAGGAGAAAATTATAGCGACAAGAAATCGACTTCTGCTTTTGAGAAATAACTTTATACCAGAAACCTAGAGAAACTTTGTGAAAGTGTTTGACCGTAAGTACAAGACAAGAGTTTGTTGGCATTTTTCTAAAATACTTCATGTGTTCAAATGCAACATGAAAAAAAAACAGCTTCTGCTTCACCCAGGCACTTTGAGATGGAATACTTCTATTATAAAACAGAGTTATGTGCTTTAAAACACAACTAAATAAGCCATAGTTTCATTGATGACAAATATATGAAGGAGCATGTAGGGCTTTGGTCATATTTTATCATACATAGAATGAAAATATGTTTTGAAAGAGTAGAACAAGATTGTTTTTTTAGCAGAGGAAGACATTCCTGTGGTATCAGAGAACTAAATCTATTACATTTTTTTGGCCCTCATTTTCAAAACCTCTAACTTTAGAAATTTTAAGAGTCAAATTTTTATTCCTCTATTGAAATGTATAATATTTCACACTGAGTGTCTTTTTCAATGAAAGTAACTTGATATTAATAAAGGTTATATCAATAATAGGTATTTAAATGTGACATAATTAGTATCAGGGAGCTAGGTCAGGCCAGGGAGCCTGGGTGACACAGAAGAAGGGAATAAATATTAAAATTATAGTTTCAGGCAATAAAACCAAACCTCATGATTCTACCTAGACCAATGCAAGTCAAAGATGAATGAGCTAGAAGACAGCTTTTGCTGCTATCACATCACTTGTTTACTTGATATCTTTGTGAATCTGACCCCTATGGATTTTAATCAGAATAATGATATAAGCAGTGTCTATGTGAAGAGTTGACTCATTGGATAAGACTCTGATGCTGGGAGGGATTGGCGGCAGGAGGAGAAGGGGATGACACAGGATGAGATGGCTGGATGGCATCACGGACTCAGTGGACGTGAGTCTGAGTGAACTCCGGGAGTTGGTGATGGACAGGGAGGCCTGGCGTGCTGCGATTCATGGGGTCGCAAAGAGTGGGACACGACTGAGTGACTGAACTGAACTGAACTGATGGATGTCAATGAAGGGAAATTTGTTTTTAATAGAAAAGAAAGTGAGGAAAATCTTTTGAAGATATAGATACCATTGTGTATAGTGCTTCATGCAACCAACCTAAGTGTAGCACACCCTGCTGTATTCTGTATCCCCAATAATACTTATGGACCCGGTATTTATAATAAATGGTTTCTGCATACATAGTAGGTTACATTTCAGAAATTATTGGTATTTTTGCTTACTTGCACGCAAAAGGATAATTTAAAAATATTCTCTGGTTATTTATTTCATCCCACAATAATGGAACTGATTTGTGCTTTTACATAAATTTTACTGCAATTAATTATATTTATTGGAGTATTTTAAAAATTTAATAATGAAGGTTTGCCATTCATTGCTCCTAATTGAATATTAAAATACTTTTTCATTATAAATTCATTAAATCTGGTTACCCTCTTTTGGGGACACCCAGTACATATTAACTTCAAATCATTAATTGCGTATTTTATTTCTCATTGTAATGATCTAATTTCTCTAACTTGACATTGGAAAATAGGCATCAAACTGAAATCTGTTTTAAAACAAAATTAATGTATCTGCAGGCAGTCTGTGATATACCTATTGATTTTTCATGCAAATATATCAGTGTACCTAAAGTTCACATACAGATATAAATGATTCTGTTTGCACAAGTATACGATAATGCTAAACAAGCTACAGAAAATCCTAATCTACTGTTTCAGTCACTTGATTTCAGCTTTGTTCATTTAACATTTCAAATTAATATTAAAGGTGTCTGTGTGAAACATCATTTGTTCACATCTTTTTCTATTTGTATGAAGAGGAAGTAAAATCTATTCTTAGCACAGTGCTGCAGGAGTCAGTGTCAGAGGCTCTTCTCTGGGACTCTGGCTTTGACTTCACAAAGACTCCTTCTGTAGCTTGCTGGCTGTGTGGTTTCTGAGTTCTCAGACTCTCCAGCCTCTACATGCCTGATGCAATTCACATGACCCAAAGCTCATGTGGTTTTGTCAGTTACAGAATGAGGATACTGGGAATTAAATCTCATTGGTCTAAAAACTACCTACTACTAGGCTGAATTGTTTTAGTATATTGTATATTTAGATGTTTATCTATGAAAAGAAATATCAATTTAATGAGAGGTAGCATGCTATAGAATATTAAGTAATAAATCTATTGCTTCCAAGGTACAAGTGAAGAGCACTTCCAAATTTAGGGCAGACACTTGCTTACGATTCAGTATTTCCTCTGAGAGCATAATAGCAGTTGCTATTCAGCCTAACACACTAAACATATCAGTTTAGAATCATTGAGATATCAGACATTAAGGATCATGGAATGTCCTTGCAAGTTCTTTAAAACAGATCTTTGTAAGATGCTCATAAGATTAGGGACAATGTGTGAATGAATGATGAAAATAGGTGGTGACTGGCTGCTCCTGCAAAAGTCAGGAAACCCTGCTCCCTTGATTAGAGGACTTAAGATATTCTTTATATGCAGCAAAAGCCTTAAGGCACTGGGAAAATGGCAGCAAACTTGCTTATGTACAGGGACTGGGCAAAGATCCACTGATTTGGAGGGAGAAAGAAAAGAAAATTTCATCTAAGCCTTGAGCTCAAGGTTCTGCACAACATAAAGGACTAGATAGTGGCAGCTTTACTGCCAGAAGTGTTAAAGCTTATGGTTCACTGAAGTAAAGATAGGATCAAGAAAATGAAATCCAGTTCAACTACTGAACAGATTTAATCAACCCCAAAGCTACCACTGGAGGAATAGTGCTCCTTTCTAAGTACTGCCTACTTAAAATTCATTTATTCATGATGACTGGAGAGCTCTTCTAGGAAATTAAAGATATAAAGAGAATATTTCATGCAAAGATTAGCACAATAAAGGATAGAAATGGTATAGACCTAACAGAAGCAGAAGAAATCAAGAAGACGTGGCAAAAATAAGAAAAACCAAACAAAAAGGTCTTAATGACCCAGATAATCACGATTGTTTGATCACTCACTAGAGCCAAATATCCTGGAGTGTGAAGTCAAGTGGGCCTTAGGAAACAGCACTACAAACAAAGCTAGTGGAGATGATGGAATTCCAGCTGAGCTATTTCAAATCCTAAAAGATGATGCTTTTAAATTGCCACACCTAATGTGCCAACAACTTTGGAAAATTCAGCAGTGGCCACAGGACTGGAAAAGGTCAGTTTTCATTTCAATCCCAAAGAAGGGCAATCTCAAAGAATGTTCAAAAGACCACACAATTGCACTCATCTCACATACTAGCAAAGTAATGCTCAAAATCCTTCAAGCTAGACTTCAACAGTACATGAACCGAGAACTTCCAGATGTTCAAACTGGTTTTAGGAAAGGTAGAGGAACAAGAGATCAAATTACCAATATCGATTGGATCATAGCAAGGAATTCCAAAAAACATCTACTTCTGCTTCATTTACTATACTAAATCCTTTGACTATATGCATCACAACAAACTGGAAAATTCTTAAAGAGATAGGAATACGAAAACACATTACCCATTTCTTGAAAAACCTGTATGCATGTCAAGAAGCAACAATCAGAGCCAGACAAGGAACAGTGGATTGGTTTCAGATTGGGAAAGGAAGCTTTATATTGTCACCTTGCATATTTAACTTATATGCAGAGTATATCAGGTGAAATTCCAAGCTGGATGAAACACAAGATGGAATCAAGATTTCCAGGAGGAATATCAATAACCTCAGCTACTCAGATGACACCATCCTAATGAAAGCAAAGAGAAACTAAAGAGTCCCTTGATGAATGTGAAATGGAAGAGTGAAAAAGCTAGCGTACAATTAAACATTCGAAAAATGAATATCATGGCTTCTGGTCCCATCACTTCATGGCAAATAGGTGGGAAAACAATGGAAATAGTGACAGAGTTTATTTTGGGGTGCTCCAAAATCACTGCAGATGGTGACTGCAGCCATGAAACTAAAAGGTGTTTGTTTCTTGGAAGAAAAGCAATAAGCAACCTAGACAGCATATTAAAAAGAAATATCATTTTGCTTACAAAGGTCCATCTAGTCCAAGCTTTGGTTTTTCCAGTAGTCATGTATGGATGTGAGATTTGGAACATAAAGAAGGCTGAGTGCCAAAGAATTGATGCTTTTGAACTGTGGTGTTGGAGAAAAGTCTTGAGAGTCCCTTGGACACAAGAACATCAAACCAGTCAATCCTAAAGGAAATCAATCTTGAATATTCACTGGAGGGACTGATGCTGAGGCTGAAGCTCCAATACATTGGCCCTCTGATGCAAAGAGCCGGCTCACTGGAAAAGACCCTGATGCTGGGAAAGGTTGGAAGGTATGAGAAAAAGGGGATGATAGAGGATGAGACAGTTGGATGGTATCACCAACTCAATGGACATGAGTTTGAGCAAGCTCCGGGAAAGGCCTGGTGTGCTGCAGTCCATGTGGTCACAAGTGTTGGACACGACTGAGCAACTGAATAACAAAATTCATGATGATTGATATTTAGATAAAATTTATGAGCGATAAAGAAAAGCAGAACAAATGATCCTTTTTCATAGGAAATGACATAACCAGAATCAGAAAAAAATACAGATCCTGGAGCTAGGGGTAGTTTAAAATAAATTATCTTTGAGGTGTTAAGGATCTAGTGGAAATGGTAGACAATGTATACTTTTACAAGTGGATGATGAACTTCAGCAGAGAGATAAAGACTTTCACAGAAAATGCTAAAAATGCTAGAATTCGGAGACAAGATATCAGAGGGGAAAAACTTCTTCAAAAGGCTTTTAAAATGCTGAACTTAATAACATTTCAATAGAAATGATCCATAAATGAATTTTGAAAGTAGAGCATTCAAAATATAAAGATAGTATCAAATTTCTAACATGAAAGTAACTGAAGTCCAAGAAAAATGAGAAAGCAAGCATGAATAATATAAACAAGGGGGGAGGCAGTTTGAAGAGATAATGGCATAGATTTCTCATTGTTAATGAAAGACAACAAATAAAGGTCCATAAATGAAGCATACTCCCAGCAACATTAAAAACTGAATATATGTGCAAAAAATGAAACAATTCAATTTGCATCTTATATATATCAGTTCTGTTTAGTCACTTAGTTGTGTCCAACTCTTTGCAACCCTGTGAACTGCAGCATGCCAGGCCTCCCTGTCCATCACCAACTCCTGGAGTTTACCCAAACTCATGTCCATTGAGTCGGTGATGCCATCCAACCATCTCATCCTTTGTTGTCCCTTTCTCCTCCTGCCCTCAATCTTTCCCAGTGTCAGGGTCTTTTCAAATGAGTCAGCTCTTTGCATCAGGTAGCCAAAGTATTGGTGCTTCACCTTCAACACCAGTCCTTCCAATGAACACTCAGGACTGATCTCCTTTAGGATGGACTGGTTGCATCTCTTTGCAGTCCAAAGGACTCTCAAGAGTCTTCTCCAACACCACAGTTCAAAAGCATCAATTCTTCTGCACTCAGCTTTCTTTATAGTCCAACTCTCACATCCATACATGACTAGTGGAAAAACCATAGCCTTGACTAGACAGACCTTTGTTGACAAAGTAATGTCTCTACTTTTTAATATGTTGCCAAGTTGGTCATAAATTTCCTTCCATGGAGTAAGCGTCTTTTAATTTCATGGCTACAATCACCATCTGCACTGATTTTGGAGCCCCCAAAAGTAAAGTCAGCCACTGTTTCACTTCCCCACCTATTTGCCATGAAGTGATGGGACCAGATGCCATGATCTTTTCTGAATGCTACACACTGATATATGTTCCAGTCTCCATAGACTTGGATGTACCCATGTTATTATGTTCTGCAACAGCAGAAGTTCACAATACTTGCAGGCCTGGTCCATGTGGAAATCTTGAAGCTCTACTACCCCAAGCTATTTACCCTCTTCTGTAGTCTTTTTTTATGGGGGGAGCTGTGCCACACAGCTTGTGGGATCTTATTTCCCTGATCAGGGATGGAACCTGTACGTTTGGCAAAAAAGTGCCAAGTCCTAATGCTAACTGCTGGTCCGACTCTTGGGGATTAATTTAGCCAAGCCCTATGATCTTCTATACCGAGTTGGATAACATACCTCAAAATAAATAAATAAATAAAATTATATATATATATAAATGTTCATCCTCAGCCTGTTAACATGACCTTGGTTTATAAATAAGGTCTTTGCATATGTAATCAAGTTAAGATTGGTCCTAGTGTACATGGGTAGTCCATTAATCTAGTAGAATTGGTGTCTATACAAGGACTGTGATCCTTTTAAGAGGAGGAGAGCTTGGACACAGAGATATACAGGGAAAATACCATGTGGCAACAGAGGCAGAGATTGAAGTGATGTGCTTACAGGCAAAGAGCAACTAAGATTGCCAGTAAACACCTAAAACTAGGAAGAAGCAAGGAAACACCCTTCCTTAGAGTTTTCAGAGAGAAAGCACAGCCTTGCCAACATCTTGATTTCAGACTTCTCACCTCCAGAACTGTGAGAGAATAAATTCTTGCTGTTTGAAAGCCATCCAGTGTGTGGTCATCTGTTAGGGCAGCCTTAGGGAACAAATGTATTTCAGAAACTACATATTGAAGATAGCAGCCCCCCAAAATACAAGGAACTGGGCCTTTAAATAATCACTTCTAAGAGAGTAGCCTAAAATCAGAAATGAAGTTTTAGAGTTTAGTTACATGAGAAATAAGGTGTATTGTTAAGCTACTGAAATGTGTGGTTTTGTTTCTTGTAGGAGCTGAAAGTGAAGTGAAAGTGTTAATCGCTCAGTCATGTCTGACTCTTTGCAACCTCATGGACCATAGCCCACCAGGTTCCTTTATCCATGGAATTCTCCAGGCAAGAATACTGGAGAGGGTTATCATTTCCTTCTCCATTTGTAGGAGCTAGAGTGAGTCAAAATAAAACATTTAACCTCAGGGAAGACAGTGCTATGGAAATCAACAGTGTTCTCTGTGAGAATGTTCCCTCCCCACCTCAGTTATCCTAACAGGCAGCAAACTGAGGGCATGAATATTTCCTGGCACTAAGCATTCCCTAATTCCAATTTAAAAGTCAACAAAATATACATTAAAAAAAAATCTGATCTAAATCTCCATATGCTAAAACCTTGGAATAGTTTTGCTAAATATGTCTATGAGACTTAGATTTAAGGAAACAGCTGATCTGCTCATGTGTGAGAGAAAGAAGTTCAAATAATGTGTAGTGATCCTTGTAGATTTTATATGAAATGTGTGCATGCTAAGTTGCTCATTGCTCCCAACTCTTTGGGACTCTGTGGACTGTAGCCCACCACGCTCTTCCATCCATGGAATTCTCCAGGCAAGAATACTGGAGTGGGTTGCCATTTCCTCCTCCAGGACATCTTCCTGACCCAGGAATGTAACCTGCGTCTCCTGAACTGCAGACAGATTCTTCACCACTGAGCCACCAGGGAAGCCCTCGCATGACATGTGCTAATTTGACTCTCCCCAAAGCCTCTAACTCAGAAGAACAAGGGCTGCTCTGGGGTGCAGGGTGAGGGCTGGGAGTAGCAGCATAATGAGAGACTGAGAAGTCCACCAGTTGGACTACCTCAGGGATTTATAAATCAATGTCATGCGTAATACATACACTTTCTTCACATAAAATAGAGAAACATCAGTGCCTATCTGCTTTCAATCTGAAAATGAAATAAACTTTTATGGAAAGTCTGGCTAGAAAATTATACATTTTCTAACATTACCCAGCTGAACTCCTAAATTTGGCACTGAGAATCACTGCACTCAGCCTCTCAGCCAAAAAGAAAACAGCAATACAACATGGGTTTATGCTTCTGTTCAATCAAAACTAGTAGGGAATGTTGCCAGGTTAAATTAGGTAATATCAAAGCAATTTGTTTATGTATATGCCTGTTTTGCCATCTCCTCCTCTCCTAAATAATCACATGTGTGTATGTGTGTGTGCTGTAAATGTATAACTTATATTTGGAAAATAAACACAGAGAATAAAGTCTAAAATGACCTGAAAGCACATCATATCAAGAAGTGATTTTAATTCCTGTAGTCTCATTAGCAATTTTAAGATTAAAGAGAAATATCACCCAAATTTTCATCAAAGTCATTCGGGCAATGGCACATCATCCATATATTAATGCTGATAGACACTGCAAGAGCCATTCAAGATTACTGGGCTGAAATCACTGATAATTATATGCTATTCATTAGGCTTTCTCCCAGACATAACTTCACATCATGCCTTCAACAGTTCTTGATAATGGACCGTGGATCTTCTATTAGCTAAATATAAGACTTTAGTCATTTTTCACTGTTCTTCACCCCTTACCTACGTTTTTTAAGCAATTATATTTACACTGTCCTACTTTCAATATGTTTTTGTATTGCTTTGACTTGTTTTGTTTGCAATCACTTTCTTTCCAACACCTCTACATATAATAGCTTGTAGGCTCCCTCACATATAGCTGGGCTTACTGAAATCATGGCTACCTGCTAACTTCATCTTTACTATCACTTTAGCTAAATTTATTCTATGGATTATAGAGTTGCAATATCAATTGGCCTTAAGCAAAGTTATAACCATTTCCATTATCTATTTCATTAGATCTATAATCCATAGTCTTAATTTCTCAAAATCCTACTGCCTTGGTACCATATACCATCCCAGGATTATAGATGACTGAACTTTGACAACAGTAATACCATCTGAACAAAGCATATTAAAAGTATTTCATTAGTAGTTACTCAAATTTTCTAGCTTCTGAAGTTTTGCTCATGTAAATACATTACTTTTTTCTATATGAAAAGTCTTTCCTCTACATATTTACCTATCAGAATCCTATTTAATCTTTAAAAAGCAATTCAAGTATTATGTCCTTCATGATATACACTTGGGTCCTTGCAATGCACTTTGAATTATAGCTTGTACTTAATTATCAATATATTTTTCCATCACCTTGAGATTATACTCCAAGCGTTTAATAGAAACTTTATATTTATGTGTATCTTCTAAAGAAATCAGCACAGTGTTAAGGACATGAAACTTTCCAAACAACAATTATTTATTTGAGTGCAATTTATATAACCTTCCATTTAAAAATCAAAACTTCCCATGCTTATAAAAATATCTTTGACTAATAAAAAATATAGATTACATTTATTTTGTAACACTATCTCCAACCCATTATAGTATAGAAATATATCACTAGATGCATAACAAGAAATAACTGGGAATTAATTATGAAATATTCTTATCTCCTAAAAGTAGTTGGCAGGAAAAAAAAAATGTCTTCAGGAAATAGCCATAGTTCATAATACTAAAATCTCTTCCACTGAATGGAAGTAGTCTTATCCTATATTCCTCTGAAAAGCTCATTGCCAATTTCCTTGCATATTTCTAAAGTAACCATTAGAAGACACAGGAAACTACTGTAATTTATGATAGGATAGAGAGCTAGCCTTGCTTCTCCTAATCATGTCGTTGTATTCTTGAGATAAAGAGAAACCTTATGTGTTAAATAGAGATATTTAATCTATTATTTTAAATAATTCAAATCTTCTTCATTTTATATTAATTTTTAGTTTTAATCTCAACAAAATAATTATATTTTTATCATTTGCAAACACCCATGCCTTCTAATCAAAGCTTGATATTTACATTTAAGGTTAGACCAAAGAGGATGTGATCAGCTCTTGGCAACAGACTGATGGGTAGAAGAAACTAGCACCAGCCATCTGACTGAGATAGCTTTTATGTCTCCATTATTCTCATATTCATGTACATATATCTGGTAAACCATCAACATTAGATTCATTTCTGAATATTCCTTTCCAAAATCCATACATTTCCTTCTCTTTGAATATTTCCCTGCTATATATGAATATTTAAAGTTTTCTCCATTCTTTATAATATCTTTCTTCCTCCCATCAACCTCAGCCAAAGTAGCCTCAAAACCTACCACACAATCTTGGTACAAGACAATAAACTAGCTTTCTTATAAAATAACATGGAAAGTTCTGATACCCATGGCATTAGTCATTGGTCCTATATTGTATCTCATTAAATAGAGCATATCCATTATACAAAACAGTGGGATGAGTCAATAAGTTTCAAGTGGAGTGTTAGCTGGATGGTTAAACTCAGACTGAGGTGCTATCAAATTTGGTGCAATGTGTGCTTGGAATCAGAGAACACTATTTCTTACTATTCGATCTATTGTTCCATTAGAAGAAATATTTATCTTCTCAATCCCTAGGGATCTTCTTAACTGAAGATTATACCCCCAGAGGAAAAAATAAATGGTTTTACTTGGTAAATAATAGTGATTTTATTGACTTGAGAGTTAGCATTGCAACCTGGCCAATTTAAGCTCTTAAAGTTAAGCTTCACTTAACTTAAAAAAAAAAAAAAGTGGGTTATGGTGAAGATTTGGGTGAAAAACTCTGCCTATCAAAGGGAAATAATGTTGCTTCTGCAAAACGGAGTTTGTACATATGATTAGAATCCTCAGAAATGGAAGTGAGGACAAGCAAATGGAAGTGAGCTACAAGCAAAGTAGCTAAACTATAATAAGCAGTAGCAAGACTCAAGTAGCTGTTTCTTAGAAAAAGTCCATGGGGTAGGTAACAGAAACAAAGGCATATGTACCGTTTACAACCTTCATACAGGATGAAGTCACAGATCCCACATACAAATGAATTTATTAACTTCTAAAATTAGCTCAGAAATAACAGAATACAATAGGCTTTAGTGAATTCAGTAACTGGTGACACTGGGGTTGTCTCAAGTGTAGCAATATGATGTTGGTAATGTAAGGGGCAGCTGAATTATGATGGACATTTCTTTGAGAAGCATATACAAGAAGTAGGTATATGTATGTGGGATAATCAAAGGCTATCTTCAAAACTGAGGTAAATTTGATTTGAGTATATACAATACCAACTTTCTGTGTTTAGGGACCATGACATTGGTTGAGTTCTGATGAGAATTGGTCTTCATTTTCCCTTAGGGAATCTGAAGATGCTAGACTTCTGTTTTCCATGAACAAGGTAGTATAGCATTATGGCACCGTCGCTTACCCCAACAATGGCACCTGGTATATTTAATTATTAATAATTTGAGCAAAATAGAAAATAAAAATATGGTTGATAA
Source organism: Oryx dammah (assembly GCF_014754425.2). Taxonomy (NCBI): domain Eukaryota; kingdom Metazoa; phylum Chordata; class Mammalia; order Artiodactyla; family Bovidae; genus Oryx; species Oryx dammah. The sequence continues at coordinate 16,525,660 of NW_024070204.1, forward strand.
TTTATCACCATGGCAACAGCATTCTCTGTTTCCAGTAGTGGTTTGAGTAGTTTCTTCTAGAAATCAATGAGGCAGTGCCACCATGTTTGGGTAATGGAAATATCATATATAATACACAAAATATAATATATAGTTTTTAATATAACTATATACTATATAGCTATATATATTCACTTGCATGAATTAAAAAAATAATTAAAAATAGTAGTAGGTCGTGTCAAGGACTATTAAATTAGTACACAGGTTAGGAAAGTTGAAACCCATTCATACATTATACTGTTAAAGTTGAACAGATCCGTTAACTCACCTGCTTTTTTATCTGTAAAATAAAATACTGTCTCGAAAGAACTCAGGAAATCATTCCCTATTACATCTACTGTTTGATTAAAAAGTTATGTTTGAAGTAGTTTTCCATTAATGTTGATCCTCAGCTGAAAACACAATGTGATTAGCAATTATTCTTCTATCAGAATAGTTTATTAGCTTTCATCACTAAAACTTCTTATGTGATGGTGAGTAATTTATTATTTAAATTGAGTAAAAGATTGACAGTAGTTAATGGTATTTATTCGGGGGAAAATAATCTTTACCAGCAACACTGAGAAACTAACTTCCTTGAAACACACATGGAAATCTTCCCAGACTTTGGAATCCATCTAACATCCAATAGGGCTGTAGAAGATGTGTTGTGTTCATGCTGCCCTTGCTATATATTTGAAACAAAGTAAATGTGTATTGTCTGCTATGCTAAAAAATCAGCACATATACATATATTTGAATTATTTACATTTAACGAGATGTGAGGGAACACTAGGACTTTCCTGCTGGCTCAGATGGTAAAGCGTCTGTCTACAATGCGGGAGACCCGGGTTTGATCCTTGGGTCGGGAAGATCCCCTGGAGAAGGAAGTAGCAATCCACCCCAGTACTATTGCCTGGAAAATCCCATGGACAGAGGAGCCTGGTAGGCTACAGTCCATGGGGTCTCAAAGAGTCAGACATGACTGAGCAACTTCACTTTTACTTTTCACTTTTATTTTAGGGAATACTAGTTTATTGTAGAAAACAGTGGCACAAGACGAGGACAAATATATAAGGATGTTATCCAGTTACGTTATGTTTAAAGATAAGCTTTACTGTGATAAATTTGTTAAAGAGACAGCTTTTTCTAAGTAGCGTGGCTAGACAGGGTAGACTGAGGTTGGTAACTCCTGTGTCAGCTTCTGTAAGCTGTCTCCGGATAAATGGTTCATTTAAATGTGAACTATAAAACCTGAACATGACTTGCTTTGGGGAGCAGAAGAGGGCAACTTACCAGGGATTACACCTTGTTCAAGTAAGATTTCTCAAGGAGCTTGAGTTGTACTTGTCTTGCCATCTCTAAAATATCAAGAGATTGAAGTCTTCACTTTGGTATGCTTAGTGATATAACTAGTTTCTGAAGTTGGGCTATTGGCTGTTTTAAACATTGGAAAAGTTTGTATATTTAATAGAGATTGTGTATGAATTGAGGATTGTTATAAGCTGAATTTTGTCCCCTCAGATTCATATTTTGAAATCCTAACCCCGAGGGCTGCTGCTACTGCTGCTAAGTCGCTTCAGTCGTGTCCGACTCTGTGTGACCCCATAGACAGCAGCCCACCAGGTTCCCCCGTCCCTGGGATTCTCCAGGCAAGAACACTGGAGTACGGTGCTATTGCCTTCTCCGTAACCCTGAGTATGTAACTATATTTGCATTAAAGGTCTTGAAAGAAGTAACTGAATTGAAGGGAGATATTTAGGGTAAAACAATCCAACCTGAGTTTGTTCTTAGTAGCAGAGATTAGTGTGCAAGACATCTACAGAGGAAACACTACGTGAAGACACAAGAAGACAGCCATTTGTAAGACAAGGGGAGATGCTCAGAAGAAAGCCTGGCAACATCCTGATCTAGGATTGCTAGCATTCACAATTGTGAGAAAATAAATCTCTGCTGTTTTAGCCACCCAGAATGTAGCACTTTGTCATGAAAGACCCAGGAAACTAACACAAGAATACAGAACATATGAGTCCCAGTGTCAACTGTCCAGTAACTATTTATTTTACCTTGTATAATTAATTTAAGCACTTTGAACCTCAGTTTCCTTCCTCATGTACAAAACAAGAAAATGTAGACCAAGGTTTTTGTTCATACTTTTTAGCTCTGTGGCAAAATAATCGATAAAGATGGCAATTAAACTTTTTAAAATCTAAGTGTATATAATCAGGGTACTATAATTCAACTGTGATTTACAAATAAAAATATATTGAGAGACACAGGCCCTCAAGAAAGTACATTGTCTAAGTATGAACTTTTCTGAAAATCTAACTAAGGATATGCTTTAACCACAAAATTAAATGCAAAGATGGAGAACATAAAATACAAGAAAAATTGGTAAACTGAGACACCTTCAAATGATAGTAATTCTAAATCAGTCTTCATAATGTGAAGACTTATAACGAGCATGCATGCTCAGTCGCTATGGAATCTTCCAGGCGATCTTCCAGAATATTGGAGTGGATTTCCATTTCCTCCTCCAGGGGGAGGATTTATTACATTTTATATTAAATGGTTAAAATATAGAGGACATATATTATATTTCAAAGAAACTGACATTCTGGACAAAAATTCTGGATAGTTCATTTGAAGTTTTATTTTGGAAATAGAAGATTAAGAAAGAATAATCTCAATTCACACTTGAATCTCTTTTTCTCTTTTTTGAAAGAAATTTATACTACCAATTTTTATTTCTAATGCCTCTGTAGTTACATTCTATACTATACCTATACTATATCTGTATTCCTTGGTCTCTGGATATCTTCAAATATGTCCACTATAAACAAGAATATGGCCAACCAAATGAGTAAATATTTTCAATCACACATGCTATTTAGCTACTTTTTGAATTTCTCTCTTCACAAACTTCTTAAAGAGTTAACTATATTTACTATCTCTAAGACCTTAATAGAAAATGGGCCACACTTTAACTGGTAACCTGCAGAAACAAATGAAAAAGGCAGTTAATACAAATGCTGTTGCTGCTGCTGCTAAGTCGCAACGTTATTCAAATCTCATTCAAGATCAGGAAATATATATTGAAACATTAATTAGATAACAGTTTTGTCTTTTAGATTTTAAAGGAAAATATGTAATACCACACAAGGTTCACAAGAGTAACGGAATAGTATATACTTTTGATGGCAATGTAAATTGATTTGACTTTTCAAATGGCAGTTTGAACTTATAAATGCTTACACATTTGACTAATAATTGTATTTCTGTAAATTTCTCCTGCACTAGTGCTAGCATTAAGGAAGACTTATGTGCAGTGTGTCCACTAAAATTTGTAACAGCAAAAACCAAACCAAATCAAACCTGGAAACATCACAACTCTGCATAAATAAACAAAGTTGATAGGTCTGAGTATTTGCACAAAATGTAGTAACTAGCTAAAGTAAAACAAGCCTCCACATTTTCACTTCAATTAAAAAAAAATAGTGTTAATTTATAAAAGCCAGGTGTAGGACAATACGCAGAATATGATTCTTTGCATGGGTTTTGTTTTTTGTTGTTTGTGTGTACATGTGTGAGAGAGAGAGACAGCAAGAGAGAGAGAGAGAGAAAGTTAAGAAAGATAGAGAAAGTTTAGAAATATCATGTGCCAATTAGCACAAAAAAATCCTGGAATTATATTTCATTCTAAAAGCTTTACTATCTGCTGAATTGGATAAGGAGTGAAATATAAAGATATACTATGTTATATATTGTTTAGATTTGCTAAAATATGCTGCATTACTTTTCTAATAAATATAAATATATACTGAAAAGGAACATTTTAAGTACACAATATAAAGATAGTTTAACAAAATCTATAACTTTACATATATGCTATATAATATCATTTTAAAGACACTGAAATACAGTGCAAATTCCACTGCCTTAAAAATATATAAACATCAAGATTTTTGATGTTGTTGTTTGATGTTTTGATGTTTGTTGTTGTTCAGTTGCTAAGTTGTGTCCAGCTCTTTGCGACTTCATGACTATAGACCACCAGGCTCCTCTGTCCTCCACTATCTCCCAGAGTTTGCTCAAATTCATGTCCATGGAGTCAGGGATGCTATCTAACCATCTCATCCTCTGTTGCAATACTTTTGGGTAAAAAGGAAAAAGAAAACTTCTGAATCAGAGAAAACAAAAAGGGAAATGTATTGTAAGGCTTCCTGGACCACGCACAATGTTGTGAAGGAATAACTCAACAGTTATGCTTTGGGATCGAGTCTGAAAATAATCTAGATTGGAAGCAGAGACTCTTCTCTTCTGTCTTGTGTGTCTGCCTCATTCTCTCAGACTTTCTGGATGGTGTTACACATGACTAGTAGTATCTTTCAGCATGGAGATTATTAAAAAATGACATTCTCATTGTCTCTAGTAATAAAATAAAATGTACAAAGAACAAACCGTTGACAATGTCAAAACACTTCCCCGAGATGTTCTCTGATTGGCTCTGCTAAATCTTTTGCCTTGGGTCCTCCTGTGGCTGCAAGGTAGGTGTTCTATGTAATAGGTTTGACTTGGGCACTATGCCCACCTCCTGCTCAGGCAGTCTGTGCTCTTACAAGACAGGAGCATCCAGTTTATATCACATGTTTAAGCAGTACACACTAATTTTCTTTTTCCTTCTGATCCCCAAATGCCTCACCTCCGATTGTGCAATTTACTTACACAGTTACCAACATGCTTACCAGTGATCACTTGCTCTGCTTTGATCAGGCTCAGAGTCCTATCACCAGCCAGAGGCAGACAGAGCCTCTCTTACTGAAGTCATGTGACAGAGCTGAAATGATGACACGGCATTACCCCCTGCTAGGGGAAAGGCATGGGACAGACGCTCAGAAGGAATGGAGACTTTAAGACTTTTAGCCTCGAGGGCTGTGAGATAATAAACCTCTGCAGTTTAAGCCACTCTGTTTTTTGTACTTTGTTATGGCAACCTTACCAAAAGAATACATCCTTCACTCTATTTTCTGGGTAAACCTTTATGACCTCTTTCCCCACCTTACTGAGTTCTCCCACGGGGCCACATTCTAGAACGATGGAACTCCTCTGCTCCCATCCATTGAAGTATGCAATTAAAAGCCTGTTGCATTTGCTTCCTCAACCTATTTTTGTCAGGTTATTTGCTTCTGTAAATAATTAGTTTCTATATGTATACCATATTAGATATATGAGTGTAAAGAGGAATGAAGCTTGCTATTTCTGTGCAAACTAAATTAAATGCTTGGGAAAAATCAATAAAACTAGTCACACACATAAAAAATCATTTAATTATGTGTATATAAATTAACTAAAATATTGAAATAAAAAGGATAAATATCTAAAAGCCATCTGAACCCAGATTAATATCTCATTTCAATCAATATTCCACTTCAAAGAAACTAGACATATTAAATGATACATAGTGAATTTGGTAGATGTAAAAAAAATGATGCAGAAATCTTATCAACTGATATGCTCCAAAATGTGTTAAAATATTGAAGACACATGTATGTGTCTTTTTCTAAGTAATCTGTTAGCTGATTATGGGTTCATCAAGTTGAATAGCTCTCCATGATTTTTCTTCAGACAGACAGGCTTGGGCTCAAGTACATTTAACTTTAGCCACATTTTAATTAAGAAGTAACCAACACATAGCTGACATATTTTTGAGAAGCCACCTAAATGGCCTTTTGTGCATGTGTGAATACATGTCTGGGGTTTCAAGGATCAGCATATTATAGTTCGATTATATTGCTTTTGTATGGTCCAAATAGCTTTCACCAATCCTAAATGTCCAATACCTCAGTGCCTACTTACATGTCCCCATTTTATTACCAGTAATATACCAGTACTATTGACAGTTTCTCTATCCATCAGGCCTCTTGATTTTTAAAGATAAACAACTCAATCTAAGCACAAAAAAGAAAAGTTAACTGGGAAGATACTAGTGTTTCACACTGAAAGGGAAGTGTGGAAAGTACACCCAAATGTAGAAAAGATGGGGGCAAAATATTTAGACACTTTAAACAGTGGTGTGAACTTGGTCAGAACTCTCTCTCTCATCTTGGCCTCTCTCTGATATCAGTCTTATTCTCTGCAATGGAAAGATGCTATTTAACATGCAAATTGATTAGTTCCATGAAAATATTAGAATAGGTAGAAAAATGGTTTATCTAACTTCAAGGACAAGATGCAGAAATACAGCTTTGAACAGCATCTTCAGCTTTTCATTTCCTGGAGGAAATATTGACCAGAGGACTTGGAAAAACTCTAAGAATCCATGACTGGCCAAAGGGATCACTGAAGAGGAGGAGGAAGAAGAGAATGAATAAAAAAACTGTTGACCTGTCCAAAAAAAAAAAAGAGGAAGATATGATTCCTGGATTTAATCAGCTCTCATAAAGTCTGACAAATCACAAATCAAATCAGCTTTTTCCTCTAGAGCAAGTCTAGAGGAAAGGAAACATCAAATTGATGGATCCTATCTTTATACACTGTTTTATAGGGCTCATTTGACATGATAAAACACACCTTCACAATGTATGCAATGTATTTATACTTCAGGATAACTTTCTCAGGAGTGTTTAGGATCAAGTTCCTCATTATGAAGGGAACTTTGTATACAGAACATGACAATATCAAATCTACTTTCTTCAAAGTGCCAGAGCAATAGTTGTCAGAAATTTGGGGTTTGCCAGTTTCCAACTTTGCCTTTAGGAAAATATTGTTTTCTTTGTGAGAAAAATTCCAAGGACGTTGAGAGGTTCATTTGGTTTGCATGCTTACACTTAAGATGATTCATTCTTTCCAGAGAGATCAGAGTTGTGCATGAAGATAACAGCTGTTTTCAAGATCATAAGTAATATATGCAGAAGAAATACCTCCCTAAAAGTGAAAGAGCAGGTTACTCAATAAAAGGAAGGGAGTCTAGGCAAAAAAATTAAAACCAGCTACAGAAGATAGGCTGAAAATAAATATCAAGAGCTCAAAACACATAGAAAAGTATAATAAAATAATAGCTATGGACTGCAATTTTACTTATACATGAAAAAAGCATATTTAGGTTTATATAGTCACAACACTTAGAATCATTCAAAATCAAATATATTTTCCATGGATATTTCTAGTATTGGACTGCTTAATTTCATTCTTTTTTTTTTCCCTAATTAGCTTAAAACATTGGAAAAGACCCTGATGCTATGAAAGATTGAGAGCAGGAGGAGAAGGAGGTGACAGAGGATGAGATGGTTAGATGGCATCATTGACACAGTGGACATGAGTGTAAGCAAACTCCAGGAGACAGTGGAGGACAGGGAAGCCTGGCATGATGTAGTCCATGAGGTCACAAAGATTCAGACAAGATTAAGCAACTGAACAACACATGAAACTATTATTTATTAACTACAGGAGAACATTTTTTAACATATTTATTGCTTTTGCCCACAAAAGTGAAAAAAAAAATCCTTTGTATTTATTTTACTGTACATTGTGGGTAAAGAATTTTAAATTTATCTACTGAACTAATTTATGTGTGAGTTCATTTTCCCAATAGTTTTTGCTTTTCTGCATGTTGCAGTAAAAAATAAATGAATCCCTTTAAAGCTTGAGTTGAACTATATACATTAAATTCTAACCTCACTTAGAAATCAAACATAATAGTAATTTAGGAGAAATCTTGGAATGCTTTCATTAAAACTACATGTATGCCCAGAAATCTTTATAATCATCAGGAATCTCTTTAGGGAAAACACTCATAAACACAAAACAAAATTTAAAATAAAAGGGAAAACTGTTTTTAAAATATTTGACATAATTTGGAAAACTAAAGGCATTAGGTAGCTATTAATTTTGAAAGTCACAGCTATTTGATGTTTTCCTCAAACTTGTAAAAGCCTCTGGCCTAGGGTGAAGACAGCAAAGAAAGATGGTCCTCACAGTACCAGCTTCAGCAGGTTTTGGAGCAGTTTGGCATTGCTTGTGGACGTGAAGTTCACAGTTACTCAATCCTTACTAAGTTGATAAAGGCTAGAAGAAACCATGTGAAAATAAGTGAGTCAGAGTTGTGAAAGCATCTTATTTAGGCCATTTAAAAAGGTTAATGTTTGGGAGTTCCCTGCAATCCAGTGGCTAAGACTCAGCGCTCCCAATGCAGAGGCCAGGTTTCAATCCCTGGTTGATCCCTAGATCCCATGTACCTTGACTAAAAAGATCCTGCAGGGACTAATGAAGATTGAAGATCCTGTGGCGTGCCACAGCTAAGACCCGGGGCAGCCAAATACATAAAAAAAATTTTTTTGTAAATGTTAATGTTCAATTGCTTGTCTGTTAACTTGAATTTTTAGCCTACTTTTGTCTACATCTTTTGACAAAAATTTGGGAGATCATATAAGGACAACTGAAGTCATCTGAACCTCCAGCCTCACTTGTGTTTCAGGGGTGGACAAAACTAGTGCCCTTATGCTCACCTCTCCCTCTCATAGGGGAAAGGCTAAAGAGAAGATCTAAGATATGCCAATGAAAAAGTGTTATAGTCTTTGCTTTCTGGAGGCAGGGAGCTAAACTCCAATTTAATTGGAATTTTTCATGAAATTCTTTGAAGACTAATAGCCGATTAATCCATTTTGATTTATAGTCAGAGCAAATTTCCTAAGTCCTGACTTCAAGTGATTAAAAAATTCTTGTCACTGCTGATTACATGGAAGCAGAGAAAAAAAAATTTTTTTTCATGTATTTGAAGAAGGAAAATAGCTCAGCAATAAAATCTGAAATGGACGCAAGTGTTGTAGAAAACCAAGTGGACAGACTGTGTGAGTGATATAGTATGACCAGAACTCAGAGCAGCGGCAAAACAACTTCCAGGTTTCCAACACGTTGGGTTTGAGCCTCTTCAGCAGAAAGTTCAGGAAAAACCTTTTGTCTGGTCTTCTCTGCTGAAAGAATATCTTGGCTAATTTTGAATCATTATATTTATTCTTCTGAGTCAGAATCATAGGTTTATTTATTTATTTCTTTTATTATACTGTGAGTGATTAAATCCAGGAACCACATCTGCTATTTCTTTCTTGTTTTTTTTTAATCCCAAGGGCATGGTAGGTGACCCTGCCTTTTTTCTTACTATGGTTTTTAATCTCAGTGAGAACAGCAAGACCAAGGGATGGTGAAGACTGAGTCAAGGTCTAAGAAGTCCTCAGAACAGGGTCTGAATCATAGACTCAATGGATGTTAGTAATTATTACCATTATGCAAATTGCTCATTCCTCATCATATAGTTTTTACTTTTATGATAGATAAAAAATTCCCAAATTAACTTTCAAAATGATCAAGTGGTCATTCATCAAAATGGTCAAGTGCCATGGTGGTTCATTTATGACACTGTGCTGATATGAAACAAAGAGAAAAATTAAAGTGTTAGCTGTCCATTTTATACTAACTTTTTTTTAGTTTAAACCTTGTGAGGAAATGATATTTAAATAAAACTGTAAATCCCACATTTACTTATATAATCTTATAACTATACAAAATAGATTAATCAAGTTTCAAATGTTTCAACAGGATTTGTATGATTTGAAATCATACTTGTAAGAAGATTAGTGTATCGCCTACTCCTGCACTTCTCAGGAATCTTCTGATATTATCTTCAGATTATTTAGGGACTATATGAACAGATCTAGTTTTAAAATTGCTTAAACTCACCTAATAATTATTTTCATACATGTATGAAACACAATCTCTACTCAAAAGATAGAGAAAACTATGTAATCACATTTTCCACTATCTCTATGCTTTTAAGTGTTAGTGCCAATAAGTAAACAAAAAAGTAGTTTGAATACATTATCCTAAAAATTTGGCAAAATACTTTAATTTACTCACTTCCCCACATCTTTATTTATTGGTAAACATCATATATTTACTTAATAACATAAATTAATTTCTATGCAGTGAAATCCACTGAGCTTAACATATTTATGAACATAAAATGCCTAGATTTCCATTCCCTTCTCCAGGGGATCTTCTCAACCCAAGGACTGAACCCGGTCTCCTGCATTGCAGGCAGATTCTTTACTCTTTGAGCCACTAGGGAAGCCCATAAAATGCCCAATCATCAACTAATTAACTATAAGGATTCTACACAAGATGATGGAGGAAATGAGAATGTAGCAAAATAAGACATGAAGGTATAAAATGTTAAGCACTATGAGAAATAACCAAGACAATGAGTAGTTAATTAAATGAATAAATGAAATGGTATAGGTCAAAAGTGAAAGAGCATAGGTAAAATATACTATTAAGTCATAACAACTGGGCTTTCTAAGTCTATTTTTATGGAAGAGAAAGAAATCTAAAAAACAAATTAATGGGAAAACATAAATCTCTGACATGTCTAAGGACATCCCAGTCACCTTTTTACCTGCAATTTGTTAAGAAATTTTCATACTAATTTTTTAGTAGTTAATAATTATGACTTTTTGATGAGAATTTTCTTTATATACAGTTACTGAGGTTTAAGTTATGTGAAATGTGCTGTGAAAGTGCTGCATTCAATATGACACCAAAATTGGAAAACTCAGCAGTTGGCTACAGGACTGGAAAAGGTCAGTTTTCATTCCAGTCCCTAAGAAAGGCAATGTCAAAGAAAGCTTAAACTACCGTACAATTGCACTCATCTCACATGCCAGCCAGAGAAGGCAATGGCACCCCACTCCAATACTCTTGCCTGGAAAATCCCATGGACAGAGGAACCTGGTAGGCTGCAATCCATGGGGTCACTGAGGGTCGGACATGACTGAACGACTTCACTTTCACTTTAGACTTTTATGCATTGGAGAAGAAAATGGCAACCCACTCCAGTGTTCTTGCCTGGAGAATCCCAAGGATGGGGGACCCTGGTGGGCTGCCATCTATGGGGTCACACAGAGTCGGACACGACTGAAGTGACTTAGCAGCAGCAGCAGCACACGCTAGCAAAGTAGTGCCCCAAATTCCCCAAGCCAGGCTTCAATAATACGTGAAACATGAACTTCCAAATGTTCAAGCTGGTTTTAGAAAAGGCAGAGAAACCAGAGATCAAATTGCCAACATCCACTGGATCACTGAAAAAGTAAGAGAGTTCCAGGAAAACATCTATTTCTGCTTTATTGACTATGCCAAAGTCTTTGACTGTGTGGATCACAATAAACTGTGAAAAATTCTGGAGGAGATGGGAATACCAGACCACCTGACCTGCTTCTTGAGAAATCTGTATACAGGTCAGGAAGCAACAGTTAGAACTGGACATGGAACAACAGACTCGTTCCAAATAGGAAAAGGAGTATGTCAAGGCTGTATATTGTCACCCTGCTTATTTAACTTCTATGCAGAGTACATCATGAGAAACGCTGGGCTGGATGAAGCACAGGCTGAAATCAAGATGGCTGGGAAAAATATCAGTAACCTCAGCTATGCAGATGACACCAACCTGATGGCAGAAAGTGAAGAACTATAGAGCCTCTTGCTGAAAGTGAAAGAAGAGAGTGAAAAAGTTGGCTTAAAACTCAAGATTCAGAAAACGAAGATTATGACATCTGGTCCCATCACTTCATGGGAAATAGATGGGGAAAAAGTGGAAACAGTGAGAGACTTTGTTTTGGGGGGGGGGGCTCCAAAATCAGTGCAGATGGTGACTACAGCCATGAAATTAAAAGACGTTTAATCCTTGGAAGAAAAGTTATGACCAACCTAGATAGCATATTAAAAAGCAGAGACATTACTTTGCCAACAAAGTTCTGTCTATTCAAGGCTATGGCTTTTCCAGTAGTCATGTATGGATGTGAGAGTTGGACTATAAAGAAAGCTGAGCACCAAAGAATTGATGCTTTTGAACTGTGATGTTGGAGAAGACTCTTGAGAGTCCCTTGGACTGCAAGAAGATCCAACCAGGCCATCCTAAAGGAGATCAGTCCTGAATGTTCATTGGAAGGACTGATGTTGAAGCTGAAACTCAATACTTTGCCCACCTGTTGCAGAGAGCTGACTCATTTGAAAAGACCCTGATGCTGGGAAAGACTGAAGGCAGGAGGAGAAGGGGATGACAGAGGATGAGATGGTTGGATGGCATCACTGACTCAATAGAAATGAGTTTGAGCAAACTCTGGAGCTGGTGATGGACAGGGAAGCCTGACATGCTGCAGTCCATGGGGTTGCAAAGAATTGGACACGACTGAGTGACTGAACTGAACTGAAGCTATGTGACTTGTTTAAAATAACAAATCTTTGAAGTCTGTGGAGGTAGCAAACAAATTTAGATCTTAATATTTCCAAGTCTATATCCAGCTTATATACCTTGATACCTTCTGTTCTGGGATGTAAAGAAATAGCAAAATCTGAAATGGTAGGATAAAGGAGATAGAATATTCTGAGAAAAGCAGAATAAGGACTTGGGCAAAATACAGAGTCAGAAAACACAGACTACATATCATGATGGGGCTTGGGATACAGACAGGCTGAACAAAATTCAAGAAGTGATTGAGGAAAAATATTTAAATGAAATCTGTAAAATCAAGCTGAAAGTTAAGAGGCCTAAAGGCCACCTTTAGGCTTTGGGAAATGCTTTGGAGCTTCTTTTTGGTCCAACCAATGTGAAAGGAAGACTCTATGCATCTACAGAGTCAAGAAATAAACAAAGTAAAATCAAAATAGACTAGGGTGATCGAAGTCATCGCAGGGAGAGTTGGACTCTGTAAGTCAGGTGATTATATGGATGTATCAGATGACTGGGAAAAAAAAAAAAAAAAAGCCAAGTTCTGACCAAGAATTCAGGATTAGGCCAAGTGACTGAGTTGCAGTCCCAAACCACTGGCATCAAGAACAAAACAGGAAATTATTTACAAGCTGTATGGATGACCTCCATTCCCCTAGGCTCCTGGAAACATAAAGGACATTTATTACAAAAACTCCGCTGGCTTCTCATCACTCCCCTTTCACTTTCTTCACCATGGAATGAAGAAAACTGTCTTATCTGATCAATGGCTTCATCTAATATGGAAGAAATACCCGAGCTTATTCTCCACAGAATCTCCCATTTCAGAATCAGTGGAAATTCCAGAGGAATTTTTTTTTTTATTATTTCTCTGCATTCAATGGCCTACAATTTCATGTGGCCCAGAGGTAAAGGATTAATGAACTCATTTCTTTACAGAAGTAAAGCAACATTCTCTGATGCATGGACAGTTATTAGAGCTGGCATTTTGATCTCCATTACAACCTGTTTTTCTCAAAGATTTTGAACATCAGGAAAGGGAGTAAAATTTATTGTCTCTATAAAACTCTAACCAAGCAATTCACATAAAAAATGGGTATATGCCCACAGCCAGGACTATTAGGTTGGTGCAAATGTAATTGTGATTTCTAACTGTGAATTTTAAATCATAATTAGGCTCCCAAACACATCTTTATTAATCAAAATAGATGCTAATACAACCAACACTTTTTTTGCCAGCAAGAAATGTTTGTTTATTCCTGTATCGTAGAAAGCTTTGCTTCAGGATTTGACAAACTCTTGGAAACCATTTTCTGTCTCCTGCTGCTCATGGAAGCATTTTTCCTAAAAAAAGTTGTCCAGATATTTGAAGAAGTGGTAGTCCGTTTGCAAGAGGTCAGGTGAATATTGTTGATGATGCAAAACTTCATGGCCCAATCTATTCAACTTTTGAAATGCTGGTAGTGTGACATGCAGTCTGGCATTGTAGTGGAGAAGAGCTGGGTTTTTCTGTTGACAAATGTTGGCTGCAGATGTTGTAGTTTTCAATGCATCTCATCAACTTGATGAAAATACTTGTCAGATGTAATGGTTTTGCCGGGATTCAAAAAGCTGTATTGAACCAGACCAGCAGCACACAACTAAACAGTGACCGCAACCTTTTTTCAGTACAAGTTTGGCTTTGGGAAATGCTTTGGAGCTTCTTTTTGGTCCAACCACTGGCTGGTCATCGCCAGCTGTATGAAAGTGAAAGTGAAGTCGCTCAGTCGTGTCCTACTCTTTGCGACCCCATGGACTGTAGCCTACCAGGCTTCTCTATCCATGGGATTTTCCAGGTAAGAGTACTGGACTTGGTTGCCTTTTCCTTCTCCAGGGGATCTTCCCAACCCAGGGATCGAACCCAGGTCTCCCTCATTGCAGGCAGATGTTTTACCCTCTGAGCCACCAGGGAAGCCCATTACTTTTTGTCACATGTCACAGTCTGATTAAGAAATTGTTGTTTTTGTTGCATAGTATAAGGAAGACCTTCAAAACAATGCTTTTTTTTTTTTTTCCAGTTAGCTCACAAAGCACCCACTTATTGTGCTTTTTCACCTTTCCAATTTGTTTCAAACTGAATGACCATAGACTGGCCAATGTGGAGTTCTTTAGCAACTTTTCATGTAGTTTTAAGAGAATCAGCTTTGATTGCTCTTAATCAGTTGTTGTCAACTTCTGATGGCTGGCCACTGCACTCCTTATCTTCAAGGATCTCATCACCTTTGCAAAACTTCTTGAACCACTATTGCACTGTACATTCATTAGAAGTTCCTGGGCCAAATGCATTGTTAATGTTGTGAATTATCTCCATTGCTTTACAACCCGTTTTGAAATCAAATAAGAAAATCATTGGATTTTGCTTTTCATCTAACATCATTTCCCTAGTCTAAAAAATAAGCAGCAAGTAATAAGTCATTAGCAAATAAATAAAGAAATAAAGCAAGAACTGAGTATTAAAATGTTATATAACATAACCACATTTATTTAAGAAAGGTTTCCAATATCAAATGGCAAATTTCAACAATGCAAAAACTGCAATTAGTTTTGAACCAACTTAATATTTTGTAGCCAGAATTAATAATTTCCTGGAAAAATGGTGAGATTTTATGTTTTATAATTCTTAACAAAAATCTGTACTCATGTATTTATCTCATATGTTTTACACTGATTTCTAAACAATCAAAAGGCAAGCTGGGCAGGACAGAAATTTCCTGAGTAAGATAATATTTTTGCCAAATAACTCAACATTTTTTTAAAGTATTTCCTCTCTATATACTATTACTGTTTTTTTTTTTTTTTTAATATTGAAAACCAGATGATTCCTGCTCTACTGTGGGGTTTTGAAAAATGAAGCAGCAGAGAGAAATAGAGATAAAATTTTTATTTTGATAAAGCTGACTGAGAAAGAGATTATGGGTCTATGTGTGTGCTCAGTTGCACATTTTCTAGTTATATTTATGCTCTCATTTAGCCATTTTAGTGCTTTTGACCTCACATTCACAACTCCACATTAAATTTCAGGAACACTCGTGACAAGAAAAAGCTCTAGAGTCTGCAAGGCCAACTCATAAGTCTAACATTTTAGTCTAGATTAAAATAAAATAATTTTAGTAAAATTAATTTAAAAATAAAATAATTTTTTGTAAAAATAATTTTAAAATTTAACAGTGATCAAAGCCTACATTGTGTTGCAGGTGAACTTAATTTGCAACTTCAATCATTAATTTTGTGAATTATAGGAATAGATAAAAGAGAATGGGAAGAGTTCCTTGCCTCTAAAATCAGTTATAATGAATTGGTTTATAGCAGCTTTCTGTGTAAGTTCAAGTGTGTCCAAAGCATGGATTCAGAACCTAATTTTTAAATGAGTTATATGGCCTAAAACCCAACCAAAGCCTAAAAAGGCCATTTGAAAATGTGACAAGTAAATATATTGATCTCAAAAAGAAGTTATGGCTAGTAAATGATATAAAACTTATCAATTTGTTACAAGGCCGAAATTTGTGATATTTCTTTTTTTGGTCTGTAAGAGACTTAACTGCATTTCAAAGTAAGGTTAAAAAAAATTGCAGTAAAAACTATAACAGGCATAATTATGTAGCTTACTATATCTTCAATGCAGAGGGAACTACCTTATTTGACAACTCTATACCAGATGGAATGCATATTTTTTTATAAAAAAAAATTTAAGTGCATCTATAAAATCTTGAAAGAAAGGCTGATATTTTGACTTGAGACTAACTTACTGGGAGATGGCCCAAAGGAATAATTAAATCGTTATCCTTCAACATATCAACAGTTTCATGTATATCCAATTTCATTTCATTTAAAATTCAATTTTGGCAGAAAAAAAAAAAACTAAAATTGACTAAGTTAAAGAAAGTCTGTTATTGAGCACTGTTAAATACAACATCACATTTCAACCATAGTCTCTGACTCCAATTCTGCTGTTTCTCCCAGAAATCCAGACCAGTGATTAAGAGCAGACACCAACTCTGCAAACATAACCCATGACTAAGAAGGAAAGGGAAACCAGTAGTTTAGAAGATGTACCAATGCATATAGAGTATTTTAGGTAGTTTACTTAGAGACAGATTTTTTTTTTTTCTAATCACCATTATCTATTACTCCTCCCCCTTATCTCTTCTAGTGTCCCCTACTCCCCTACACCGCACTGTCTTTTTTAACTAGAAGAAAAGGGAATGTGATGTAAAAGTCACAGACTCTTAGATTACTTGTGTTGGACATAACTGTGTCAGCAGGATAATGATGGACGGAGAGCAGCAACATGGTCCACTGTGAACACAGAATCTGCAAACACCATTAACTAACTGACTGCATGCTTTTGCTTAAGGTCTCCTTCTGTGTCCTATTTAAACAACTCCCAGACAACTCTTGGATCTTAAATCATGACAGAGCTATTCAAACTCACTTACTTCAAGTAATTATTTGTTTCACTTTCATATGTTTTTTTGCCCCATGCAGGAGGCCTTGTTGAGGATTTATTGTAATGAGACAGCTGGGTTGGGTGACTGCCATTTTAGTCTTTGCCAGACTCTCTGCTCTCCAGCTGTGCACTCACTTAAATCTTGATTTTCAGATTTTTTTTTTAAGCCACAAAACAAACTAAAAAACTAAAAATTCTACAGCTCCTCTCTCTTTTCTTGCCTGTTTCTTTCAATATCAGGCTGAATGGCATTTGGAAAGAGTTCCTCTAAATTCACTAACTTCACACATCTTAATCTTGGAATTAAGCCTAAAACATAGAGCTATATTTACAAATACTTTTAAAAAACTTATTTCTTTTTTATTGTTAAAGTCCTCTCCCTTTTAAGTTTCCCTCTATCAGAGTCCACAAAGAGTTATATTGGACTTAAGCTGAAGTATAAAGATGAGAAAAGTGTTCATGGAGATGAGCCTTCAGTCAAAAACAAGGCACAGGATAAACCTCACAGAAACCTTAGTCCAGGGTTTCCCGGAGAAGTATAAAACCATCCTTTTGTAATGTATACATCACCCTCAATCCATGATATTTTAGTGGAATATAGTTAGAAGTTCTACTTGGTTTCAGTTGTGTTGTGGTCATTTTTAAGAGGATGGATGACTTGCAAAAGAACCATCTTTCTTCACTGATGTCATATACCTTAGTAGGGCAAGAGGTGACCCTGGAAGTCGGAAGCTGAGAAAAGCTCTTAGTCAAATGGGGGTCTTGGGAACAGCACCAACACCATGAATGAAGATATGTTGGCAAAGCAAGTGGGCTGGAGCAGAAGAAACTTAGATAACTGTCTCAAAGTATTTGTGAAACAGCTTCCCGGGAAATGCTTTAGCTTCTGGGGAGTAAATTGAGGAAGGAGATTGCCAATTTACAAAAACTCCAAGTGATGAGATCTCCTGATTATCCTGACAGAAAGAGAAATTGGGACTATATATATATATATATATATATTTTTTTTTTTTTTTTTTCAGAAGCTGTTGCGACCTGGGGTTTGGAATTAATGTATAATTTGATTGGGGAAAAATTTACTTACCATTAGCTTATATGAGAGATAGCATAAGAAGTCATCAAAGTATATGGGGGCAAGAATTTAGAGACACTTAAAGACCTTGGAAGAAAAGTTATGACCAACCTAGATAGCATATTCAAAAAAGCAGAGACATTACTTTGCCGACTAAGGTCCGTCTAGTCAAGGCTATGGTTTTTCCTGTGGTCGTGTATGGATGTGAGAGTTGGACTGTGAAGAAAGCTGAGTGCTGAAGAATTGATGCTTTTGAACTGTGGTGTTGGAGAAGACTCTTGAGAGTCCCTTGGACTGCAAGAAGATCCAACCAGTCCATTCTGAAGGAGATCAGCCCTGGGATTTCTTTGGAAGGAATGATGCTAAAGCTGAAACTCCAGTACTTTGGTCACCTCATGCGAAGAGTTGACTCATTAGAAAAGACTCTGATGCTGTGAGGAATTGGGGGCAGGAGAAGGGGACGACAGAGGATGAGATGGCTGGATGGCATCACTGGCTCGATGGACGTGAGTCTGAGTGAACTCCGGGAGCTGGTGATGGACAGGGAGGTCTGGTGTGTTGCAATTTATGGGGTCGCAAAGAGTTGGACACGACTGAGCGACTGAACTGAGAGTGACCAGAGAGGGAACTTGGCTGCCATTATGGACGTAGCTTGTAAAACAAAGCTTTTAAAGCAGTAGAGTGAAGCCCTGAGACTAACCTAATTAACCATTTATGTGGAGACTGGGTAGACAGTTACAGATAGAAACAAGTATGAAGGTGAACCGGCATCGGCACTTCCAAGATAATGACACGGTATTCAAGCTATAGAATGTATGTTAAATATCTGTTAGAAGTTTACTTAGTTTTAACTATTAACCTTAAATTATCTGAATGCCAGATGATCTGGAAAGATGCAAAAAAAAAAAAAAGCAAACAATCATCTATATAATGCAATGAATAATTGAGGCTTTTTTTTGCCAGACCACGTGACTAGGTGGGATCCTAGCTCCCTCATTAAGGATCAAACTCAGGTCCCAATAGTGAAAGTGTTGAGTCCTAATCACTGGACCCTCTGAAAATTCCTTGAATAATTGATTTTAGAAGAAAGGAATGTGGCTAGATGTCACTATTGTTTTGCAAGCACTTATTGTTTCACTAATTATTCAAGAAATATTTACTAAATGTCTAGTACTAGCCAGCTATTTTGCTAGCCAATGGTAATAGGTTAGGGATGAAACAGTGACTTATGTCATGAATTGTACAAACACGCAAATTTATCTGAAAATTGGTTGTAATGTTCTCAATAATGTGACAGAATTGTTATTTGCAAAATACTCATTCTGAAACACACAGTTGGACACACACACACAAGGTAAAAATTGTTAGGCAGTTCTATAACTGAGTAAAGGGCTTATGTGCCTATAACACATAAATCCAAACTCTGACAGTGGGAGTTTGCAGCAAAGTAAGAATTCATTGCATGACATCTAGCAAAGGACTGGAAAACAACTTTCAGTTCCACTGAAACTTGATCTTTGAGTTAGAGGTGTCTTAAAGGGGAAGAATCAAGAAGCTAGGGTTTATCATCACCTTGTGACATTTGTATGACATGTCTGAATTGTAGTTTTGGGAGCCACGATGCTTCTGGTTTACAGTTTTCTGCTCAGGTGGTCCATGACTCTTGTTAGCTCATCTTATCCTGGAGGAACAACTCCAGTTTGTATGTTAATAATGCCGCTCATAAGAGCAACTACAGTACATAGGAGGTGTTATCCACAACAGCAATCATCTGACTCTGCTTAATTAGTACTCAGCACAGAATTGAAATCAGAGGGGACAAGAGAGACAATAAAATTTTTAATCGTGAGAATAATATGACTCAGTAAGGGAACTCTATTTTAAGGGGACTCAGTTTCAGTTTGACTCTGTAAATGTATGTGATTTTACCCCAAGGTGGCAGAACAAGAGCTAAAGGCTTCTGTTTATGAGACAACCATGTAGATATACTTTTCTCTATTCCCCCAAGTGTAAGCAAAACCCCTAGACATTAAATAAATAACAAACAAGAAGGCTGAAGCTCTGGACAGAGGAAAGCAAACTGGTAAGAACCTTGGGGTTGAGGAATAACCTAATGGAGAGTTTCCTGGGATTTCTTTTTTCTTTCATTAATATAATCTTAAAAAAGCTGTAACTAAGCAGAATCCTATGGGGCCATCCAAAGATAGACCCCTCACCCCTCTCATCTCTTGTTTGTAGAAAAACTTTTAGCCTCTGAAGTTGATTTTTCACAAAGGCAGAAGCAATTAAATGGAGGAAAAATAATCTTTTCAACAAACCAGACATTCACAGGTGGAAAAAAAAAAATATTGACCTAAGTTTTACACATTATACAAAAATAGACTTGAAATGGATCACACAGTAAAATGTAAAACATAAAACTTAACAAATTTTAGATGAAAAAAAAGGAGCCTATCTTCAAGATATCTAGGACTAAGAAACAGTTCTTAAACCAAAAGCATGACCCAAAAAAGAAAAAAGTTAAGTCCTAGGAAAAATGTGTCCAAAAAAAAAAAAAAAAAGAAAATTTGTGACATGCTGCCAGTTATGTGTAAAAGAGGAAACTCTACACAGCTCAAAGAAGAATGCCAAACTGAGGTAGTAAAAAAAGCAAACAGAAAGCTGTGGTACACATACACAATGGAATATTACTCAGCCATTAAAAAGAATGCATTTGAATCAATTCTAATGAGGTGGATGAAACTGAGTGAAGTAATCCAGAAAGAAAAACACCAATACAGTGTATTAACGCATATATATGGAATTTAGAAAGATGGTAATGATAACCCTATATGTGAGACAGCAAAAGAGACAGATGTATAGAACAGTCTTTTGGACTCTGTGGGAGAGGGAGAAGGTGGGATGATTTGGGAGAATGGCATTGAAACATGTATAATATCATATAAGAAACTAATCACCAGTACAGGTTCGATGCAGGACACAGGATGCTTGGGGCTGGTGCACTGAGACGACCCAGAGGGATGGTACGGGGAGGGAGGAGGGAGGGGGGGTTCAGGATGGGGAAACACGTGTACACCTGTGGTGGATTCATGTTGATGTATGGCAAAACCAATACAATATTGTAAAGTAATCAGCCTCCAATTAAAATAAATAAATTTAAATTAAAAAAAGAAAGCAAACAGAAAAACAAAATGGACCAAGTTATGTCAAGTTACCTGTACATCCACTGAAGCAAGCATAGAAGTTTATAAGGGTGGGTAGGCAAAGAACTATTCCCAAGGAACTGCAACCTAAACAATTCCCAGGACTCCCAACTGTTGGATATGTTTCAGTTCTGAATAGACAGAGATACAGACCTCAGAAACACACGGTGGTGCTCATGAAAGGCACCAGAATAGTTATGCTTTAGTGGCAGGGTTAAAAGAGTCCTAGGGGACTTTAGGCCCTCAAAACAGCAACACAACCTGAACAACAACAACAACAAAAAACCTTATAAAAGATCAAGCTAATCTGCAAGCAGTTTAACTGTTAAAACAAATTCAACAATATTTAAAAGATAAGAGAAAAGCTAAACAAAATAACATCCACAATGTTCAGCATTGAGTTAAAAAAGACAAAAGACCAATTCAAATTTTCTTGGTCGTAAAATGCATCTTCACCTCTAAAGCAATTGCAAAGGGCTGGTATGTCCAAGAATTCAACTCAAAAGAGTACCCTCTTCCTCTCCTTGTGGTATCTATTTCCAAGACAGAAATTATAGCTATTCGTAAACCCAGAATCACATGCTTGGAAGTTTTTTTATTTTTTGTATCAGAAAAGAAAAGAAAAAAATAACAACACCTTTTCTAATCCAGGTTGAAATAATGCTCAGAAAATAAGGCCCTTGATATCCTTGGTTTCAGTTCAGCTCAGTTCAGTTGCTTAGTTGTGTCCAACTCTTTGTGACCCCATGGACTGCCACACTCCAGGTTTCACTGACCATCACCAACCCCTGTAGCTTGCTCAAACTCATGTCCATTGAGTCAGTGATGCCATCCAACCATCTCATCCTCTGTTGTTCCCTTTTCCTCCTGCCTTCTCTCTTTCCCAGAATCAGGGTCTTTTCTAAGGAGTCACTTCTTCACATTAGGTGACAAACGTATTGGAGTTTCAGCTTCAGCATCAGTCCTTCCAATGAATATTCAGGACTAATTTCCTTTAAGATTGACTGGTTTGATCTCCTTGCAGTCCAAGAGACTCTCAAGAATCTTCTCTGACATCACAGTTTGAAGAACCTAAGCCACCCCATTTTGTTAAAGAAGACTCCATTTTAGAGTTCTGAGGAAAGAGTCTTTGGAAATCCCCTGACCTCACCCCACCACCTGCGAGCCAATTAGATCCCAGATTAGGATCTCCTGACTTTACGTTTAGGACTTATGACCTGCCCGGGAAATTCAAATTAAGCCCGGGAAATGGGAACCAATTAGAATCCGTGGCCAGCCCAGGAAATGAAAACCAATCAGAATCCAACACCTAACCCTTTCACAGAAGGTAACCAATTAGACATCTCCCAACCTGGAAACTCCCGTTTTTCGCCTGAGAATACCCTATATAAGCAATGTAACCCAGAGTTCGGGGCTCCTCTCCTTAGCCGCTGCGTTGGTAATGGTGGGAGCCCCAGATCGAGCTTGGTAATAAAAACTCTCTTGCTTTTGCATCGGATATCGGCTCCCTGGTGGTCATTGGGAGATTTCTCGACTTGGGCATAACAAGTTCAAAAGCATCAGTTTGGCACTTTGGCACTCAGTTTTCTTTATAGTCCAATTCTCACATCCATACATGACTACTGGAAAAACCAGAGCTTTGACTAGATGGGTCTATGATATAACCATTTGGATCAAATCACTGTGGCCATTGATATAGGGTACTATGACTGAATAAACAAGAGCACAAAAGTATTATGCTTTGTTAAGGACAATGCAAAAAAAAAAAAAAAAAAAAACAAAATCTTATATGACTTCATTAGAGAATAACGTCTTTATTTTCTTTCCAAATACACATGTTCAGCAAATTCCATCTTACTAAGATGCCTCTAATCAAGAGAGTTTATCCACAATAATTAATTAAAATAGATTTTTATTTTATAACATTCTGTATCTTTTTTTGTATTTTTTAGAACTTTATATATTTTTAATTAGAGGAAAATTGCTTTACAATATTGTGTTGGTTTCAACCATACATCAATGTGTGAATCAGCCATCTATTTACATAAGCCCCCTCCCTTTTGAACCTCCCTCCCATCTCTTACCCTATTTCGGAATGTGAGAAAATAATTGCAAATGAAACCACTGACCAAAGAATTAATCTCCAGAATATGTTAAACACATGAAAAGATGCTCAACACCACTCATTACCAGATAAATACAAATTAAACTAAAATGTATTTTTAAGTACCCCAAAAGAAACTGGAAGCCTCTGAGACTATACAAAATAGATAAGTTTCTAAATGTAAGAAGGAAGAGTTTTTTGGGGAAAGGATATGAATATTATTGGACTTCCTCAATGGCTTAGGAGTTAAATAATCTGCTTGCAATGCACGAGACACAGGAGAAAAAGTTTCCATCCTTGGGTTGGGAAGATCCTCTGGAGAAGGAAATTGCAACCCACTCCAATATTCTTGCCTAGGAAATCCCATGGACAGAGGAGACTGGCGGGCTATAGTACAATGGGTTTGCAAAGAGTCAGACACTAAGCACAGCAAGCTCATGAATATTATTAGAGAGAAAATAGATTGGATTGGAAAACGATCCCTTTAAACCATCTTGTGAGCATGTTGATCATGTGCTCACTCAGCTGGAAAAATAATTTAAGACTTAAAAAATAAAATTGTGAAGTGTATTATATTATGTGAAAATAAGTACATCTGTTAGAATATTTAAATTTGAGGATCTTGCCTGTGTGCATTAAGGTTTTGGAAAGATTTGATTATGGCTTTTAGGAAGTTTTAGATTTTGGAAGATACTACTTCCAATCATATACGTAATTGAATTTAAAAAAAAAAAAAACAGATGCAGACTCAAAGCCTTTCCGTTTTGATAGTTGCTATATGGTAATGATTAATCCTTACCCTCAATATCCCATGACATACTCAGAAAATACAAACCAGATGCAAACGTCACATTAATGTAAAGCAACAAGCAAAAAAAAAAAAGAGAAATAAATGATGGAAAGCTGACTGCTTGGTGATTGTAGGAAATAAGAAATACAAGACAAGCAAAGCAATGAAAATGGGGCGTTCTAGTAGTATACGATACTCACTTGTGACTTCTGGCAAGGGAAAAAGTGTAATTGACTGACTTCAGCATATCATAGAAAATGGACTCTGTGGAGACAACCAGGACTTGAGAACATAGGAATAAGGCCAGAGATTGGGCTTGAGGTTGTTCACAATCATGGAACTCTACTGGAAGAGAAGAGCAACTATTTTTCTTCAGATTACTTTCTCTTCTCATGTATGTAGAGTCAGAACCAAGATTTGGAAAAAAATAAAAAACAAGGATAATCCTTTTTAGTTAAAGAGAAAAAAAAGTGAAAGTCGCTCAGTCCTGTCTGACTCTTTGTGACCCCGTAGACTATAGAGTCCATGGAATTCCAGGCTAGAATACTGGAGTGGGTAGCCATTACCTTCTCCAGGGGATCTTCCCAACCCAGTGATTGAACCCAGGTCTCCTGCATTACAGGCAGATTCCTTACCAGCTAAGCCACCAGGGAGGCCCAAGAATACTGTACTGGGTAACCTATTCCTTCTCCAGGGGATCCTCTCAACCCAGGAGTCGAACCGGGGTCTCCTGCATTGCAGGCAGATTCTTTACCAGCTGAGCTACCAGGGAAGCCTGTAGTGAAAGAGAAAATCAGAGTTATTTGTAAGATGTGAAGAGAAACTAAATGCTCATTTCAAAACATCAGCATCTAATAAATCTGTAAGAATCTCCTGAAATGCTAAAACCTTCAAGGTAATCAGAAGAAACCTATCCATGTTCTTTGCTACAGCAGCAAAGAGCTTGTCTCTCAGGAAATGGAACAGATAGTGGAAATTATCGGGCACCTAGGACTACAACCCTCTCATCATTCCCCACCCAACAGAATCATTTGAGGGGACTCTGTGCTTTTCTGAGTTTGGGACTTTTCAGAGAGAGCTCGTCCATGTGCATCTCAGTTCATTTGCTTGCTCAATGTGAAAAACCCCTTTCTCCTCTAAACTGAAAGTCATTTTTTTCCTTCAAAATTTTATTCAAATTCGCCCATGAGATCTATAGCATTTCTCAAAAGCCTATTGGTTAGTAGGCTTTAGTCTTTCTTTTTAAGCCAAAGTTTACTGACATTTATTTCTCCTCATGATAAATGAGAAAAACACACTCTGTGTGCCAAAATCTCTTGGCTAAAAACTATTCTGCAAACATTCCAAGTGGAGGAATTTCACTCATAATATTTTCTATGCTGATTTTGCCATTAAATTTTAGAGTTAATAGAGCAATTAATATGTTGAGGCAAATGTTTCCTGTCAGATTCATAAGAAATTGTTTGAAAATGACACTTAATTCCAAGCTTTAAGAGATTTGATTATCTTTAAGACTGTGATGTTGGAGAAGACTCTTGAGAATCCCTTGGACTGCAAGGAGATCCAACCAGTCCATTCTGAAGGAGATCAGCCCTGGGATTTCTTTGGAAAGAATGATGCTAAAACTGAAACTCCAGTACTTTGGCCACCTCATGTGAAGTGTTAGTTGACTCATTGGAAAAGACTCTGATGCTGGGAGGGATTGGGGGCAGGAGGAGAAGGGGACAACAGAAGATGAGACGGCTGGATGGCATCACTGACTCGATGGATGTGAGTCTGAGTGAACTCCGGGAGTTGGTGATGGACAGGGAGGCCTGGCGTGCTGCGGTTCACGAGGTCGCAAAGAGTTGAACAGGACTGAGCGACTAAAGGAACGAAACGAACGAAGACTGTGATAAGATTTATAAAAATTGTGTCAATATTAGCTTCACCTGAAGCTCTTTTCAATTTTTGAATGTATATTTCACATTACCATAAAACCTGCATATAAACAAAGGTTTATGATATAATATTCCCATAAGATGTTATCGGAAAACCCAAACAAACGTTTTGGCCAAAGGATATATTCAGGAATAAACAGACAAAATAAACAGTGTCCCTAATGTTCCATATGACTTACGTATGCATTTAAATACTATAGGAATTAACAGGAAACAATAATTCTGACTAATAGTATACAAACTAATGTGAAAATATTAAAGATGTAATATACTTTAAGTATTCTTTAGAGGGGAAATATAGTCTATTTCTCTTGAAATTTTCAATAATAAAACTGCTGCTGCTGCTGCTGCTGCTAAGTTGCTTCAGTCGTGTCCGACTCTGTGTGACTCCATAGGCGGCAGCCCACCAGGCTCCCTTGTCTCTGGGATTCTCCAGGCAAGAACACTGGAGTGGGTTGCCATTTCCTTCTCCAATGCAGGAAAGTGAAAAGTGAAAGTGAAGTCGCTCAGTTGTGTCCGACTGTTAGCGACCCCATGGACTGCAGCCCACCAGGCTCCTCCGTACATGGGATTTTCCAGGCAAGAGTACTGGAGTGAGATGCCACTGCCTTCTCCATAATAAAACTGCTTTTATAAAATATTCTTTTCCTGTCCACTTAATCAATCACTCAAGGAGATCCCCAAAGTTTTAGTGAGGATTTGCTGCTCTTTTATAAAACTAAGTATTCTACTCATGAAGCCACAAATGGCAAGCTGGAAATGAATGGATCAAGAATCTATATAAGACTCAAATGCGTGATCTCCTCCCATGGTCAGAATAACCATCATGACAAAATCTACAAACAATAAATGCTGGAAAGGGTATGAAATAAAGGGAACCCTGCTGCACTGTTGGTGGGAACATTAATTGATACAGGCGCTATGGAGAACAGAATGAAAGCTACAGTGTTAGTTACTCAGTGGTGTCCAACTCTTTGAGACCCCATGGACTGTAGCCTACCATGCTCCAATTCTTATGGGATTCTCCAGGCAAGAATACTGGAGTGCCATTTCCTACTCCTCGGGATCTGCTCCACCCAGGGATTGAACCTGCATCTCTTGCTTCTTCTTCCTTGGCAGGTGGATTCTTTACCATGTGACCCAGCAATTTCCCTACTGGGAATGTACCCACAAAATTATAAATTTAGAAAGACACATGTACCCCAGTGTTCACTGTAGCACTGTTTATACTAGCTAAATGTCCATCAACAGAGGTATGGGCAAATAAGATGAGATACATATATACAATAGAAAATTCCTCACCAATAAAAAGGAACAAAATTGGTTTATTTGGAGAGATATGGATGGACCTAGAGACTGTGATACATACTGAAGTCAGAAGTGGAAAAACAAATCTTGCCTATTAATACATATATTTGGAATCTGAGAAATAATGGTACAGACAATCTTATTTACAAAACAGAAATAGAGACATAGCTGTTGAGAGCAAATGTATGGATACCAAGGAGGAACGGGAAGAATGGGATGATTAGGAGACTGGGATTAACATATATACACTACTGATAGTATATATGGGCTTCCCTGGTGGCTCAGACTATACAGAATCTGCCTGCAATGTGGGAGAGTTTGATCCCTGGGTTGGGAAAATCCCCTCGAGAGGAGCATGGCAACCCCCTCCAGTATTCTTGCAATAGATAGCTAATGAGAACCTATCCAACAGCACAAATAACTCTCCTCAATGCTCTGTAGGGACCTAATGGGAAGCAAACCCAAAAAGGAGGGGATATGTGTATACATATGGCTTCCCTACTGGCTAAGCAGTAAAGAATGCCCCTACCAATGCAAGAGATGCAAGTTCAATCCCTGGCTGAGAAAGATACCCTGGAGAAGGAAATGGCAACCTACTCCAATGTTCTTGGCTGGGAAAATCCATGGACAGAGGAACCTGGCCATTTACAGTCCATACCTCACAAAGAGCTGGGCATGATTCAGAGACTAAACAATTACAACTGTATACATATAACTCATTCACTTTGCTATACAGTATAAATTAACCCAGAAGGTAGGCTTTGACTTTGAATAGGACAGTTGAGAGAAAAAGGACAGCAATTCGTGATAAAGTAACTCACTACTGTTTTAAATAAGACTTCACTATCAATTTAACAGCTCCCTATTCATTCCCAGTGAGGATTAGCAGGAAAAACACCCTCAGTTCAATTCAGTTCAGTCACTCAGTTGTCTCCGACTCTTTTTTTTTGACCCAATGAATCGCAGCACGCCACGCCTCCCTGTCCATCACCAACTCCCGGAGTTCACTCAAACTCACACCCATCGAGTCCCTGATGCCATCCAGCCATCTCATCCTCGGTCGTCCCCTTCTCCTCCTGCCCCCAATCCCTCCCAGCATCAGAGCCTTATCCAATAAGTCAACTCTTTGCATGAGGTGGCCAAAGTACTGGAGTTTCAGCTTTAGCATCATTCCTTCCAAAGAAATCCCAGGGCTGATCTCCTTCAGAATGGACTGGTTGGATCTCCTTGCAGTCCAAGGGATTCTCAAGAGTCTTCTCCAACACCACAGTTCAAAAGCATCAATTCTTCAGCGCTCAGCTTTCTTCACAGTCCAACTTTCACATCCATACATGACCCCTGGAATAACCATAGCCTTGACTAGACAGATCTTTGTTGGCAAAGTAATGTCTCTGCTTTTCAATATGCTGTCTAGGTTGGTCATGACTTTTCTTCCAAGGAGCAAGTGTCTTTTAATTTTATGGCTGCAATCACCATCTGCAGTGATTTTGAAGCCCCCCAAAATAAAGTCTGACACTGTTTACACTGTTTTCCTAGGCTTGTTCAATTCAGATCAGTTCAGTTCAGTCACTCAGTCCTGTCTGACTCTTTATGACCCCATGGACTACAGCCCACCAAACCTCCCTGTCCATCACCAACTCCTGGAGTTTACTCAAACTCATGTCCATTAAGACCATAATGCCATTCAACCATCTCATCCTCTGTCGTCCCCTTTTCCTCATGACCTCAATCTTTCCTAGCATCAGGATCTTTTCAAATGAGTCAGTTCTTCGCATCAGGTAGCCAAAGTACTGGAGTTTCAGCTTTAGCATCAGTCCTTCCAATGAATATTCAGGACTGATTTCCTGTAGGATGGACTGGTTTGTTTTCCTTGCAGTCCAAGGGACTCTCAAGAGTCTTCTCCAATACCGCAGTTCAAAAGCATCAATTCTTTGGTGTTCAGCTTTCTTTATAGTCCAACTCTCACATCCATACATGACTACTTGAAAAACCATAGCTTTGACTAGACAGACCTTTGTTGCCAAAGTAATGTCTCTGCTTTTTAATATGCTGTCTAGGTTGGTCATAACGTTTCTTCCAAGGAGCAAGCGTCTTTTAATTTCATGGCTGCAGTCACCATCTTCAGTGATTTTGGAGCCCCCCTAAAATAATGTCTCTCACTGTTTCTAAAGTGTCTTAACTGATACTTTGATGCAGCTGCAGGCACTTGCATGGCTTCATTACCCTCTCCTCCTGGGGGCTGCCTGGGCTGCCCTGCCTTGCACTTCACTCACCCTTGACCTTGCTTCTTGGTTGGCCAAGGTCGGCTGCTTTCTAGCCTGGAGAACCACAAAAACCTCTTTTACCAATTGTAAGGGCTGACAGAAATAGTATGGACCTAACAGAAGCAGAAGATATTAAGAAGAGGTGGCAAGAATACACAGAAGAACTGTACAAAAAAGATCTTCACGACCCAGATAATCATGATGATGTGATCACTAATCTAGAGCCAGACATCTTGGAAAATGAAGTCAAGTGGGCCTTAGAAAGCATCACTACGAACAAAGCTAGTGGAGGTGACGGAATTCCAGTTGACCTGTTTCAAATCCTGGAAGATGATGCTGTGAAAATGCTGCACTCAATATGTCAGCAAATTTGGACAACTCAGCAGTGGCGACAGGACTGGAAAAGGTCAGTTTTCACTCCAATCCCAAAGAAAGACAATGCCAAAGAATGCTCAAACTACCACACAATTGCACTTATCTCACATGTTAGTAAAGTAATGCAAATTCTCCAAGCCAGACTTCAGCAATACGTGAACCGTGAACTCCCTGATGTTCAAGCTGGTTTTAGAAAAGGCAGAGGAACCAGAGATCTAATTGCCAACATCTGCTGGATCATGGAAAAAGCAAGAGGGTTCCAGAAAAACATCTATTTCTGCTTTATTGACTATGCCAAAGCCTTTGACTGTGTGGATCACAATAAACTGGGGAAAATTCTGAAAGAGATAGGAATACCAGACCACCTAACCTGCCTCTTGAGAAATCTGTATGCAGGTCAGGAAGCAACAGTTAGAACTGGACATGGAACAACAGACTGGTTCCAAATAGGAAAAAGAGTACGTCAAGGCTGTATATTGTCACTCTGCTTATTTAACTTCTATGCAGAGTACATCATGAGAAACACTGGACTGGAAGAAACCCAAACTGGAATCAAGATTGCTGGGAGAAATATCAATAATCTCAGATATGCAGATGATACCACCCTGATGGCAGAAAGTGAAGAGGAACTAAAAAGCCTCTTGATGAAAGTGAAAGAGGAGAGTGAAAAAGTTGGCTTAAAGCTCAACATTCAGAAAACGAAGATCATGGCATCTGGTCTCATCACTTCATGGGAAATAGATGGGGAAACAGTGGAAACAGTGTCAGACTTTATATTTTTGGGCTCCAAAATCACTGCAGATGGTGACTGCAGCCATGAAATTAAAAGACGCTTACTCCTTGGAAGAAAAGTTATGACCAACCTAGATAGTATATTGAAAAGCAGAGACATTACTTTGCCTACTAAGGTCCATCTAGTCAAAGCTATGGTTTTTCCTGTGGTCATGTATGGATGTGAGAGTTGGACTGTGAAGAAGGCTGAGCATCGAAGAATTGATGCTTTTGAACTGTGGTGTTGGAGAAGACTCTTGAGAATCCCTTGGACTGCAAGGAGATCCAACCAGTCCATTCTGAAGGAGATCAGCCCTGGGATTTCTTTGGAAGGAATGATGCTAAAGCTGAAACTCCAGTACTTTGGCCACCTCATGCAAAGAGTTGACTCATTGGAAAAGACTCTGATGCTGGGAGGGATTTGGGGCAGGAGGAGAAGGGGACAACAGAGGATGAGATGGCTGGATGGCATCAGGGACTCGATGGGTGTGAGTTTGAGTGAACTCCGGGAGTTGGTGATGGACAGGGAGGCGTGGCGTGCTGCGATTCATGGGATCACAAAGAGTCGGACACGACTGAGCGACTGAACTGAAGGGCTGTGTGCTCCATCTTGACCTCTGGTTTCAACCCTTTTGTCCTGAATCAGCAGTTAGCAAACTAGTTTCTTAAAGAAGTCTCCCTCTTCTCTCCAACAAGAAGGCTACACACACACACACACATACAAACACACAAGTTTATGGTTTTTATACCACACCAAAAAGGTTTGGGTTTGTTTTGGTTTAACTTGGTTTCTTCTGGGCATACTACTGTGGCTGGAAGTGCAAGGACTCCATTAATGGAGGACTGGGTGTTCAGTTCAGTTCAGTTCACTCGCTCAGTTGTGTCCAACTGTTTGTGACCCCATGAATCACAGCACGCCAGGCCTCCCTATCCATCACGAACTCCCGGAGTTCACTCAGACTCACGTCCATCGAGTCAGTGATACCATCCAGCCATCTCATCCTTTGTCGTCCTCTTCTCCTCCTGCCCCCAATCCTTCCCAGCATCAGAGTCTTTCCTAATGAGTCAACTCTTTGCATGAGGTGTCCAAAGTACTGGAGTTTCAGCTTTAGCATCAGTCTTTCCAAAGAACACCAGGTTGGATCTCCTTTAGAATGGACTGGTTGGATCTCCTTGCAGTCCAAGGGATTCTCAAGAGTCTTCTCCAACACCACAGTTCAAAAGCATCAATTCTTCAGCGCTCAGCTTTCTTCACAGTCCAACTCTCACATCCATACATGACCACTGGAAAAACCATAGCCTTGACTAGACAGATCTTTGTTGGCAAAGTAATGTCTCTGCTTTTCAATATGCTATCTAGGTTGGTCATAACTTTTCTTCCAAGGAGCAAGCGTCTTTTAATTTTATGGCTGCAGTCACCATCTGCAGTGATTTTGGAGCCCCCAAAAATAAAGTCTGACACTGTTTCCACTGTTTCCCCATCTATTTCCCATGAAGTGATGGGACCAGATGCCATGATCTTCGTTTTCTGAATGTTGAGCTTTAAGCCAACTTTTTCACTCTCCTCTTTGACTTTCATCAAGAGTCTTTTTAGTTCCTCTTCACTTTCTGCCATCAGGGTGATATCATCTGCTTATCTGAAGTTATTGATATTTCCCCGGCAATATTGATTCCAGCTTGTGCTTCTTCCAGCCCAGTGTTTCTCATGATGTACTCTACATATAAGCTAAATAAGCAGGGTGATCATATACAGCCTTGACGTGAAGGATGAAAATGCTAGAAGGTCTGAAATTCAGAGAAGGAAGTCATGCATATGACTATAGGAAACATAGGGCTTCCCAGGTAGCTCAGTGGTAAAGATTCTGCCTACCAATGCAAGAGGCAGGGGAGATGAGATACAGGTTCCATCCCTGGGTCAGGAAGATCCCCTGTGGAAGGAAATGGTAACCAGCTCCAGTATTACTTTCCCATGGAGAGGGGAGCCTGGCAGGCTACAGTCCATGGGGTCACAAAATAGTCGGATATAACTTAGCAACTAAAAAACAAGACTACAAGAAATTAACACAACATTGTAAAGCACCTATACCCCAATAACAATTTTTTTTTTAAATTGTACATAATACTGTTTTAAAAAAGAATCTGTATAAGAAATGATAATTAGCTAACTGGCTGACATTTCATAAATGAGGATTTGGGGACCAAAAAGAACTAGTTTCCAAAGTCAAGGTCAGTCTGAGGTTATAAAGCATTTCTAGGGTGGCCTAATTCTCAGGGATTTTTTTTGTTGTTGTTTTTCTTTACTAAGAATGATGAAAATCAAATATCCTCTAGGTATGAGATTATATGTCTCAAGTTTGTACTATCTGATTTTTACTGAAGTGAGTTGCAAGGGTAGAAGTATGCAGCTGCCCTGGGACAATTCCCAGTTGCTTGGATGCAACAACATTTGTATTTTGATTGTTTGAATGGCAGTTCTTAGAAAACAGACAAATTATTTGTTTTTGTTTAATCCAGGAACACTGAAGGATAGCCAATACTGTATCAAAATCGGATATAACAACCTTTGCCAAACCCTAAATTTTGTAAAGCCTACTTTTCTTTCTGCTTTGGAATAAGTGAATCCATTGCTTTATGCACTTTGGAATATTTTTTCTCTCATTTGATAGAAAATGATTCTATCAAAGAAAATGTGCATATTGTTCATATACAGTCTGTATTCTCCAGTCACTGCAACTTTTAATTCTCATGACAACAGTGAGTTAAGAGCTTTCTCTTTCAGCCTTTTAAACTAAAATCAAAATATTATCAACATTTCCTAATAAGCTATTGCAATTAAAATTTGAAAACTATATAAATGCAAATGACATAAACATTTAAAAAGAAAGGGAGAGGAGAGCAGTCTTAAGGAAGAATTGAGACCATTTTCACAAATTATTCAAAAAGGAAAATCACTGAAATTGTAGAAAACTAAAATAAGAAATAAATTCAATTACATATCTAGTGATGACTGGGGCTTCCCTGGTGGCTCAGAGGGTAAAGCGTCTACCTATAATGCAGGAGACCTGGGTTCAATCCCTGGGTCGGGAAGATCCCCTGGAGAAGGAAATGGCAACCCACTCCAGTACTGTTGCCTGAAAAATCCCATGGATAGAGAAGCCTGATAGGCTACACTCCTTGGGGTCACAAATAGTCAGATGCAACTGAGAGACTTCACTTTCACTTTCACAGTGATGATTATGTGCTAGAAACTGTGCTAAACTTTTAATCACATTTCAACCTTCAAAAACACCTTCAGAAACACAGGGAGCCATTATTAGTATCCTGATTTTATAAACTAGAAAACAGGCCCAGAGCTGTTTATTCCTCGTTCATTCATTCATGCTCCAAAACTATGGCCACCTGATGTGAAGAACCGGCTCATCAGAAAAGACCCTGATGCTGGGGAAGATTGATGGCAGGAGGAGAAGGGGATGGCAGAGGATGAAATGGTTGGAGGGCATCATCAACTTGATGGACGTGAGTTTGAGCAGGCTCTAGGAATTGATGGTGGACAGAGAAGCCTGGTGTGCTGCAGCCCATGGGGTCACAAAGAATCAGATACGACTGAGCAACTGAATTGAACTGATTCGTTTATTCAAGAAATAGTCATTGAATGCTTGCTGCTGCTGCTAAGTCACTTCAGCCATGTCCGACTCTGTGCGACTCCATAGATGGCAGCCCACCAGGCTCCCCCGTCCCTGGGATTCTCCAGGCAAGAACACTGGAGTGGGTTGCCATTTCCTTCTCCAATGCATAAAAGTGAAAAGTGAATAGGAAGTCGCTCAGTCGTGTCCAACTCTTAGCAACCCCATGGACTGCAGCCTACCAGGCTCCTCCATCCATGGGATTTTCCAGGCAAGAGTACTGGAGTGGGGTGCCATTGCCTTCTCCGTGAATGCTTGCTATGTTTCAGTAAACAAAGATACATATATCCCCTAAGATCAAAGAGTTTACAATCTAACAGGGAAGATGTGCTGTGCTTTCCTTAGTCATTCAGTCGTGTCCAACTCTTTGCAACCCCATGGACTATAGCCTGCCAGGCTCGTCTGTTCATGGGGATTCCCCAGGCAAGAATACTGGAGTGGGTTGCCATGCCCTCCTCCTCCACCCAGGGATTGAATCCAGGTCTCCCACATTGCAGGTGGATTTTTTATCATCTGAGCCACCAGAGAAGCCCATGCATACTGGAATAGGTAGCCTATCTTTTCTCCAAGGGATCTTCCTGACCAGGAATCAAACTGGGTCTCATATATTGCAGGCAGATTCTTTACCAGCTGAGCTACCAGGGAAGCCCAGCATGGAATATATCTAAAAATAGGTATATTCTCTAGGTCTTGATAAGGATAAGAGGCAAATGTAGGCAGAATATGGAATATAAGTATAACATAAAATTTAGTGTTATTGTTTTAAACAGGAGATTGGGTTGACACCTCTAATATGCTAACATCTGAGTAGAGATATGAGTCAGGTCAGGCAAAGTACAAACATTTCAGATAGGGAAACCACCAAGGACAAAGCCACGTAGAAAGGTTACTCACTGACTCCACTGGCAAATAATGGGCCAAAATTTACATTTTTTTAACTTTATTTTACTTTATAATACTATATTGGTTTTGCCATACACCAAAGTTTCAATTGCAATAGCTTATTAGGAAATTTTGATAATAATATTTTGATTTTGGTTTAAATGGCTGTAAGTGAAAACTCTTTACTCACTGTTGTGAGAATTAAAGATTGCAAAATGTATGACTGCTTCAATATAGTGTAATGCATATTTGACTATATTATTATTTTATTATGAGTCTACATGTCTAGTAATGAGCATTCTAGTTCTGGAAATGGTTTAAAATGGTAATTTTCTGTTCCTATGGATAACTACATTCTACTCTAAGAAATTTCACTATTTGATTATTAAAATGTAAAAATAAAATCTTTTATCTTAAAAGACTGCTCTAGTTATAATTTTTAAATGATATTTAGTCTCTTGTGCATTTACCATTATTTTCAGTCATTAATGGAGTTCCTAGACCTAGTTTCAAAGTGTGTGGGGGGTATTTATTTGTTCATACCTCCAAGAATTCACACATCAACTGGGTATCCTACAATCCATCTCAATTCTGACACTATCTACCCAGATATAGACCCAGATTCCATAGGTTTAGGGTTCAGTCCTACAAGATTACCTCCTTCCCCCCTCAGACATCAATCACAATT
The DNA here is from genome assembly GCF_014754425.2 of Oryx dammah. NCBI lineage: Eukaryota > Metazoa > Chordata > Mammalia > Artiodactyla > Bovidae > Oryx > Oryx dammah. The sequence goes on from NW_024070204.1 coordinate 16,561,518, forward strand.
TTGGGTTGTCACCTCTATTTCTGACTAACTGGCTACACTTTGGGGGTTCCTAAAATGCTCTCCTTGGATTTCAGATGTTGTCAAATAAAGGTTGTTAGGTCACAGATTTCACCCCTTCTTGGGTTTCTTTAATTTGCTAGAGAGGCTCACAGTACTCTGAGGCATTTTATACTGACTAGGTCACTGGTTTATCATAACAAAAATGTAACTCAGGAATAGCCAGATGAAGAGATGAATAAGGGAAGGTTGGTGGGAAGGTGCTCAAGGCTGCCCTATCCTCTCCAGGGCCCATTCTCCTCACATCGTGTGTTCACCAACCTGGAAGCATTCTGAACACTGTCCTTTTAGGATTTGTTGTTGTTCAGTTGCTAAGTCATGTCTGACTCCTTTTAACCCCATCAGCTGCAACACACTAGGCTTCTCTGTCCTTCACTGTCTCCTGGAGCTTGCTCAGACTCATATCCATTGAGTCAGTGATGCCATCCAACTATCTCATCCTCTGTTGACCCCTTCTCTTCTTGCCTTCCATTTTTCCCAGCATCTGGATCTTTTCCAATGAGTTGTGTACTTGTGTAAGGTGGCCAAATTATTGGAGCTTCAGCTTCAGCATCAGTCCTTCCAATGAATATTCAGGATTGATTTCCTTTGAGATTGACTGGTTTGATCTCCTCATTGTCCAAGGGACTCATGAAAGTCTTCTCCAGCACCACAATTTGAAGGCATCAATTCTTTGGCCCTCAGCCTTCGTTAATGGTCCAATTCTCAAGTCTGTACATTACTACTGGAAAAACCATAGCTTTGACTATACAGACCTTTGTCTGCAAAGTGATGTTTTTGCTTTTTAATATGCTGTCTAGGTTGGTCATAGCTTTCCATCCCAGGAGTACATGTCTTAATTTCATGGCTACAGTCAGGTCTGATTGATTAAATCAGCAGCCATTAGTGATAAAACTTAGTTTTTAGCTTTTCTCTCATCCCAGGAGGTCAGAGGGTGAGACTGAAAGCTCCAACCCTTGAATCACAGATTGGATCCTCTGGTAACTAGCCTCCATTCTTAGGTCCTTTTAGAAAGTCACCTCACTAAAATATAAGACATTTTTTATTCTCAACACTTAGGGAATTCCAAGGATTTGAGGAACTATGAACCAAGAACTGTGGATAAAGAGAATATATGGAAAATATATTTTGGTCATCTGGATAACCAAATATATATTTTTCTTATAAATTAATTTAACAGTCATTATAGTATTGTATTTTCAATGTAAAGTATGAAGGGTGTAAGACACACACAAAAAGTCTTCCTTCTCATTGCCTGTTACAAATCTCACTCTTAAAAAAGTGTTAATTTTAACAGGTTACCACATATCTTATCAAATACCTGATAGAGGATGTTGATAAATGCTGAATTTTAAGTTGGTCTCTAAAAAGTACTATTTTAGATTCCTTTCCACAGTGGAATTTCTCTGGTTTACCTTTACTTCACCAACACTGGATTATTTCAGACGTTTTGTTTTAAGAATAAAAAGCAAAAATGATAGCTTATGTTGTTTTCCCTTTGCATTGCTATTATTAACCTCAATATTAGTGAGGTTAAACATTTTTATAAGTATGTTATCATTTGTATTTCTTTTTATGTAAATTGCCTATTCAAAGTCATTTATTATTTCTCTTTGGGTTGTTTACTTCTTTAAATTTAGATGTATGTGCACAAAATACACACATGCATAATGCATGCTTATATGTAACATTACTACTTTAGCTCCATTACCAGTATCGTTCAAGCACTAAGTCGTGCTGACTGTGTAACCCCATGAACTGCTGCATGCCAGGCTATCCTTCACTGTTTCCTAGAGTTTGCTCAAATTCAAGTCCACCAATTTAGTGATGCCATCTCATCCGTCTCATGCATCAACTATCTCATCCTCAGTAGCCTCCTTCTCCTCCTGCTTTCAGTCTTTCTCAGCATCAGGGTCTTTTCCAATGACTTGGCTTTCACATCAGGTGGCCAAAGTATTGTAGCTTCAGCTTCAGCGTCAGTCCTTCCAGTGAATATTCAGGGCTTTCTTGGTGGCTCAGACAGGAGAGAATCTGACCCTAATGCTGGAGACCCAAGTTCGAGTCTTGGGTTGGAAAGAGCCTGAGGAGAAGGAAATGTCAACCCACTCCAGTATTTTTGCCTGGAAAATTCCATGGACAGAAGAGCCTGATAGGCTACAGTCCATGGGGTTGCAAAGAGTCAGACATGACTGAGCAACTAACACATAACACACATATTATTTCCTTTAGGATTGACTGGTTTGATCTCCTTGCTGTCCAAGGGACTCTCAAGAGTCTTCTCCAGCACAATTGGAGAGAATTAATTCTTTGGTGCTCAGCCTTCTTTATGATCCAACTTGCACATCCATATGTGACTACTGGAAAAACCATCACTTTGACTATATGGACCTTTTCCAGCAAAGTGATATTTCTGATTTTTAATATACTGTCCACATTTGTCATAGCTTATCTTTCAAGGAGCAAGCGTCTTTTAATTTCATGTCTGCAATCACCATCTGCAGTGATTTTGGAGCCCAAGAAAATAAAATTTGTCATGAATTCTGCTTTTCCTCCCATCTATTTGCCATGAAGTGATGGGACTGGATGCCATGATCTTGGTTTTTTTAATGTTGAGCTTTAAGCCAGCTTTTTCATTCTCCTCTTTCACCCTCATCAACAGGCCCCTTAGTTCCTCTTCGCTTTCTACCATTAGGAGTGGTATCCTCTGCATATCTGAGGTTGTTGATATTCTCCTGGCAATCTTGATTCCAGTTTGTGCTTCAATCAGCCTGGCATTTCACATGATGTACTCTGCATATAAGTTAAATAAGCAGGGCGATGATATACAGCCTTGACATGCTCCTTTCAAAATTTAGTTATCAACATTTAATTTATTATTTAAGTTTTTAAGGGAATTTTTTTACAGATAGATATTCTAGATTTATTAAAGGATAAATATTTCAAATGTTCAAGGTTTAATATGGACAATATGGACAGTAACAAATTATGACAAAACATTGATTTCCCTACAATGTTCCAAACTAAAATTTTCACACATATCTGTCATCTTCTGTTTATACCAACCATGGTAATGGCTTTTAAGGTCTTCCCTCTCAACATGACAATTAATGTAGACCCCATTCATCATTTTGAATCAATCTTTCCTTTGTAAAGTATTTTACATTGTTATTTCGATGGGTTTTTTACATTGTCATATCATTTATGTGCTCATGTTCCTGGAATATCTTATCATTTTCTTCAGTAACATCTCCCCATTTTCTTTTATTTATTTTTCCAAAATGCCAGTGAGACATCACACACACACACAAAAAAACCTAAAAAAACCAAATGAGTTCTATGGTCAAATCAATTCAGGAATTATTGTATAATACATCTGTTCTCTGCTCCTATTCTGATTATTCTGAGATAGTCACAAGTCATATTAAAATCTCTGAGAAGTCTTGCAGTAGAAAAAATATTTTGCCAAACATTTCTCAAATTTATATAACTATATATATATATTTATCACAGACATAGACATCCAATACAAAAGCCTTGGAAAGCTTAGTCTGAGGAGAAAACTTGTTGACATAATGGTAAAGGTTCTCTATATTTGACCTCAAAATACCTCTCCATTCATACCACCCTCTATGTTGCCAAGGGGGTTCCCTCATAGCTCAGTTGGTAAAGAATCCACATACAATGCAGGAGACCCCAGTTCCTTTCCTGCGTTGGGAAGACAAACTCCATTTTGGACTTGGGATGCCTAATTACGATACGGTGCAGGACCCTGTGGGACTGCTGGGCACAAAAGTTTACCTCTGTCGTCTATTTCTTTGAGATAGGAAATAGGTTTCATTCAGCGTCCAGTACCTTCCCTGGATTCCAAGGAGCAAGTTCAAATAGCTGCTAACTAGAGAAGGGTAAGAATGTAGAAACAAGAGAGGAACAGTCAAGAGAAACAATAGTGGAGCCATGGGGCAAGATCCTGGTTCCCCATTAGGGTACACTCAACAATATCTTTGAGCTGTATTGTAGATATTGAAACCACCTCCAGGTGAGAGAAGTTAATGGTTAATAAGTTATTCTGCCCACAAGTTTGTAGAGCCAGACTGCTTGCAACCAGAAGATAACTCCCACTTACCTCACGAACACCGAGTCATAATCCAATCACTCCCTCTTTGAACCATTACTATAAAACTTCTCACTACCCACTCCAGGTTAACATTCAGTCTTGAGGGCGTTAGCCCCTTTCGCCTGGCAGAACAATAAAGTGATTCTTTTCTAATTCACCCAAAACTGTCTCTGAGATTTAATTTGGGGTTCTGGTATGGAGACAGGATTCAGCTCCAGTTATACTCAGTTCAGTACAGTTCAGTCGCTCAGTGTCCGACTCTTTGTAACCCCATGGACTGCAGCATGACAAGCTTCCCTGTCCATCACCAACCCCTGGAGCTTATTCAAATTCATGTCCATTGAGTCGGTGATGTCATCCAACCATCTCATCCTCTGTCGTCCCCTTCTTCTCCTGCCTTCAGTCTCTCCCAGCATCAGGGTCTTTTCCAATGAGTCAGTAATCTTCAGTGTCTTCTTCTAATTGACAAGTTAAACATTAATGATAAACTGCTTATTTCTAGTACAAGACAAATCTTATATCCTGCGCCTTCTGCTCTAATGTCGTTGTTCAGTTGCTATGGTGTGTTCAGCTCTTTGGACCCCCCTGGACTGTAGCCCACCAGTCTCTTCTGTCCATGGTATTTCCCAGGCAAGAATGCTGGAGTGGGTTGCCATTTCCTTCTCCAGGGGATCTTCCCAGATCAGGGACTGAACCTTTATCTCATGTACTGATAGGCAAATTCTTTACCACTGAGTCACTTGGGAAGCTCTCTTTGTTTCTCTGTATATCCCACTGACTTTATGTTGTCAAAAGGAAGGGCTTCATACTTAATTAAAACTTCAATCTTTCCCAGTAATGTAGACCTAATCTGTCAGTCTGGAATTTTCTGGTCAGTACCAATAAAGCAATCTGTCATATGGACCTTTTTCACCTCCCAAAGCTGATATTATCTGCCAAACAGATCCCTTCCATTCCCCACAAAAGGTTATCTAAACTTCAAATAACCTATTTTGCTTTTTCTTCTGTGTCCTGCCTATAAATGTCTTTCCTTTTCTGTAGCCCTTTGGATCCCCCCTCTGTTTGCTATATGAAAAACTGTCCTATTCATGAATCATTCAATAAAATCAATTAGATTTTTATTTTTATTTTAAATTTAATTTAATTAATTTATTTATTTTTACTTTATTTTGCTTTATAATACTGTATTGGTTTTGCCATACATTGACATGAATCAGCCACGGGTGTACATGAGTTCCCAATCTTGAACCCCCCTCCTACCTCCCACCCCATATTATCTCTCTGGATCATCCCCATGCACCAGCCCCAAGCATCCTGTATCCTGTATCAAACATAGACCAGCGATTCGTTTCTTACCTGATAGTATACATGTTTCAATGCCATTCTCCCAAATCACCCCACCCTCTTCCTCTCCCACAGAGTCCAAAAGTCCGTTCTATACATCTGTGTCTCTTTAGCTGTCTCGAATACAGGGTTATCATTACCATCTTTCTAAATTCCATATATATGTGTTAGTATACTGTATTGGTGTTTTTCTTTCTGGCTTACTTCACTCTGTATAATCAGCTCCAGTTTCATCCACCTCATTAGAACCGATTCAAATATGTACTCAGTTGCATTTTTTTTTAACAATTTTTTTTCATTTTGGCAGAAAGATCTAAACATGGAATGATAATAAAATGCTATGAGAGTTGTATGATTTCCTAATAATTTTATTATTTAAAGATAATTCAAACAATTAAAGTTGTGTTTATATATAAATAAAATAAAGAGTTGGAAAAGGCAGTATCTAAGTTTCCTAACATATATAAAGTTTACCAAAAATAATTAAAAGAAAGCAATGAATTTAGCAGCAATTAGTATAAAGATTAAGAGCATGAGCTATGAAATGGAACATCTAATGTTGTTTTACACCTTTCCCTCTTACAAACTGAGCAGTAATGGACATATGCATTTAATTTATTGACATAAAGTTGCTATAGTAGATCTTAATAATCTGATGAAATTAAATTCATACTGTAAAGCAAGATAAGAAAAATATAAGCAACACTTTTCTCTGCCCATTTGAGCTTCATCTATCCCCTCAAATGTACATTATATCTCCATTAAGCGTTAACCAGCTCCCCCCACCTCCCTTGACGTCAAAAAGACCTGCTCAATCATAACGACCTTTTTTTTTCCCCCTTTCTAGCAGTAGCCATGTGACTCCTTAAAAGACAATGTTTCTTTCTCAATCTGTAAGAGGTCACCATGACCCACCCACCACTCACCTTGTACATGCATACATCTCTGAGGAACTTTATGTAAAATGTCAATATATCATTTCTTTTAAAGATAGTGTTGGTGCAGGACAGACTGAGTAAAATGGTGTAGGGAAATACTAGACTGGCTGCACCTAATGGAGGCACTTAAATACTTACCTATGTGGGCTTTCCTGATGGCTCAGCAGGTAAAGAATCTGCCTGCAATGGAGGAGACACAAGAGATGTGAATTCAATCCCTGGGTCAGCAAATTTCTCTGGAGAAGAAAATCGCAACCACTCCAGTGTTCTTCCCTGAAAAGTTCCATGGACAGAGAAGCCTGGTGGGCTACAGCCCATGTAGTCATAAAGAGTCAGACATGACTGAGTGACTAAGCACATAATACTTGTATTCTGTCTATTTTTACAAGATTATTATTTCTTACGTTATTAAATGTGTGACCAAGCCTCCAATAAAAATAATGGCGATTAGGTGACTTGATCAATGCAAAGAAATACAGGAAAACAATAAAATGGGAAAGAGTAGAGATCTCTTCAAGAAAATTAGAGATACCAAGGGACCATTTCATGCAAAGATGGGCACAATAAAGGACAGAAATGGTATGGATCTAACAGAAGAAGAAGATATTAGGAAGAGGTGGCAAGAATACATAGAAGAACTACACAAAAAAGATCCTCATGACCCAGATAACCACGATGGTGTGATCACTCACCTAGAACCAGACATCCTGGAATGTGAAGTCAAGCGGGTCTTAGGAAGCATCTCTATGAACAAAGCTAGTGGAGGTGATGGAATCCCAGTTCATATCCTAGTTCAATTTGAGCTGTTTCAAATTCTAAAAGATGATGCTGTGAAAGTGCTGCACTCCATATGCCAGCAAACTTGGAAAACTCAGCAGTGGCCACAGGACTGGAAAATGTCAGTTTTCATTCCAATCCCAAAAAAGGCAATGCCAAAGAATGTTCAGACTACCACACAATTGCACTCATCTCACACACTACTTGAACAAAGTAATGCTCAAAATTCTCCAAGCCAGGCTTTACCAACAGGTGAACAATGAACTTTCAGATGTTCAACTGGTTTTAGAAAAGCTAGAGGAACCAGAGATCAAATTGCCAAAATCTTCTGAATCAGCAAAAAAGCAAGTGCATTCCAGAAAAATATCTTCTGCTTTACTGACTACAACAAAGCTTTTGACTATGTGGACCACAACTAACTGTGGAAAATTCTTCTAGAGATGGGAATACCAGACTACCTTACCTGCCTCCTGAGAAGTCTGCATGCAAGTCAAGAAACAACAGTTAGAACTGTACGTGGAACAACAGACTGGTTCCAAATTGGGAAGGCAGTATGTCAAAGCTGTATACTGTCATCTTGGTTATTTAACTTGTATGCAGAGTACATCATGTGAAATGCCAGACTGGATGAAGCACAAGCTGGAATCAAGATTGCCAGGAGAAATATCAATAACCTCAGATATGCAGATGACAGCACCCTTATGGCAGAAAGTGAACAAGAACTAAAGAGCCTCTTGATGAAAGTGAAAGAGGAGAGTGAAAAAGTTGGCTTAAAATTCAACATTTGGAAAACTAGGATAATGGTATCTGGTCCCATCACTTCATGGGAAATAGATGGGGAAACAGTGGAAACAGTGACAGACTTTACTCTTTTGGGCTCCAAAATCACTGCAGATGCTGACTTAAAACATGAAATTAAAAGAAGTTTGCTCATTGGTAGAAGAGCTATGACCAGCCTAGACAGCATATTAAAAAGCAGAGACATAGGTCCATCTAGTCAAAGCTATGGGTTTTTTTTTCAGTAGTTATGTATGGATATGAGAATTGGACTATAAAGAAAGCTGAGCACCAAAGAATTGATGCTTTTGAAGTGTGGTGTTGGAGAAGACTCTTGAGAGTCCCTTGGACTGCAAAGAGAACAAACCAGTCCATCCTAAAGGAAATAAGTCCTGAATATTCATTGGGAGGACTGATGCTGAAGCTGAAACTCCAATACTTTGACCACCTGATGTGAAGAACTGACTCATTGAAAAAGGCCCCGATGCTGGGAAAGATTGAAGGCAGAAAGAGAAGGGGATGACAGAGGATGAGATGATTGGATGGCATCACTGACTCGATGGACATGAGTTTGAGCCAACTCCAGGAATTGATGATGGACAGGGAAACCTGGTGTGCTGCAATCTATGGGGTCAAAAATAGTTGGACACAATTGAACTGAACTGAATTGAGGTGATTTGAAACGATGGACCAAATGTGTAGATTTATAAGATCAAATGATTAGAACAGTGTAACTCAAGATATGAGAGGAAGCATCAAGAGGGAGCCATAATAGACAATAAGATAGGCAGTCCAGAGGTTTCTGGCTACTGTTAGTGAAAGTGAAAGTCGCTCAGTCATGTCTGACTCTTTGCAACCCCATGGACCATACAGCCTATGGAATTCCCCATGCTAGAATACTGGAGTGAGTCACTTTTCCCTTCCCCAGGGGATCTTCTCAACCCAGGGATCAAACCCAGGTCTGGCGCATTGCAGGCAAATTCTTTACCGGCTGAGCTACCAGGAAAGCCCTTGGCTACTGTTCATAGGGTGTAACTCAGTAATTGCATATGGAGTGATGTGTCAACAAAATCCTCACCAGCCTAGTAATGAACACTCCTAGTGCCCAGGATAAATTGGTCACAAAGTATTTCCCAAACCTTGGTTAAAATTGAGACCAAAATGGAAGGGCTTATAAAATAAAAACTTGCCCACCATGCAATTTACAAGAATCAAGTCATTAGCTATTGTAGTTGCTGACCTACAATACACCCTGGAAAAAATACAGGGCAAAGATCAAAATGAAGCATTTTGTACTCTAGGAAAACTGGCGGAATTAGCTCTCAGATAGGTACTTTCACTAGAACATGTTGTGAACCCGGTTTCTTACATCTTCCCATACTTAGAAAAGCACTAAGATATTTATTTCCTATGAACAGCAGTAATCTATCAAGATGTGTGCTTGATTTCAGGTATCCCTTTGCAAAATAACATATATACTGGTGTCCACCCTTACCTATTTGGAACAATCCTCAGAGCTTAATGAAAGACTGTCTCCCAGGTTATAATCCTCAGATTGACTCAATTAAAACTTTCCTTTTCTTTCTCAGATTAACTATTGGTTAATTTTTTTCACCAACAAACCCATTTAGTGTCCATTACCATGCTCCTCCCTCATTTCAGTTGTCTATTTCTTTTTATCTTGGCTGTTAGGTAGATTTTTATTGACTTTGTTGTTCATTTCAAAGAAACAGCTTTTGGTTTCATTAATTTATCTATTCTATTATCTTTTATTGACTTTAATCTTGTTTTTATTTATTTTTTTCTCCCATCTAATTATATTGCTTATAATTTGATCTTCTATTTCTAATTTCTTAGGATGGTAACTTAGATGATTGATTTTATAGCTTTTTTCTAATATAAACTTAAATTTGTTGTAAAATATTGCAAGCTATAATTTTCAATAAGATGCATTTTAATTTTTATTTTATTCAGAATATTTTTAAAATTCCCATGCTGTTTCTTTTTCTATCTAATTTATTTAAAAGTATTTTTATTGTAGTATAATTGACATACACCCACTGAATAAGATTAAGGTGTACACAGCACAATGACATAGAAGTGTTATTTAATATATGAATACTCATTGATTTTCCAAATATTTTAATTGAGTTAGTTTTATTTCATTAAGCTCAGAGAACATGTTCTGTGCAATATTAAACTTTAATTGATTCTTATTTTATGACGCTGGTTGTTATCTATCTAGGCCCACATACTATGTGCACTTAAAAATATGTATTCTGCAGTTGATGACTCTTCCATATATATATTAACACAAGTTCATTGATGATGTTAACTCTTCTATACACCTATTGTCTATATATTCTTCCAACTATTGAGAAATGTTGAAATCCCTACTGAAAATTCAAGCTTTTGTTTGTTGTGTTTTCAAAAGTATCATTTTTCTACTTTATGTACTTTGAAACTCTGTTATGAAGTTTATAAATAAATATTTTTGATTATTATATCCTTTGATTAAGAATTAATCCCATATTATTATGAAATTCCACTCCATACGTTTAATAATATTTTAGTCTGTTATTTTTTCTGATATTGGTATAGTTATCCATATTTATTATGATTAACTTTGACTGTCACATCATTTTTCTGTTTACTTTTAACCTATCTTGGCCTTTAATTAAAATGGAATTACTTATGACAGCAAGTAGTTGGATTTTGTTTATAAATCCTGTTTGAAAACATCTGTCTTCTAGCTGGAGATTTATTCCATTTATACTTAATATTAGTATCACATGGTTAGATTTTTATATGCTATTTGGTTGCTTTTTCTGCTGCTTGATTTTCCATTAGTCTTTACTTGTTTTCTTTAGATTTATAATTAGATGTATTTTAATAGTCTTTTATTGCCAATATTACCTATTAAAATCCCTCTTTTTAAAAAATCTTTGTGGTTGCTCTTGGGTTAATAATTTCACCATATTATAATCTACCTTCAAATAATAACATACCTATTCACATATCATGCAAGTACCATACAGCTTTAAATATCTATTTACCCCTCCCATCTTTGTATAATTTGTATCTTATATTTTTGCTCTACTTTTAGTTCTACACATTTAACATAAATAGTACATTGTTATTATTTTGCTTTAAACTGCCATTTGAGTCTTAAAATTTTTTAAATTAAAAAAAATCTCCTTTATCCTTCCCCACAAAATTGCTATTTTGGAGCATTTTTTTCCAGGACTCCATCTGGTGTTATTTTTCTTTTGCACAAGACACTTCCTTTAACATTTTCCATAATGTAGTTTTATTGGCACTAAATTTTCTTATAGTTTTACCAAAATGTTTGGATTGGCTAAAGTTCTTATTTAGTAGCTGCCCCCTGCCCCAAAACCTTGCATGTCCAATACTATTCAACTATCATATTGGTTTTGAGGACTATTAAGCTTGTCCTTGGCTCACACTTTATTTTTTACTTTTTAAATTTATTTTTTATTTTTTTAAATTTAAATTTATTTATTTTAAATGGAGGCTAATTATTTTACAATATTGTATTGGTTTTGCCATACAGCAACATGAATCTGCTGCGGGTGTAAACGTGTTCCCCATCCTGAACCGCCCTCCCACCTCCCTCCCCATACCATCCCTCTGGGTCATCCCAGTGCACCAGCCCCAAGAATCCTGTATCCTGCATCAAACCTGGACTGGTGATTCGTTTCATATATGATATTAAACATGTTTCAATGCCATTCTCCGAAATCATATTGTGCATATGTGCCACAGCTTTCTTATCCATTCATCTGCTGATGGACATCAGGGTTGCTTCCATGTCCTGGCTATTATAAACAGTGCTGCAATGAACACTGGGGTACACGTGTCTCTTTCAATTCTGGTTTCCTCGGTGTGTATGCCCAGCAGTGGGATTGCTGGGTCATAAGGCAGTTCTATTTCCAGTTTTTTAAGGAATCTCCACACTGTTCTCTATAGTGGCTGTACTAGTTTTACTCAGCCATTAAAAAGCATACATTTGAATCAGTTCTAATGAGGTGGATGAAACTGGAGCCTATTATACAGAGTGAAGTAAGCCAGAAAGAAAAACACAAATACAGTATAGTAACGCATATATATGGAATTTAGAAAGATGGTAATGATAACCCTGTATGCGAGACAGCAAAAGAGACACAGATATATAGAACAGTCTGTGGGAGAGGGAGAGGGTGGGATGATTTGGGAGAATGGCACTGAAACATGTATAATATCATATATGAAACGAATCACCAGTCCAGGTTCAGTGCATGATACTGGATGCTTGGGGCTGGTGCACTGGGATGACCCAGAGGGATGGTACAGGGAGGGAGGAGGGGGGGGGTTCAGGATGGGGAACACGTGTATACCTGTGGCAGATTCATGTTGATGTATGGCAAAACCAATACAATATTGTAAAGTAGTTAACCTCCAATTAAAATAAATAAATTTATATTAAAAAATAAAAGTTACATTAAAAAAAAAAAAAAACTGGAAAAGGAAATGGCAACCCACTCCAGCATTCTTGCATGAAGAATCCCATGGACAGAAGAGCCTGGCAGGCTACACAGTCCATTGGGTCACAAAGAATCGGACATGAGTGAAGGATTTAGCATGCATGGATGCAGAGTCTTGCCAACATTTTAATTTGCACATTTTTTTTCATAATTTTCCACAAACATGAGGGAGAAATGTTGACTTTGAACATTTTATGTGCATATTAGGATATCTTTAAATATTTGTATCAACATGTGAATTTATTTACATTGTTCTCCTACAAAATAAGACAATAAAGTTTAAATAGTTTTAGGCACTACAGATCCATGGGTTCTACATCTACCGATTCAACCGAGAGTCTAATAATCACTCATAGAATCTTTGCAGATTAGAGCATTCATGGGTTTTGAAATCCACAGGGACATCCAGGAATGAATCCCTTGAGGATATAGAAGAATGACTTTAATCTCAAAAACACTTGGAACTCCTCACTGTATTTTTATTGACTTTTTCACCTTTATCTTCTCATCTTATGTTTTTTGGAAAAAGTTTCCAGTAACTGCATTAAGCAGCAATAAAATCCCAGCAATTTACAGAACTGAGTTAAGTACTAAATCTAAAGTCCAGAATCCTTCTACCTCAGTCACAAGTACTGAACTTTGTCTTCTTGTATTGTACTGTTTTTTAGGCATATTTAAGGCTTGACTATAGAGTGTTACTGTAAAGTTATGGGAGCTTTTTCCTTTTGTTTTTAAAATCCCCAGTGTATATACATACGGGCTTTAAGCAGGGGCTCACAAATATGCCTTTGATAGTGTACTAAATCCTAACCACTAGACCACCAGGGAGCATTCGTATATACCCATTTGTGTTTGCTATTCTAGAAAGGCTACTGAATCCAATTTTTCTGGGAAATATTGTTTTCTGTCTCAGAAATATTTGAAGTTGGGGACTGTGGGGAGACATAATGAGGAAGGAAGCCTGTAGGCATCACATCATAAAGCAAGCTAGTTAAGAGAAATATATTTGAGAGTCCCGGCTTCAAAACCCCTATGTGGGAATAATTTATGTGCTAATATAAACTCTAATTGCCATAAACAAAATCAGCATAATTTGAAGATATTTAAAAACATCTGCACAAAAATACTTTATATATTTTTAATAACTTTAAACTTTTTCTTCTTTCCTTTTTTGGATGTTCACATATCCCCTCTGAAAACATGTATCCCATTGAAGGCATATTTCAAACTTAAATTTGTTTTTTTCCACGGGATTTGAAAGCTATAGCAATGACTGGGTCATAAATTTTGCCTGGTGATTGGATTCATCTTGTTTCCATGGTGATTAGCATGGAACCCATTTGCCAGCCTATTAAATATAACTTACACTCAGTTACTGGAACTGGAGTCAGATTTTTGGTTAACTGTAGTTCTGCTGAAAAAAACTTAAAGAACTTACTAAAAGATCTTAGGCCCTAGTAAGCCTTGGCTTGTTGAGACTCTTAATGATAGTATTTCTTCTTTTTGTCATTTTTCAGTCACTCAGTCATGTCTGAGTCTTTGCAATGCCATGGACTGTAGCCTGCCAGACTCCTCTAGCTATATGCTTTCCCAGGCAAGAAAAGTGGATGCATTGTCATTTGTTTCTCCAGGATTGCAGGTGGATTCTTTACCTCTCACCCACGGGGGAAGGTCTATCTCACCACCTCCTCACTGCACACATCAACCTCTTCAGTTGTGATAATGGATTATGCAGCAAGGCTCACAGGTTGACAACCAAGATAGATAAGTAACCATGAACCTTTATTTCCCTGCTCACCTCCCTTAAATTCCTGGTCCACCAGGTTCTCTCTGTTTTCTTTAAGGCAAAACTTTGAGGTAGTTGTGCTTTCTACTTCTACTTAGGAGTTGCTATTTGTAAGTTACTATTTGTATTCATAAGAAACGATTAAATGTCCACTTGGCTCAGAATACTTTTTTCCAATATTCAGAGAAAAATCAGACAAAACGGGGCGTAAAAGTTTGGCATGGTCAATTCAAGTTTATCAGAATAAGAATAAAATTTCTGTTTATATCTAGTGAAGCTGGAGGGGGAACTTTGAACTAATTGGGGTAGGTGAGACCTTGATCCTCAAAAGACATCAATTCCCTAAGAAACCAGCTTTGCTTTGAGGGAAAAATGATTTTCTAGCTTTGGGACAGGAAAGGAAGGATGAGGCAAGAAGGTAATTAGAATTTCTTAACTGAGTGAAATCATGCCATACTGAAGGCATTTGTTTATCTAATTAGACCCTCAAGATTGAAATTCTGTGTACTTCAAAACTTTGCAGCTCCAACTTCAGGATATTCTCCAATGTAGCTCAGACATTTAAAATATAGATATACATCATTTAATTACATCAATGTATAGCATTTTACAGATAAATGTCATAACATTGCATAACAACTGCACAGAATTTTTCCCCCCGCTATATGTGTGTGTGAGTGTATATGTGAGTGTGTGTGTGTGTTAGTCTCTCAGTTGTGTCCAACTCTTTGAACCCCATGAACTGGGACTCATCAGAGTTTTCTGTCCATGGAGTTCTCCAGGCAAGAATACTGGAGTGGGTTGCCATTTCCTTCTCTAGGGGATCTTACTGACCCAAGGATCAGACCTGAATCTCCTGCATTGCAGGAAGATTCTTTACCATTTGAGCCACTAGCACATTTTACTAATTTACTTAATCTTTGTTACACATTCCTTCATCTGCTTAGCTTCCAAAGAAGCACTAGAAATCATCTACTCCAAATAGTATTCATGTTACAAAAGATAAAGTTGAACTTCACGGTGGTACTTACTTGCCCAAGGGTACAGAGGGAATTAGTCATGGAGCTGAGAAAAATACAGGAGTCTCCTGAGGTCTTGTTCTGTAGTATCTACAATCTTGTATTTGTTGTTTTAATTCTGGGTTAAATGGGCTTCCCTGGTAGCTCAGCTGGTAAAGAATCTGCCTGCAGTGCAGGAGACCCTAGTTCGATCCCAGAGTTGGAAAGATCCCCTGGAGGAGGGCATGGCAACCCATATCAGTATTCTTGCCTGGAGAATCCCATGGACAGAGGAGCCTGGCCAGCTACAGTCCATGGGGTCGCAAAGAGTCAGACACGACTAAGCACAGCACAGCACAGTAAGGAAGCAGAGCTGGGAAGAGAATGAAGCATGAAATAGTGTTTATTTCACTGTGGGAGTGTTCTGTAGAAGATACAAATACATTTCTTGAAATTTAAACATAAGAAATAGTCCTACCCACCCACCCCCCACTCAACTATTTGCTTTTCCCGTTCATTCTCTTGTTCTTTATGTTTTGAAAAAAGAGCTTACATTTCCCATTAGAAGCGGTCAAATTTGTTAGAAGTTCCTGTAGTTTTGCAGGCTTCACTCAAATTAAAAGTAATAGGTCCTGAAGGTAAAGACTTCGGGACACAGAATGTCTTTTGCCTTCATTTTAAAAGAATTTCCCATGAACAATTCAAAACAGGAGACTTTATTTGGGGGAGCAACCCATAAAGCAAGGAGAATTTCATGCCCAGAATCACAAGTATATTTTATATTTCTCTTTGCTTCCTTTACACTCTATGGTTTTCCGTGTAATTTAGTGATTTATGTGGCATATCAGTTTGGCTGGTGGTAGTGGTGAGCCCTGGATATAGGTAAGAAGGTGATGAGAGAACACAGAGAATGTAAACACTAATGAAACTGATTATAATCAGTCTGATTTTAATTAACACCATGAACTGGCAATTTTGAACAATTATGGTGATGAAATACCCTTCTGTTCCAGGATGGACAGATCCCACCATCTGTACTCACGTCAACACACCACTGCCTGAGAAAGAATTGATATCGCTTCAATCACTTTGGCCATTTGGAACTTAAAATAAATTCATTAGGGGAGCTCCTGGGACCTGGATTCTCCCACTTATAAATGTTTGTTTTTGCAGCCTTCATAACTCAAGATAAGTTTAACTAGACACAGAATCCTTTAGTCACACTTTCTTTCCCATGTCAATACATTGCTTTCTGGAATAGAGAGATACGTCCCTTCCTCATCATCTGTGGCCTCTGTGGCCCTCTTTACATCGGGCTTCCCTGGTGTTCAGATGATAAAGAATCTGCCTGCAATGTGGGAGACCTGGGTTCAAGCCCTGAGTTGGGAAGATCCCCTGGAGAAGGGAATGGCTTCCCACTCTAGTTTTCTGGCCTGGAGAACTCCAGGGTAGCAAAGGGTCAGACATGACTGAGTGATTTTCACTTTCACTTAGAGCCTGATGCCAGTCTGAACTTCTTGGCATTATTGGTTGGATATCTGATTAATTTTTGTATTTGGAAAGTGGGTAACTTTTGTATTTATGCTTTTCAATTAATAGATTATTTTTTTTAGCAGTTTTAGGCTTTCAGGGAAATTGAAAGAACCATTTCCGTATCTCTACTCACTCTGACCCTTCTCCTGTTCCCCACTATTACTAACATCTTGCATTTGGATATGCCATTTATTATAATTGGTAAGTAAATATTCATAGATTCTTGTTACATTGATGTCCATAACTTACATGAGGCTTCATGTTTTGAACTGTACACTCTCTGGGTATCAACAAATGTATAGCAGGTATCCACCATTCACAGAGAATGGTTTTGCTGCCCTAAAAACTCTCTTTTGTTATTTCTGTTTAATTCTCCCTTCTCCCCCACCAGTGATGTTTTTACTCTCTCCATAATTTTGTCTGTATGTAGCTGTTTTGGAATGGTTTCTTTCACTTAGTAATTTGCCTTTAAGATTCCCCTTGGTCTTTTCATAGCTTGATAACTCATACATCTTTTTAACACTGAATAATATTCCATTGTCTGGATGTACCACCGTCTATCAATTCATTTATCCAAAGACATCTTGGCTGCTTCCAGATTTTTGGCAATTATGAATAAAGCTACTGTAAGCATCCATGTGCAGGTGTTCACATAGACATAAACTTTCAACTTTTCAATTTTCATCTTTCAAATTTTCAATTTCAGTGAGATTACTAGATAACATAATATGAATATATTTTGTTTTGTAAGAAAGCACCAAGTTATCTTCCAAAGTGGCTGTGCCATTTTGCATTCCCACCAACAATGAACCAGAGGTTCTATTTCTCCACATCCTTGTCAGCATTTGGTGTTGTTAGTGTTTTGGATTTTAGCCATGCTAATCAATAGGTAATGGTATCTCATTGTTATTTTAATTTTCAGTTCCCTAGTGATATATAACATTGAACACAGTTGAATATAATGACTTTCCATCAGTTTGTCTTTTTAGAAAAAGTATGTGTTTAGAATTTTTGTCCATTTCTGAAGTGGGTTGTTTCCGTGTTAACTTTTTAAGAGTTCTTTGTTTACTTGAATACCAGTCCTTTAACAAATATGTGCTTTGCAAATTTTTCTCTGAGTCTGTGGGTTGTATTTTCATTCCCTTAACAGTGTCTTTTGCAGAGCAGAATTTTTAATGTTAAAGAAGTTTAACTTTTAATTAAAAGAAAAAAAAAAACTTTTTTTTCCTTCCTGCATTTTGCTTTCAGTCAGTTCAGTTCAGTCGCTCAGTCATGTCTGACTTTGCGATCCCATGGACTGCAGCCTGCCAGGTTCCTCTGTCCATGGGATTCTCCAGGCAAGAATACTGGAGTGGGTTGCCATTCTCTCTGAAGGGGATCTTCCCGACCCAGGGATCAAACCCTCCCTCATTGCAGGCAGATTCTTTACCATCTGAGCCACAGGAAAACCCAAAGGAGTTCTAGAGCTCCCTAGTGTTGTTTTCACTGAAGGATCAAAAAAGGGGGAAAAAAGAGTACTTATTACTTTCTGAGATCTATCTTATCTGCTTCTTCCCTCACTTTTATCTATATCTTCTGTTATCTTTGTTTTGGATATTTTATATACCATTTTTTCCCTTTCAATTAGACTTTATTCTGGAAGAAAGATTTCTAGTTTCTAAAATGATTGGCACTCAGACTACTTTCAGAATTGACTAAGACTCCCTTGCATTTTGTTTACCAATGGCACTCAGACTACTTTCAGAATTGACCAAGACTCCCTTGCATTTTGTTTACCAACTGGATTCTCCTTGAAACCCCTCTTATTTTTGGTTGCTGTTCTCAGAGATGTATGTGTGGTCACTAGAATAGGGCTTCTCTTCCCTGTCCATTAGTTACTTCTACGCATTTATCCTGCTTCCTAGTACATGTAGACACACAGCCCATGGATCTTTACCTGCCTTGCTTTGCTCCTATCTACCCATATGCTCTACAAAGTTGTAGCCACCATCTTTGAGCTTTTAATTATACCTATTTTTATTGGAGGATTAGGGGTATCGGAAACTATGTTGCTGTTGCCACCACATTCCCAGAATTCATTCATGCTGTGCCAATTTGCTTCGGTCAATACTGCACAACCCTATGGACCCTATGGCGGCCCACGAGGCTCCTCTCTCCATGGGATTCTTTAGGAAGGAATACTGGGGAATACTGCCATTCCCTCCTCCAGGGGATCTTCCCAACCCAAGGATTCAACCCATATCTCTAATGTCTCCTGAATTGGCAGGCAGGTTCCTTACCACTAGCACTATATGGGAAGCCCAGAATTCATTCATAGACTTTGTAATATTCTCTTAACATTCCTGTGGCTCAGATCGTATCACTCTCTCATTACTTACTACTCTTCTCAGTATGTGGCATTTATTCATTCACTCTTTAAAAAAAAGAAAGCAACTTTTTATTTTATATTGGAATATAGCCAATTAACAATGTTGTAATAGTTTCAAGTGGACAGAAAAGGGATTCAACCACACAGGTACATTATCCATTCTCTCATAAACTCCCCTCCCACCCAGGTTGCCACATAACATGGAGTCTTCATTCATTCTTTCAATAAATATTTATTATGTGCCAAGCATTTGGCAGGGCAGGGGATGGGGTGGCGCACAGATTTAGCAGAGAGCAAAACTCTTAAAACTTACATTGTAATTGTGAGAGATTAAAAAAAAAGAAAATAAACAAGCAATTGTATTATATGCCAGAAAATGATAAGTGTCATGGTGAAAAATAAATAAAATTGAGTATGCAGAATTAAGAGCACAGGGAGAAAGAAAGCTCATTATTTTAAATAGGGAGGTAGAACAGATCTCTGTGATAGTTTTTCATTTAAACAGAGACTTGAAAACACTGAGAGAATGAGATTCATGGCTCCCTGGATGCACAATGAGTGAAATTTTCAAACAGAGGAACTAGTGAGCCAAAATTCCCTAAGGCTAGTGCATTCCTGAAGAACAATAAAACATCAAAATATCCAGTATGCATAAAGAGGAGTGAGTGAGAGTTGGATGTAGGGAAAAGCCCTAGATGTCAATGTGCAAATCCCTCTGGATCTCATAGGTCCTTACAAGGATTTTGGATTCTGTTCTTTGTCAGATGGGAAGTTTTGTGCAGATTAATACCACGGTTCTGCAGATATACTTTAAAAGGATTACCAGTTTGGGAGAGGATAAACTTAGGAAAGCAAAGGCAGAAGCAATGTGGAGCAAAGACCAGTTATCAACCCTTAACAATATTCTAGGAGAGAGGTTGTAAAGTATGGATAAGGGAGGAATGAGAACTAGAAGAGATGGTAACAAATGATGAGAATCTAGATATATTTTGAACTTCAAGGTGGCCTTGATCTGAGCAAACACAGCTGAGTGTTGTACCTTTATATTCAAATCTCATATGGAAGTCCTCAGGCAGTTCATATGAGTGCCAGACACATAATTGCCAGTCCTTGTTTTCACATCCATTGAAATCACTCCAAATTAAAAAAAAATGTTATCTTTATCTTGTATTGTTCAGAATAACTTTAAAAGATAAATGAATAACCATCCTAGCAACTCTTCTCATACTTTTCCTTTTCTCTCAAACATTATTGCTTGCAAAGCTCAGAAGTCTCTAATTTTTCAGCTCTCTAAAAACTCCTTCTCCATTCTCAGCTCAAGTAGGTTCTCTTTTTCTTTTCCATCTACCCTGTCAACACTTTACTGCAATATAGATACAGCTTCTTTCACCAGGTCCTTTTTTTTCTCTTTAGTCTTTTTACCTTGAAGTGAAGTGAAAGTGGCTCGGTTGTATCCGACTCTGCGACCCCACGGACTGCAGCTCAGCAGGTTCCTCTGTCCATGGAATTCTCCAGGCAAAAATACTGGAATGGGTAGCCATCCCCTTCTCCAGGGTGTCGTCCCAATTTACAGATGGAATCCCGGTCTCTAGCATTGAAGGTGGGTTCTTTACCATCTGAGCCACCAGGGAAGCCTCTTTTAACCTTATGGACCTCTTTTCTGCTGGTCATGCATTTCTGCAGCAAACAGAATGCACACTCTTGCAAGATTCACATCTGGAGGTAGGAGAGAGGAAAAGAGATGTACAGAGGAAAATCTTTCTCTGTCCTTCTGCTCAGTCATGTCCAACTCTTTGTGACCCCAGGGACTGTAGCCTGCCAGGCTCCTCTGTCCATGGGATTTTCCAGGCAAAATTCTGGAGTGGGTTGCCATTTTCTTCTCCAGGGGATCTTCCCGACCCAAGGATTGAACTCGCATCTCCTGCAATGGCAAGTAGATTCTTCTACCCACTGAGCCATCTAGGAAGCACAGAGGAAAATAAGGGGCAGCAAATGATCAAAACTCCCCTTTACTTAAAACAGTGGCTGGAGATATAGTTGGAATGTTACATATTGATCATTTCCCCTTTTCATTTCCTTTTTCATTCATCTGATCACAGTCTTTCTGTGTAGCATGATGGAATAATTTGTGGCAGTCTAACAACTTGAGAAATCAAAAGCCATTTCTGTTCCCTCAAAACCACTCCATATATAGACTTCTGGGAAAAAAGTGACATTCTAAAGTGACATATACAGGCCAAAAACACTGTATGAGATGTTTTAAAACATTGGGAGTTATGTCTAACTGTAAAGTAATGACATCCCTGTAGTCTTCTCATTCTGGTCCCACCAGCCATGTACTAACTGTGTTTTCAATAAGCTCCAAGATGAGGGGACAGATAGTTTTAGGAGAAGAACAAGGGGGAATAGGGTTGCATTTTTGGACTTTAGAACCTCTCAGGCCAAATGTTAGGGGGGACAAAAATTTTGAGAAACATGATTTGATTCTTCCTGAAGGCAGGAATCTTCAGTAGAGAATTCTACTTTTCTCTGGTAAAATTTTGAAGACAGGGAGCACCGTTAAGTATTTCATGATAAGATCTGAGAAAAATGTAGCAATGTTTTCCTATGGAAGAGATGTTGAGAGCTGCTTTACGAAATGTCTGCAGAAAGGAAAGAAGAAGCCAGTGTTCCAACCGAAGGCCTAGTGGAGGAGAAAAGTAAAATTTACTGTGAAAGGACTGTGCCTTGCACCATAGATGGATGTCAACTAAGACCTTTGCTGAAAGTAGATGCCCAGGAATCACCCATGACACTTCAGCTCCTTCTGCCAAAGCTTATCCAAATGCCTAGCTGCATTTATACACTCCTAGCTATAAAGAGGTTATGAAAGGCAATTTCTAGATGGACAATTGGCATACCTGTTAAATACCTGAGTTCTATTTCTTAAGGAATAAGAGAACATTAGATACTAATGGGAATTTCAGCTATATCCCCCACAGATGGGATCAGGCAGAGAGAACGAGGTATATCTGGAGTACACTTATTTATACGGTTTAACTCAGATCAATTGTGAATTCAGAATCATAAGTTATGTTTAGTTTAAGAATAAATTAACTAACATTTTTGTACACATGTGTAGCATATTTGAAATAGAGTCCTGGATGCAGCTTCGTGTGCTGTGTACTCAGTCACTCAGTTGTGTCTGACTCCATGGACTGCAGCCCGCCAGGCTCCTCTGTCCATAGGATTCTCCAGGCAAGAATACTGGAGTGGGTTGGCATTTCCTACTTCATGGGCTCTTCCTGACCCAGGGATCAAATCCATTTCTCTTGTGTCTCCTACATTGTCAGGCAGATTCTTTAACACTAGCACCTCCTAGGAAGCCCAGATACAGCTTTAACAGGATATACAGTCTGGTCCAGGGATGTGAAAAGTTTTAACACCAGTGCATCTCTAAAGTTTCTCTTTTAGAGAGGGAAAGATAAATTTCTGCCATTTTTATAGAATTCCTGAGGTCATGTAAGCAAGTATCCAGCTACAGTTCTTACAAAGTCATTGGAAGTGCTCTGGAAAGAATCTGAATGTGTCCACAAGCGAGGTGCAAACATAATGGCATTGCTAAGGGACTGTGAAAGAGGAGGAAGGCTAAATGGAATGGAAGAAGAGAAAGTGGAGCTTTCTGTGGATAATTTCCTGCATTAGTCTGGTAATATAGCTAGGTAAAGCCATATACTTTGAATGTTTAAAAAGATGATTGTTTCAAATGTAGAGTAAGTATGTACTTGAACCTGATCAAACCCACATCTTAAAAAGCCCCATGGGGGAAAAAGAAAAACTTACTTTGCATCATCTCAGGCTGCTATGTTTAATTTTCTTTGCTCCTTCTCATTGTGAAAATTCTCTGTGAAAGGGCTGAATCCTTACAAAGAAAGATGTGTTCTTTCTAGTCAGAGAGAAAGGTGAGCAAAAGATGTAAGAAACAGATAATGTGAGCACTTCACAAAAGTGGCAGTAGAAGACACATGTCCTGGGCCATCAGAAAGTAAACGTGAGTCAATTCTTTCACGTATGAATTAGTGACAGCATTAAATCCCAGAGCTGCCTGTAGAAACAAGAGCAAGAGAAGAAGCTGGACAACCCTCTAAATCATCACAAACTTTACATTGAATTAATACTTTGTGACAAATAAATTCAAGGGATTAGATCTGCTACAGTGACTGAAGACCTATGGACAGCTGTTCAAGACATTGTAAAGGGGGAAGTGACCAAGACCATCCCCAAGAAAAAGAAATACAAAAAGGCAAACTGGCTGTGTGGGGAGGCCTTACAAATGGCTGTGAAAAGAAGAGAAGTGAAAGGCAAAGGAGAAAAGGAAAGATACAGCCATTTGAATGCAGAGTTCCAAAGAAAAGCAACGAGAGATAAGAAAGATTTCCTCAGTGATCAATGCAAAGAAATAGAGGAAAACAACAGAATGGGAAAGACTAGAGATCTCTTCAAGAAAATTAGAGATACCAAGGGAACTTTACATGCAAAGGTGGACTCAATAAAGGACAGAAATGGTATGGACCTAACAGAAGCAGAAGATATTAAGAAGACGTGGCAAGAATACACAAAAGAACTATACAAAAAAGATCTCCATGACCCAGGTGATCACGATGGTGTGATCACTCACCTAAACACATACTGGAATGTGAAGTCAAGTGGGCCTTAGGAAGCATCACTACAAACAAAGCTAGTGGAGGAGATGGCATTCCAGTTGATCTATTTCAAATCCTAAAAGATGATGCTATGAAAGTGCTGCACTCCGTATGCCAGCAAATTTGAAAAACTTAGCAGTGGCCACAGGACTGGAAAAGGTCAGTTTTCATTCCAATCCCAAAGAAAGGCAATATCAAAGAAAGGAATGCTCAAACTACCGCACAAATGCCCTCATCCCACACGCTAGTAAAGTAATGCTCAAAATTCTCCAAGCCAGGCTTCAGCAATATATGAACTGTGAACTTCCGCATGTTCAAGCTGGATTTAGAAAAAGCAGAGAAACCAAAGATAAAATTGCCAGCATCTGTTGGATCATCAAAAAAAGCAAGAGAGTTCCAGAAAAACCACTACTTCTGTTTTATTGACTATGCCAAAGCCTTTGAACGAGTGAATCACGACAAACTGTGGAAAATTCTTTTTTTTTTTTTGGAAAATTCTTAAAGAGATGGGAATAGCAGACGACCTTACCTGCCTCCTGAGAGATGTGTATGCAGGTCAAGAAGTAACAGAACTGGACATGGAACAACAGAGGGGTTCCAAATTGGCAAAGGAGTTCATCAAGGCTGTATATTGTCACCCTGCTTATCTAACTTTTATGCAGAGTACATCATGAGAAATGCTGGACTGGAAGAAACACAAGCTGGAATAAAGATGGCTGGGAGAAATATCAATAACCTCAGATATGCAGATGACACCACCCTTATGGCAGAAAGTGAAGGAGACTTAAAGAGCCTCTTGATGAAAGTGAAAGAGGAGAGTGAAAATGTTGGCTTAAAGCTCAGCATTCAGAAAACTAAGATCATGGCATCCAATCCTATCACTTCATGGCAAATAGATGGGGAAACAGTGGAAACAGTGGCTGATTTTATTTTTCTGGGCTCCAGAATCAATGCAGATGGTGATTGCATCCATGAAATTAAAAGATGCTTGCTCCTTGGAATAAAAGTTATGACTGACTTAGGCAGCATATTAAAAAGCAGAGACATTACTTTACCAACAAAGTCTGTCTAGTCAAAGCTATGGTTTTTCCAGTAGTCATGGATGTGAGAATTGGACTATAAAGAAAGCTGAGCACGGAAGAATTGATGCTTTTGAACTGTGGTGTTGGAGAAGACTCTTGAGAATCCCTTGGACTGCAAGGAGATTCAACCAGTCCATCCTAAAGGAAATCAGCCTGTAATATTCATTGGAAGAACTGATGTTGAAGCTGAAAGTCCAATACTTTGGCAACCTGATGTGAAGAAGTGACTCGTTGGAGAAGACCCTGATGCTGGGAAAGGTTGAAGGCAGGAGGAGAAGGGGATGACAGAGAATCTGATGATTGTATGGCATCACTGACTTAAAGGACTTGAGTTTGAGTAATAAACTCTGGGAGTTGGTGATGGACAGGGAGGCCTGGCGTGCTGCAGTCCATGGGGTTGCAAAGAGTTGGACACAACTGAGCAACTGAACTGGTGATGAATACCTTGTGACTTGATATGCAGAGGTTTCTTTAAAAAAAACAAAACTTAAAAAAAAAAAATTCTGAGCTGGGAAATTGAGTCCTGATGTAAATACTCTGCCTTGCAAATTTACCAGGGTTTTAGTTCTGTCCAAAATGTCATTCTGCCATCTCTCGGAGATTGTATTCATTTACACAGTCGCATCCATATTTACATCACAGGAATCAGGAAGGAGCTTTGTAGCTACATATTTTATTGTGGAAAATGAGGGAAAGAAACTCAGACACAACTAGAAATCTCTCTAGATGTAAATATCCAGCCATAAAAAAGAGAAAATAAACTAGTATCTATATAGACTAGTAGGGTAAACTAGTCTATATCCATATATAAAAGAAGACTATCATGAAAAAATTATATTTTATTGTTAATGGAATAAATAAAAGATAAAATAGAATTATGCAACATAAGAACTCAAATAGAATGTTGGCGAAGGTAAGTGAAGACAGAGAAAGAGAGAGAGCAAGAGAGGGAGAGGGAAGTGAAAGTGTTGGTCACTCAGTCATGTCCAGCTCTTTACATGAACTGCAGCCCGCCAGGCTCCTCTGTCCATGGAATTTCCCAGGCAAGAATTCTGGACTGTGTTGCCTTTCCCTTCTCCATGGGATCCTCCGAACCCAGGGATAGAAACTGGGTCTCCTGCATTGCAGGCAGATTCTTTACCATCTGAGCCACCAGATTAGAGAAACAGAAATGTAATTGGAAGCTAAATCTGGATAGTATACGTACATAATGCTTAATTCTTGCTGTGAGAATGAAAATGTTACTTTTATACTGAAGCTGATCACTGATCAATGGATGCTTCTTTAAATCTTCTACCTCTGCCTTTCCTCCACAGATTTGTTCAACAAAAAGACATTTTAAATGGAAATGCAAGCCTATTTAAGCATGTCTTCATCATCCTATTTTTTCATTCCTTGGCTCAGGAGTAGTAAAACATGAATATTTCATGTCAATTTTAGGGCAATTTTTACATATAGAATAGCTCCCTTGCCTGATAGCTTGACATCTGTAATTTTGGACATTATAGCAATTAGATGATACTTTTAAAAAAACTCACTAAAATATACATATCCTTTGTGTTGGCTAAAAGTAAATAAATAAGTAAAATGAGAAAGGGAAATGGAAGAGATGTATGAAGATCAAAGTGAAATAAATATGCCTAAGTTAGATCTTAATTAAATTTTACAGCTCTGACTACATTGGCAGGAACTGAAAGATTTAAATGTTCAGGATACATCAATGCATTTGCAGACTTCAAATGCTATTTGCTCTGAACTCACACACATAGTGACCTTACATTATTTTTTTCCCTTGGATTAGGAAGGACATGGTTATCACACTAATAGAAATGTGGTCTGTGAGAGTACCCTAAGTAATAGATAATTCCCATGCGGCCCAAGTGCTTAAGTGAATTTGAAGCATGAGTTCTGCTTGAAAGCCATTTGGATAGAGCAAACCAACCACACACAATTGCTAGGACATTACACAAGGGAAAATGCAGAAAATGAAATTGTTGGCAAAGATAATGATCACGAGTGCAGAGTCTAAGAGCAGAAAGCTTTATGGAATACCGCACTGTCTATTGTGAGCCAGCGAAGAAAAGATGGTTTACATTTGAAACAAAGTGGCAATAGTGTAAGACTCCTTAGTGAATTGGGTAATAAAAGTATAAAGGCTTTTTTTTTATTATTATTATTAAGGTCACCAAAAAGTTATAACCTGAGAAAACGGGCTCAGTGTGCAGAGTTTTAAGCGTTTCAAGGGTGATAAGCCTGTGGTTTAGAATGGCATCTTTTGCACTGGCTAATACTATTGTGCTTTCTCTGAATGTTCCTTTCTTTCACTTAAGAAAGGGGCTGTGGAGAAGATAAAACAGCAGCATCACAGATGTCAAATACCAACAAAAATATAGATGAGATTATAAATTTGAAGACAATACCATAGTTCTCACTATGTCGGAAAATGAAGAATTAAAATACTGAGTTAAAATAGAGAGAGTTAGACTATTACATTCAGAATGTATCCACTCTGAGAATTCCAGTTAAAATAAACTGGTGTGTGAAGTGAAAATTATCTAGCAGGAACGTTCAAAAACAAAGCTCAAAGACTAAGTGATACAAGACATTTGGATTTTACCAAAAATAAGGTAAAATTGTATATCCAGTTCATATCAACTTTCTGAAGTAAAACAATAGCATTTTGGTAGAAAATGGAAAGTAATTGAATACAGAGTTCACAATTCCAGCATAGAAAATGAGAGGGGATTTAAAGGGTAGCATTGAGTTACCATGATTCATAGGAAATAATCTGATAAATAACTTAGTTTGAAAAGATAAAAGACATTAATTCATCACTCTATTTCTAAATTCTATAATCCACAATTAGCTGTAAAATGAATTTTTTGAATCTCAGGTAATTTGATTTATATGTGGAAAAGTGGAAAGGGTTCATCATATGACCTTCTGGCATGATAGGGGATGTTGTGATGCAATATTATTATTATTATTTTTACTTCTGTTAAGGCCCTTGTATTGGGCTGCGGTGGTATAGGCTAATTTCATTTTCCATTCAACATATAGGCCAACTATCTAGTCAAAAACCAAGAGCATGATTCTATCATAATTCTCATATTTTCTTGTTTCCCCATTGTTATTACTTTGATTGATTTCCCATTGAAGTAGAGGCATTTGAGTATAAATTTTGGAGATAGACTCTGGGTTCAGATTCAGAAAAGCTAAAGGGGTATATCTTCCTTCACCACCAAAATCCAATTAAAATGGAAGAGTAAGAGATAATGTACAACTACTAGGAAACTTCTATGGGTACCATTAATGGATGTGAAATAGGGAGAAATCCAAATGATAGAAAAAAGAATTCAGCTGCTGATAAATATGAAATATGTGTATATATTTAGAAAAGCCCTTAAATACAGCATGACCTAAGATAGAGTATCCCGTGGGCCTGTAAGAAAGACTGTGACACAAGATTTCAGAATGGCTATTCCAGAGTCCAGTCTCAAGAAGCCAATCAAACTCAGTGTTTGTCCTACGTAAAGCGATAAACAGGTTTGTAACTGGTGCAGGTCACCTGCTATTTACAACATTAGAAACTGAGGCCAGATTGAAATAGAAGAAGGCACCGGTAATCTATTTCCATAACAATCAAGGAGTGTCTCCTCAATCAGTGTCAAACCCCTGCCAACTCTGAGGGAGATCCTGTCCAGCTTCACAGGCTGGGCTGCTTACAACCACCAGCTGGCTGGATCACCAGCTAACACTGAGTATTCTATCATTTGAGGAAACATATCCCACTTGCCAATACTGGTTTAGACATGCATCTTCCCAAGTGTCTCTAGTGGAAGTGCCAAAGAACTCGCCTGCCAATGCAGGAGCCACACGAGATACAGGTTTGATCCCTGGGTTGGGAAGATCCTCTGGAAGAGAGCATGTCAACCCACTCCAGTATTCTTGCCTGGTGAATCCCATGGATGGAGGAGCCTGGTGGGCTACAGTCTATATTATCACAAAGAATCAGATGCAACTGAAGCAACTTAGCACACATATAAACCCACTTACATATATTAATAGATCACCAAAAATCAAAGAGTACCTAAGAAGAATAAGTAATAGTATGTAGAAGTATATAAAGAGCTATTCAAGAAATAGAAAAAAAAAAAAACCTCTAAAAATCTGTTCCTTATGCTAGAAAACTAGTCAATATCAGAGTTCTAAATTGAGAAACTTTGCTAAAAATAATGATTGTAGAAATCAAGGATGTTTCATACACTAATAATAACAATAAACTGAATTAAATGACTAAATTAAAGTGATGAGTACCAGAATATATATGGTAGAAAGATTAATCATCCTGAAGATGGAGCAATTTGCCTAGAAACTGATTTGAAAAAAAGTGAAAACAAGTGAATTCAAAAAGAAAACATAAGAAAGAATCGCCAGTCTATGTTCGATACAGGATATGGGATGCTTGGGGCTGGTGCATGGGGATGATCCAGAGAGATGATATGGAGTGGGAGGTGGGAGGGGGGTTCAGGATTGGGAACTCATGTACACCCGTGGTGGATTCATGTCAATGTATGGCAAAACCAATACAGTACTGTAAAGTAAAATATAGTAAAAATAAAAATTAAAAAAAAAAAAAGAATGGAGAGTAAGAGGGCAAGGGAGAGGGAGAGAGGCTAGAGGATGCATCCAGAATCTGCAATACTTTGTTCAAAATTAATCCCAGAAAAGGAGAACTAAGAGGGATGACAAAATCAATAACCAAAGATCTATATAAAAACTCCCTAGTGTAAAAGTGACTCATGATTCACATTGAAAGTGCTTACATAATGTCTTCCAAGCCTCTTAGGCTTTCCCAGACAGATTTTCAGTGTCTGGAGAATTTGAGATGGATTATCTATTTTTGCCCTGGGGACCTCTTGCTGCCTGTGTTGGGATATGGACCTGACTTAGAGCAGATGTCACACGGACAACATTTTAACTCTCTATGTCCTGCTTACTCCCCATCTGGAGAGTCTCTGATGCTGGTTCTCCATCAAGGAAAGGATTCTTCCTCTTCAGCCCTTCCTAGCATCTGTGCCCAACTTGTTAATCTAACTAAATTTGGGTCCCCTGACCTATGTGCAATAAAGTCAACCTTCTCACACCAGGTTGTGGTGAAGAAAAGTGCAACTTTTATTGCAGGTGCCAAGCAAGGGGTATAGGTAGTTATTGCTCAAAAGACCTGAGCTCTCTGATGGATTTCAGAGAAAGGTTTGTGTGAGTCAGAGGATTTGTACAGCTTGCAAACTTTCTTCTGATTGGTTGGTGGTGAGGTAATCAGGAGTTAGCATCATCCACTTCCTGATTTCAAACTGTCTGGGTTGTACTTGCTTGTGGGCAGCATACGGTTAACTTCTCCCATTTGATGGGGCTTTCAGTATCTGTTAACCAAAAACAAACAAATCTCTAAGGATTTGGCTCATAATATTATCTATAGTTTTTGAGGAAGAACTAATTGTCCTTGATTATAATTTTGTCTTGTTTGACCGTTTCCTTTGTGTGTGTATTTTCTCACTTCTCTGATTAAGTGTATTCCTTGGAACTCAGGGGAGGCCTCAGAAGCTATAGTTTTTCTGGAGGTAAGAGGAAGGAGAGGACACAGGGGCCCTGTCCTGGGAAGACCCCATAGGGTTCTGTATGGTTGCAAACTGAATGTAGTTGGTCCTGTGGTACCACCTGAGCCACTTGCTATCACCTGCTACTGTCTTCTGTCACGCTGGCTATGCTCCTCTAACTATGCCCTCCTATTCTTCTACTGGTCTTTATTCCATTGCCTCTCTGGAAGGAGAGAAAAACACCAAACTGTCGTGCATTCTACATGTAAGACTTGCCTACTTGATAAAGCCTAATCATGAGAAAATAAAACTTGTTGTTAGAAACTGAAGGCAGTGAATCTGAGGCCAACATATCTGTTTCTCAACAACTCAACAATTACATGATATATGTGGAAAAATACCAACTTTGGGAGGGAAATCTCAATTATACCTGAAAAAAAATCCCTTAAATGAGTAATTATGAATTATATAATCACTATGATTATTTCTCAGTCAGACATAGAAATGGAAAGGAAAGAAATTATATAGAAATAAAGAAATGAAGAAGAACTCCTGTAGTATATTCAATCATCATTTTTATAATCACAGAAAATATATTAAAACTGGATGAATTGTGTTACTGTTTGATTTTCCAAAAGCATAGTTAACAATTTCAAAGAAGGCTTATGTACTAGAATATGAAATACATTTGAGAATTTAGCGGCATATTGCTGAGATTTCTACTAACTTAACTAATAAAACAATAAAGTCATTGATACAAGATTTGAATAAAACAAGATTGAAATTTGTTTTTAAATCTGTGAGTTGTAACACCCATAAATTGCTCATGGGTAATTGTGTAATTGTCCCACTTGCATTTTCATCTTATTTCCAATAATATCCTGGAACTTCTTATTGAGTGCTTTGGTGAACTTAACAAAGGCAGCATGCTGGGGTGAAATAAAATATGGAATCAGTAGATTTACGCCACAGCACTTACTATCAGAATGACTTTTAATACAATATCAACTTTTCAATAAATGTTACATTGCTGCTGCTGCTGCTGCTAAGTCGCTTCAGTCGTGTCCGACTCTGTGCGACCTCATAGACGGCAGCCCACCAGGTTCCGCTGTCCCTGGGATTCTCCAGGCAAGAACACTGGGTTGCCATTTCCTTCTCCAATGCATGAAAGTGAAAAGTGAAAGTGAAGTCGCT
Organism: Oryx dammah; assembly: GCF_014754425.2. Taxonomy (NCBI): domain Eukaryota; kingdom Metazoa; phylum Chordata; class Mammalia; order Artiodactyla; family Bovidae; genus Oryx; species Oryx dammah. The sequence continues at coordinate 16,593,309 of NW_024070204.1, forward strand.
CAGTCGTGTCTAACTCTTAGCAACCCCATGGACTGCAGCCCACCAGACTCCTCCGTCCGTGGGATTTTCCAGGCAAGAGTACTGGAGTGGAGTACATTTCCAGCCTACAAATGGTAATTGAGTCTGAACCAGGCTGTGACTTGCTGTAGCCAATAAAAATGAGTAGAAGGGGCTCCGGGCTAGATCTGACCTTGGTCTTCAGGAGGCCTGGGAGCTACTATTTCACAGAGTATCCTGATTTTCCAGTTCTAACATCGTACATTTCTGTTTAGCCCCCAAGTCTGGGGTGTAAACCCTTTTGATCAGAACAACAAATCTTTTAAACAGTTCTATAGCAGTCTTTATGGGAAGCTCTCCTCACTTTCCCAAAAGATTCTATCTCTGATGTTACACATCAAGTCTGGAATATAAAATCCTGTTCCCTGAAACCTACAAACCATTAGCCACATGTTCCGTTTAATCCTTTCCAGAAAAAAAGGAAACCCTATCTATATCTCTAGTCTTCTGCTTTATGAGAATAATAACTTTGAAAAATAGGTAGTATCCCTCTTCCTTCACCCCAACTCAATGAGGGGAATCAAACATATCTATTAATTTCTCTCTTCCTGAGTCATATCTAAATCCTCATGGTGTTTTGTGCATGTGCTGCAGAAAACCTCCCCATTATTCATGTCAAACCATTTTAATTTTCTCACCACGCTCCTCAGATGGGGTTAAACCCTCCTCTCAAAAGCACAGGGGCAGGGAGATGGCAAAAAGAGATGGGATTACTCTCTCTAGGCACATTTTCCAAATGGCAGCTTTACAAAAAAAAACATTGAAGGTGTTTTCTGGAGAAAAGAATTGCTAAGAATGTGACAAAACTTTCAAAGAAGGCTTCTGAAAGAAATGCCTATTTATTTCTGAAGGCACCGTTACTAGTCAACCCTCAAGATACACAGGAAAGTCAGAGTTGTCTCCTTCTCCTTGTAAACTTTCCTGTTGGTCAGAGCTGTCTCCTTCTCCTTGTAAACTTTCCTGTTTGTCCACATTCATGCCATGCACTCCCACACTCATCTGAGAGCCACCTTTGCTTCCTCTTGCTGTTTGGGAATTTTTAGATTGTTTTGTGGAGTGGAGATTTTTTTTTACTAGACTGTGCTTGCCCAATTATGCTTTTCTCTCTAGACCTTGTGCTTACTAAGAACTGTACCTCTACACAAACCTACTGTCTTGAGAAAAGAACGTTGTGCAATTTGTATGGTTTCCAAGATGTGCAGATTCTGTTCTTTGGACTTTATTTCTTTTCTGTCTCTTCCTCATAAACAACATCTCTCTTTAAGCTAACTGTGACTACCTAAACCTCCAAAAGAGTTCTTCTCCAACTCCAACCCCTTAGACATCGTAGAGCTGAAAGGGAACCTAGAAATCATCCAAGCTTTCTCAGTTTGGAGATACTGAAGAGTAGGAAGGTTAAATGAATTGCCAAGTGTAACCTAGAGAGTTAGCCGAAATTGGATGAGAGCCCAGATGTGATGTTGACTCAGGGCTCATTATTTAACTATTAAACAATGCTTTATGAGTTACTTTATCAAAACACTCTATAAACATTCTATTTTATAATTCACAGAGTATAAAGGAGTGATCATAAAATCTCCTCATCTCAGAGTGGCTCTAACTTCCTGGCTACAACACAATGACAAATAACGAAAATAATCTTTTGAACAGAAATTGCTCACAGTGTATTTTTTCAACGTAGAGAAAAACTGCAATAACTATACACATCCTAAACCATGAAAGAGAAAGTTCATGGGCCTGTACCTGCTCAGCAGATCTTTTTGAACACTCTTGGGAGGAGTATTCTTGGTAGACCTGCTTGCAATCATTGCCTTTCTCTCCATTCATCTCTGTTCATTTTTGAGGAGTGTCAGTAATTACTAGAAATTCATACCTACCTGGTAGCACTTTTAGCCTCTTTCAGTAAATATCACAACTTTTGAATCAAATGTCCAAATAACCTACTCCTTCTTTTTACAGTTGGCAACTTGCTGCAAATCTCTGAATTAAGTTTGGGAGAAATCCATTGTTCCTCAGTGTGCATTGTATCCCTTGCCTGCCCTTTTGCTATCTGTCATGGATTTGGCCTTCCAGGGAAATTTGTATGATATTCATGTAGTAGAGAGTCAGGGGGCAGTGGTTTTCAGATGTTTCCCTATTCATGGCAAACATGTTATTCATTCACTCAGCACATAGCTATCGAATATATATGCCATGGCCTGTGGAAAATGCTGGAGCAAACAAAATCCTGGGCAAGACTGACAATGCTCCAGACTTTCTACAGCTTTCAATATCTCACAGAGATAAGCAGTTTAGAATTTCATAATTATATGATGGGAGAAATAAAAAGCACTGAGGTGGCTCAGGAGGTAAAGGACCTGCCTGCAATTCAGGAAACCTGGGTTCTCTCCCTGGGTGGGGAAGATCTCCTGGAGAAGGGAATAGCAACTCACTCCAGTACTCTTGCCTGGAGAAGTCCATGAACAGAGGGACTTGGAGGCTTACAGTCCATGGGGTTGTAAAGAGTCAGACATGATGGAGGGACTAGCACTTTCAGTTTTCAGTAGGAGATAGAGTAGTGGCAATTTATCAGGTTCTAGAATGCAATGGGCATGAATTTAGGCAAATTGCAGGAGATGGTGAGGGACAGGGAGGCCTGGTGTCCTGCAGTTCATGGAGTGGCGAAGAGTCAGACACGCCTGGGTGCCTGAACAGCAACAACAACAACAACAAAAGTCTACCTACGAGGTGTGACTTCTGAGCTGAGACTTATGATGCAGCTAGCCAACAGAGCAGCTATATAATTTGTGAGACCCAGGTTAAAATGAAAATTGTGGATCCCCCTTATTCACAAATCATTGTGGATTTCAAGAAAGCAACAGCAGAGCATGAAACCAATTATGTGGTCCTGTGTGACTCATGAAACTGGCCCTACTAGCCAGAAAAGAGCAGGGTTAGAAAGACTACCTGGAGGTTAGCACCTCCCCAGTCATATGTGAAAGCCTGGTGGTCAGACAGAGGATAGTGTATGTGAAGAACAATGTCTGGATGGTTGTAAAAACAGTTTTATAGGTGAGGCAATGTAAGTACCTTGATGTTTTCCCTCTACCAATCTCAGTAAATGCCTAGTTCACTCTGTCCCAGGCACTGTTCTAAGAGTTTCCTGTGAACTGAATCATGTAATGTCACAATAACCCCATAGGGCAGACTATTGCATTGCCTCCATTTTACGGATGAAAACCCTGAGGTAGAGAAGTTGAGTTACACTGGCAAGTTCATGTTATAGTACTATGGGGGTGGTCTATTATCTTCCAACCAAGACAATACAGTAACCAGTCAAGATGTATTCAGTTAATATACTTCCTTCCTGCAGTCACATCTCATTCAAAGAGTATAAATCTACTCTCAGTTACTATAATCTGTGAATTTCCCCTTTACCTACATGAACACTTCATAAACTCTTTGAATATTTTTTCTCCTATTGATTAATCTCTTCTATATCATGGTTCCTCTCTCATGGGACTTTGTTTCCTTTCTTTTTCTTTTTTTTTTTAATTTATTTTTTATTCCTTGCCCCCTTGTCTCCTCCCTGGCTTATTCTGGAAGCTGCCATCTTTCCTTTGTTTTCTTTTTACATGGTACCCTGCCTCCACCCACATTTTCTGGAAGTGGCGGCCTTATGTATGGCCTCCCCCTGCCCTACTCAAGGCAACTCTATCTCAGCCATTTTTCCCAGGTCCAAGCTTGAATTCCTTCCCTCCAGACCAAAGGAAAAACCCATAGAAAAGAGTTGGTGGGTGGATACTCTCGCTTTGTAGCTTACTTCCTCGGGATTCTGACCTGGCACAGTAGCCACTCACTCTCTATCCAAGAGAGAGTCCTCCTTTTTCTGCTATCCTGCCTGGGATGAAAGCAGTGGTGGTAAGTGCCTCCTTCTTTTCTGGACTTTGCTTCATTTCAATTTCTTTGTGTTCTCTGATCTCTGTTAAGTTGAAAAAACTATGATTTTTTACTTCTCTGAATTGTTTCAGTTCTTAGGGTGGAAGTAATGTGAGCCAGCAGAGGAAAGCCACACATGTATATCCTAAAGAAGGGTTTCAAAGTGTCTAAAGGTACCTCATTTAGGGGAAAAAAAAATGATTTGGGGGTTTTGACCTAGATTTACATTTTATCTATACCATTTGGAAGCTACACAGTCAATGGATTAATCTTTGTGAATTTTACTTTCTTTCTATGTGAAAAGATTGTAATATCATTTATGTGATAGCCTTGTTAGAACAATTAAATTAGGATATTTCACATGTGATGGAGCTTCAAATAATTTTAATCTGCTTAGGCTGCTATAAAAAATGTCATAGCCTAGGTAACTTAAACAGTAGACATTTAGTTATCATTGTTCTGAAGGCTGGGAATTCCAAGATCAAGGTGCCAAACTATATGGTTCTCAGTAAGGGCTCCCTTTCTGGCTTGCAGACAGTAGTCTTCTTGCTGTGTCTTCATATTTGGGCTCTCTGTCAGGAAAGAGAGCTGAAGAACCGATACTTTTGAATTGCAGTTCAGAAGACTCTTGAGAGTCCCTTGGACAGTCGGGAGTTCAAACCAGTCAATCCTAAAGGAAATCAACCCTGCATATTCATTGGAAGGACTGATGTTGAAGCTGAAGCTCCATCTGATGCCCTGATGCTAAGAATCTACTCGTTGGAAAAGATCCTGATGCTGGGAAAAGTTAAGGGCAGGTGGAGAAGGGCCAACAGAGTATGAGATAGTTGGATGGTATCATCGACTCAATGGATTTGAGTTTGAGAAAACTCCAGGAGATAAAGAAGGACAGGGAAGCCTGGCGTGCCTCAGTCCATGGGGTCACAAAGAGTCGAACATGACTTAGTGGCTGAACAACAACAACAGACAGAGAGACAAAGAGACGTAGGAGACATATTGCTCTTTATAATCTAGTCTCTGAAGTCATAAAGCATCATTTCACCCCACACTATCAAACAAGGCACTTACAAAGATCTACCTTGTTTCAACAGGAAGCAACATAGATCTTACACTTTGATGGAGGAGGGACTGCATCCCATCCTAAGAAGAGGCAGTAGGATGAGATACATATCTGTGAGGCCATCTTTGGAAGTATAACTGCAAACACCTGTGGAAGAAATACTGTGTCCGACAAAATAACCTGGCTGCCAAATAATCTAGTTCACCTTTGTTACTTAAAAAAAAATTCATGCATGCTTTCCTTGATCTGAACACCCAACCATTACCTCCTAGATTTTATTCTTAATAGGTACAGAATGACTTTTTTTTTTTTTTTCCTAGCCACCTCAGGACTTGGAGGGGAACCAAACAGGAAGTGCAGAAGGTAGTTCATCATGTGCTGCTGCTAGGCCACCTTCCATCATCTCCGTCCTTACATGTAAGCAATTCACTTTAGAATCAAGAACATTGCTTGAATTTTACCTTTGGTCATTGAATTTATTCCATTTCTTTAGATCCTGAAGTTCTGTTCAATCTTATTCTTATGCCTAAGAACGATTCTACCATAACTCAATATGAGAAACATTTTTAAAAGTCTTTTATGAAAACATTAATGAAACGAAGGTCAAAGCTCTCATTTGACACAAAGCCTTTGATGAGGCCAAGTTACTTTAATCTTTTCATTGATCAAACAGGAACACATTAAACTATCAGTCATCAATCTACCTAATTTTCTTTAAAAATAGCTCATGTTTCTTAACCTTAACCAGGGTATTATGAAAAAACATTTTAAATACTTTTCTGTCATCTCTGTACCTTGTGTCCATTGTTTTACTAACATCGCTATCACTAAACCAAGAAAATATTTTAATTTTCTTATTAAGGTTATGATGAGTCTGATGAAAAACACTTAGTCACACTTTTCAGCAAACAGACAACAGACTACTTAAACATTTTTTTCACTAGTCTTTCACTTGACTAACTTCATCATTTGTGTAATCACTGCTTTTGCCTATATGTGTAAGAAAAATGGCATTGGTCAAAAATAAGCTTCTAGAACATAGTCCAACATCAAACATTGATCAAAGATGACCAAGCAAGATCTGAAAATTCCACTTTACTTCATTATTGAAATTTATGTAGAGAACTAGACTTGAATTAAATTTAAATAGCCATATTTTCTAGGTTTATTCGCCAATTTCCATTTCATTAATTCTACAAATATTTATGACTTTTCCTCACTAATAAATGGACTCCTAACCATCTTAGCAGCCAGACTGGAATGAGAAAAACATGGGCTAGAGAAATTGCAGTTTTTTTTTTTTTTTAATCTACCCTTTGGCACACTGCTGATGTCTGTGCGTGTGTTTAATTAATTTAGTTGCCAACTTTAAGATTTGAGAAAATTTAATCCACAAGAGGCAAAGGTTTACAGTTGGCTGGAACAGAGCCAATTGAATTATGTGATATTCCAAACATCTACTTACCTCTTAAAGAAGCCAAGATTCAGAGAAGTCAAGAAACTTATGTGTGGTTAAAGAAGGAAAAAAGCTTTCTTATTCCAACTCAGGTCTTTGACCTCAACTCTTGGGTGCTTTCCAATGGACCCTGCAAATCCTGCAATCATAGTTTAGAGATGATGCTACTAAGATTTTCAGAAAATCTGTAATTTGCCCTACATAACATAGATACTAAGTAACAAAGTCAAAAGAAACTACACAGAAAAGTGCTTTTTCTACTAAAACTCAAACCCCCATCATTTTCAAGTGTACTTCTTCTGTAGTTAAGTGTCCAATTGTCCTGTTTAATGAGCTGTGGTTCAGCCAGCTCTGTCCTCCTGATGGATATTAATTCTATAGCCAACCGCCACCTCTCAGCTCCTCCTTCCAGTTCTGATGTTCTCTGGTGCTTATTTAATTCCATAATTATTTTCATCTCATGCCAGAATCACGTCTCAGGAGAAAAAAGATACTTCCTAATTAACCTCCTCTATACTGTTAAAAATGGAGCCAGTAAAGATCAAGAGGTTCCTATTAATTTGCATCCATCCATTATTTCTCAAATAATTCAATCTACAGTACATGAGAAAGTGTTCCAGAAATCAGAGGAATGGTGATGGACAGACAGAACAGCGTTTCTGCTTTAAAGGGGTTAATTTTATAGCGGGGGAAGAGTGAGGGTAGGCTTCCTGGGTGGCGCTCATAGTAAAGAACCTACCTGCCAATGCAGAATATGCAAGAGATGTGGGTTTGATTCCTGGGTTGGGAAGATCCCCTGGAGAAAGAAATGGCAACCCACTCCAGTATTCTTGCCTGGAGAATCCCATGGACAGAGGAGTCTGGCACATGACTGAGTGCCTGCGCTATAGTATATACTCTGGCAAAGATAGAGAAAAAATAGATTTCAAAAGAAAATATGTTCTTAAGTCAGGATGAAGGCCGAGAACATAATGATGAGTGATGGAACTGGGAAGGGGATACATATGGGTGGGCAGAGGAGGACTCATTAATGTGGCACTTTGTGACTGCAGGCCTGAATATAAAAGAAATTGCTATCTGTGGATGCCAACCGGCCACCTGGCTTCTCTTCTTCCATGCCCCGGTAAGAGATCACACCATAGAAGCCCAACCTGGCACCAGGGGATACACCTTAATTTAAGCAAAACCTGACAATTTAGGCATTCTGACACACCACACTTAGCTTTAGAGAAGAAGATACAAATTTCCTGAGGGCTTTTTCAGAAAATCTTCATTACTGGAAAATGAGATTTGTGGGGGTATGCTCAGACACTTGACTGAGGTATGAGGCCATGACTGAAGAAACAATAAAAAAGGGTTTTGAAAGAAAAAAAAAAAAAGTTCTTTCCATATGTCTGGAGAAGCTCCATTCACCTGTGACCACTAGAGGGGTTGTTTACACGCTGGATGGAGCAGTGGATGGAGAGAAAACACCAGTCACCTGATGCCGTCATTCAGCCCTGAATCCATCTGAGAAGAGTCTTTCAAGTTTTGGCTATCCAGCAGAAGTAGCCTTCTAACTCTTGCCCAAAACTCTGGGGTCTGAAACTCTCTACCTGAGACAGACAGAGGGATGCACTCATGTATGGATGCGTGTTTGTACATTTTTACGAGCACTTGGAGAGCAGTGTTGCTCGTGGGGGCCACTACTCCATTAGATATTGAGTAGAAACATTTGTTGGGATAGACACACAGCATAATATGAGAAAGAGCCAGAATTAGAGGAATATTAAAGAATATTTAAATGATGCACAGTGACGGGAGCTACATGACTAAGGAAAACAATAGTAGATGAGGACAGCTAAAACGATGTGATCTGGTTTATAGTTTCTTATGTAAGAAACTGTTGTGAATCTGGACAATCTCCTTGGATTAAACAGGGATTCTATCCTCAATCAGTGCTTACTGGCAACTCTTCAGCAATTAATTTCCATAAATTTCTTGGGACTATATTACATTCGTATTTCTATTTTTTAAATGTGTGCATTTTAAAATAGCTAATTTTAAGGTATGTGCTAGAGCAACACCAGTAGCTCTTAATTCCATTCCTATAAAATCTTTAAAGTCACCAATTACACATAGATCAGGACAATCATTTCTTTTCACAAAAGCTAAGGCCTTTTTCCAAATCAAGACCATCTTTTCCTCAGGATCTGAGAACATTTCCCCACCTCCTCCTTCTGTCTCGAGAGCTATGCCTTGCTTCTCATGATTACTAATGATAGTCAACATCTGAAAAATAGGTGTATTTGTGCCATCTACTGGATTTTTTAGAAAAATGCATTTTCAAATACCCAGATGCTGCATTTAAAAATTTCCAAAATGTAGGTTATTTTGATTTGTATTCACAGAATTGAGACGTCCTTCAAGTTCTCTGAAAATCTGAGGAAGGCCCACTGCTATTAAATTTTGGATGCGGAGGTGAGCTTTCTCTCTGTGGCAGTGGAACTAGATATTAAGGGATGGCAGAGACCCATCATGTCATTTGTAGAAGTAGGGATATATCTAAATTAGTTCAGGTGTTATTTAGTTCTTGTCCATGTTAAAACAGTTACCCATGAAGTCATGTATCTTTTAACTTACATCAATTTTTCCTATGAAGAGATCAACATATTAATTAACAAAATGTTACTTCCTCTATTTGTAAGTCAGCTCATCATATGAATAATATTTATGGCTGTATAAGCAGTAATTACATCCTTGCAGTTTGTGGATTTCCAGTCTAATAGCTCTCTTAAAAAAAAAAAAACAAAACTCCTTTCCACTAATTCAGAAATAGCAAAGATGATTACTTTTTTTCTTTATTTATTAAGTTTAGCAACAAGAAATTTAGACCAGGTAGTCTAGACCTTGTGAACTTTTATTTTATATGTGTGTGTGTGCATGTGTGTGTGTGTAGCCTTTATTTTAAAAATATATATACACACAAACATATATGTCTTTGCTATATGAAAGACACTACTAAAAATAGAAAAATAAACACTGAGGTTTTCAGATCACGTTTATCACAAAGTACTTATATGCAGAATAAAAAACAGCAAAATTCAACAATAAGAGAACAAACAACCCAAATAAAAGAGTAAATAAACTATCTAACATCAAAAAGGGCTTAGTGATGGCAAAAACCATATGGAAGATGCTCATAAGATTTAATCATTGAGTAGATGCAAATGAAAACCACAGTGATATTCTAATACACACACAGTAGAATGTTTAATTAAGAAATGCGGCAAATAACAAAATGATGGTGAGGGCATGGGCCACCTATACTCCTGCTAATATACTAATCATGTTAATGCAATTTTTCCATTTTGTGGAAAATTGTATGGTAATTTATCACATAGTTAAACATACATTTTTGTATGACCTAGCAATTCCAATTAATGACTTTTTCCCAAGAGAAATGAAAGCTCAAGTTTCCTCAAAAACTACATGTACATGTTTGAGTGAGTGTTATTCACTCAGTCATGTACTATTCTTTAAAACCCTATAGACTCTAGCTTGTCAGGCTCCTCTGTCCATGGAATTCTCCAGGCAGGAATACTGTAGGGGGTTGTCATTTCCTTCTCCATGGGATCTTCCCCACTCAGGGATTGAATCTGGGGGCTTCTGCAAAGCAGGCAGATACCTTACCATCTGGGGCTTCCCTTGTGGCTCAGGTGGTAAAGAATCCACCTGCAAAGTGGGAGACCTGGGTTTGATCCCTGGGTTGGGAAGATCCCCTAGAGAACGGAAAGGCTACCTACTCCAGTATTCTGGCCTGGAGAATTCTGTGGACTCCTGTATAGTCCATGCAGTTACAAGGAGTCAAATATGATTGAGAGACTCACTTTCACTAGGTTTCACTTTCATCTTATCATCTGAGCCACCAGATATAGATGTTTATAGCAGTATTATTCATAATCCAGGAAAACTGAATACAATCCATATGGTTTTCATGCTGTATATAAATAAATTTAATACATCCATACAATGAAATATTACTCAGACATGAAAAGGAATGAATTATTAATTCATCAAATAATTAATCTAAATTTATTTTGCTGTGTGAAAAAAGCAGACTCAAGAGCTATATATTGTTCAATTCCATTTATATAATCGTTTTTGAAAGGCAAGTCTATGGGAACTGCAAAAAGATCAGTGCTTGCCAAGGGTGGAAGGAGGGCTTGACTAAATATGAGTGGCAGAAGGTAATACTTGGGGTAGTGGAATTTTTCTGTGGTACAAATACGTTGAGTAAGATTCTATATATGTCAAAAGTAACTGAATTCCACAAAGAGTGAATTTTACTACACATAAGTTGGACCCGAGTCTGAGTGAACTCCGGAAGTTGGTGATGGACAGGGAGGCCTGGCGTGCTGCGATTCATGGGGTTGCAAAGAGTCGGACACGACTGAGCGACTGAACTGAACTGAACTGAACTGAACTGAAGTTCTAAAAAATTCAACCATAATATGGTAAGATTGCAAAGTGAATAGATGACATATTTTAAAAAGCATACTGAAGGTTAAGAAGAAAAGTAACCTAAATAACTTTGGAAACTAGAATTTTGATGAGATTATAAAAGACTGGAAAAAATAAAAAGTACTGTATGTAAAATGTATATTTGAGTTAGTAAATTCATTTTTTCCAGGAGTATGGGTATAGTATTTCAAAAAATATATTTTGCACATACTAGGATCAAGCAAGTACATAAATATAATGTATGTAATGAGAACCAGGTTTCTTACTGTTAGATAGGACAGAAATTAGGAAGAAGGGAGGCTAGAATTAGTCCTTTGAAGGAATGGAATAAGAGGTATCATTAAAAGCCTATGTTAAGAATGGTAGACTAATACAGAGATGGATCGATGATAAATAAACAGATAGGTTGATATAGATGAATGGTTAGATAGAGAAATAATGTCTGTGTGTGCACCAGTTGGTATAGATACTTAAGTGTACTTGTTCTTTGTGCTGAAGTCTAGACTCAGTGACATCTAGCTGCAATGAGCATACCTGGAGCCCAGTATTACTCTCTAGTTAAAGAAGCCAGGACTGCTTCAAGAAGTGGTTGATTTCTTGATTCCAGGCCTGGTGCAGAGTAAATATAAGATGAACCTGGAAAAAAATGTAGTGCTGGGAAATCAAAAATACTCAAAATAACAAAATATTAACTATGTGAAGTGATGGATTTGATAATTACCTTGACCTTCATAATCATCCCACACTATGTATGTACATCAAATAATTATGTTATATACTTTAAAAATATACCATTATATTTGTCAATTATCACCCATAAAGTAACTTTTTAAAAATTAAAGAAGATGAGGAAATGTGGAAAGGGCATAGTAGCCAACCTATAAAAGCTTCTAATAACCAAAGCTGGAATGACATAAGCTACAAAATAAAATAATATAGGATAAAATCCACAGAGTAAAGTAAGTATTTATAAGTTCATATTAATAAAAGTAAATGTTTAGTCTAAATAATTAAATGAAGGAGAAAGGACATTTCTCCCTCGTAATAACTTTAGCTAAGAAATGTGGAAAAAATAAAGCAAATGAAAAAATCACAAATAACATAACAGAATTATAGTAGTCAAGATCTATAAATGGATGCTAACTAAAACCGACAAGTAAGATGGTAAAAAAGACAAGTTATTGATTAATTACAAAAGGAGAAACTAATCACCAGGGGAGAAACCCAGCAGACCCCACGTTAGCTAAGTGATCACAGTCATATCATCAATATCAACACCACCAACTCCTGGAGTGTTGTACTCAGATGGAGGAATCATTTCTGTGGTATTCTTGCCCCAAATGCATAATCACAGTCTAAACTTGAGAATAAAAGACCAACTGAAATTGCAGGGCACTACCAGGTGGCACAGTGGTATAGAATCTGCCTGCCAGTGCTGGAGATGCAGGTTCCATCCCTGGGTGGGAAGGATCCCCTGGAGGGGGAATCACAGTCCAGTGGAGGGCAACAGACTCCAGTGTTCTTGCCTGGAAAATCCCATGGACAGGGGCATTTGGTGGGCTACAGTCCCAGGGTAGCAAAGAGTCGGCCACCACTGAGCAACAGGCATCATGCATCTACCAAAGTACCGTACTAGAACTCTTCAAAAGTTTCAAGGTCATGAAAAAGAAGAGACAGGGGACTGTCATAAACTGGAGGAGCCTGAGGAGAGATACAACTAAATGCAATGTATGATCCTGGAACAGAAAAAAAAAAAAAAAAAAAAAGGAAATACTGTGAAATCCAAATAAGCCTTCAGTTTATTATATTATATCCATATTGATAACTGAGTGTGATATTATATCATGCAGAATGCTAATATTAGCAGAAGCTGAGTGAAAGCAAATATGGAAATTTACTGTACTAGTTTTATAATTTTTCTGTAAATCTAAATTATTTCAAAATAAAACTTGGAAATACTGTAAGCTATTTTTTTTAAAGGTAGCTGTCTTAATATTTATCTATCAAGGTTTGCATGTGTGTATGTGTGTTTATTTCATATTTAGAAGAGGACATGCTTTTGAACATTTCACCTAAATTTTTATATTGCAATATTTGGTTTTATTTTTATTTTAAATATTTATATATATGCTGCTGCTACTGCTGCTAAGTCGCTTCAGTCATGTCCGACTCTGTGTGGCCCTATGGACAGCAGCCCACCAGGCTCCTCCATCCACAGGATTCTCTAGGCAAGAATACTGGAGTATTTAGATGTATAACAATATTTTATTTCTCATTCAAAATGTTACTTCTTAATTTCTTTCTATTAATATTTTTCTTTATTGTTTTCAAAGATCAGTATAACATATCAGCTTCTTAGAACCAACTTTTCATTTTGCTGGTTGAGTTGCTTTTGTTTCCCAGCTCCTCAATAAATTTTACCTCTTTGTTGGTTATGTGATATATCACTACCTTTCTTCTCTTCTTTCTATCCTCTAAAATTTGTCAACCTAACTTAAAGAGTAAATCCAGGCAAACTCATGACCAGAAACTGGGTTTATTTGGGAACAGCAGAAGACTTGCAATTTGGAAAAGGCCCAGTATAGCCAGCAAGAGGCATGTCAAGTCAGTTAAGCTTTGGAGATGGGCTGGACTTGAGGACACAGACTGGAAGTGGAAGTCTTGACAGAATCTAAGCCATAACATCCTTGGCTGAGGATGGGGAGGAATTCTTGGGATATTTCTTGGTCAGGAGATCAGTCTATCTACTGCAATTCAGGTTTTTACCAGGAAACTATCTCACAGTTCTTAAATTCTGTTCTTCTAAGAATGTGTACATGAGAGTCTCCTTTTCATATCCTCTGGTTCCATTTTAGATTGAAATCCTTTCACAAATTAAAATGATAAATATTCCTACAAATCATTTTTTGTAATCCTCAGTTTGTGATATAGTGTTTTCATACTGTTCTAGATAGTTTAATATTTCTATTTAAAGCCAATCTTTATATCAGACATACCTTAGGAGTATGTTTTTGAAATTTCCAAATATTCTACCTTTTTCTTCTTATTTTTATAACTTCTGCTTTGATTTATATATTTATTGTACTATGGTTAGTAAACATGGCTTAAATGTATTAGTTTGAGGGATATAATAAGATTTTCTTTTTTACCAATTACATGGGAACTCCTGTGATTATTTCCTTTGAATTTGCTAATACATATATAACGCTTCTAATGTGTTTAGGCTGCCCATGTGATTCAGTGATAAAGAATATGCTTGCCAATCAGAAGATGCTAGGGACATGGATTTGATCCCTGGGTCGGGAAGTCTTCCTGAAGGAGGAAATGGTAACCCATTCTGGTATTCTTGCCTGGAAAATTCCATGGACAGAAGAGTTGGTGGGCTTCAGTCCACGGGGTGACAAAGAGTTGGACATAACTGAGCACACATGCATGAAAAATGAAAAAATTACATTCACTGTAATTTTGTATTTGTTTTTTCTTCTTAAGAACTATATTTAAAGACATTCACAATGATTACGAACTCATCAGCTTCTCTTTCTAGTTTGATTAGTTTCTGACATTCCTTGTTTAAGGTTATGTTTTAGACATACGTGCTATTCTGCGTTTACTGCTTCAGTCCTGCCCGACTCTCTGTGGCCCCATGGGCTGTAGCCCGCCAGGCTCTTCTGTCCGTGGGATTCTCCAGGAAAGGATATCGAAGTGGGTAGCTGTTCCATTCTCCAGGGGATCTTCCAGACCCAGGGACTGATTCTGCATCTCCTGCGTTGTAGACAGATTCTTTACCATCTAAGCCACCAGGGAAGCCAGGTCTATGATTTTTATGGTTTCATGATGGTGTTTTTTTTTTTTTTTTTGCTTTCCAGACTTGATTTGACAAAAATTGTCTGAGTATAGAATTTTGGGTGTGATTTTTAAAAATCTGCTTATTTTCAAGTTTTTGTTTTTATCATGTTATTATGCTATAGTCTTCTGTACAATGTTGTTGATAAGTCTGATAACAATCTGGTTCTTGTTTTACTCTGGAGAGTTTTAATACTTTTTTCCTCTTTGGAAGCTCCCAGACATTTCCCCCCTCCTTTATCCTTTATTCTTGAGGATCTGGTATTTATCAAGGTTCTGATTGTTTTTTATCTTTACATCTTTCTTGACCTTCTGTGGATCCTTCCAATCTAAATACTCAAGTAATAGCTGCTCAGAATTATTGCTGATGATTTTTTCAAAACACCCACATCTCTCCATTTCTGTTATCTAATTCTGTAATTGGGCAGATGCTAGGACTTTGAGTATGCTTTCAGTAAGTAAGAAGTCACTTAGTCGTGTCTCTTTGCGACCCCATGGACTGTAGCCTACCAGGCTCCTCGGTCCATGGGATTTTCCAGGCAAGAATACTGAAGTGGATTGCCGTTTCCTTCTCTAGGGGATCTTTCCCACCCAGGTATCGAACCCAGGTCTCCCACATTGTAGGCAGACGCTTTACTGTCTGGGCTACCAGGAAAGCTTATTTGACTCTTAATCTTCCTTTTTGCCTTTCCTTCTCTTATCGTTTTGAAATGTGTTCTAGAAAAATGACTCAGCTTGATATTCCAGCTGATAACTATTTTTATCTTATCCACTTATCCAGACCATCAATTAAGCTTTAAAATTTTATCAGCAAAGCATGTGTGTGTGTACAACTATTGATATTTAATACTATGACATTTTTAGTTGGCAACTTTATCTTGTTTCTTGAATGTGACATCCTCAATCATCCTTCTGAATATATTAGCTATTCTTAAATTGGTGCCCCATTTTGTTGATTCTATTGTTTTTTTTTAGAGATATAGGTTCTCCTGCTTGTTGGACTTCTTTACCTTATCTACCAGTTTTGGCTTTGTCTAAATATCTGATGATTCTTGACTCTGCTCTTACATTTGTAGTGAAGTTGTCTCTGTCTCTTGTGTGTGGTCTGTGGCAATACTTGGAAGCCACTGTTATTTTTAACATTCTTACCTGAGGTGTGTTGGTCTGAGAGCATCCCAGGAATGACATACCTCAGGAGCTACTTTTCTGTGTGTGAATGCTCTTGTTTCTGTGGTTCACCACACATCAGGGATAATATTCTATTTTTCTGACATGGGTTTCTTTTCCTCTTGCTCCTGATGTGAGCGGAACACTTGAATCTTCCCTTGACCAAGGGAAGAAGCCATCAATCACATTGTTGTCTGTCCCTTGGGAATTCTTTCGTTTTCTGTGCCCATCTCCTCTACAGATTGGGACCTTTGTTGCTGTGCTCACTCTTAGTGACTGTACTCAGCTGTCAATTTTTCTCTTCTGTGTTCTCTCTCACAGGCCGGATTTTACTTCTTGTTTGTTCATTGGGCTTTCCATGAACATGGTTATAGAGAAGGGATTTTAAAATTTACTGTTGTTGGCATATATTTTCTAGGAATGGAGAAGTTATGCTGAATATGTTCAACTTACCATCTTTAAGCAAACACTGTAGCTTTTTTGGAGTCAAGTCATATTATATGCTGTTTTTGTGGGTCTTCCCATTTTTGTAGGTCAAAAATAAAATGAATGGCAGCAATTTCATATGGTATTAGGCCAAAAATTTGTTATTCACACACTACTTATAGCATGGATTTTGTGTATGGTAGGAATATCCTGGGGCTTCCCAGGTGGTGCAGTGGTAAAGAATCCTCCTACCAATGTAGGAGATTCAGTTTCGACCCCTGGGTCAGGAAGATTCCCTGAAGTAGGTAATGGGCACCCACTCCAATATTCTTGCCTGGAAAAGTCCATGGACTGAGGGGCCTGGCAGGCCACGGTCCATGGGATCGCAAACAGTCAGACATGACTGAGTAGCTGAGCACTGCAGCTACTTTGCCAAAACAGGAACAAATTGAATGGGATGGGCATACTGCTTGCCTCTGGATGGGGTATCTGAGTATGGTAGATTATATGTAGTTCAATCGAGGACATCTTCAGAAAAATATCTGCTTCAGTTTACCAAATTTCTTGGGGTTATACACATTAGAGGATCTTCTTTTCTCATGGGAGGGTCTGACTACATTATGCACTAAAGCAGGAAAAGTGAAGTGAGGTCGCTCAGTCGTGTCCGACTCTTTGCGACCCCATGGACTGTAACCTACCAGGCTTCTCTGTCCATGGGATTTTCCAGGCAATAGCACTGGAGTGGATTGCCATTTCCTTCTCCAGCGGATCTTCCCGACCCAGGGATCAAACCCAGGTCTCCAAAGTTGGCACTATTTCAACTTGCCAAAATTCTGGGTTGTCCTAACCAAAGATAATTCCTCTGTCCCTCCCTATCCAGTTTATTGTCTGGCAGGTACAAGAATCTTAGGGGTTCTTAGTCTCTTCCTTCTATATCCTCGGACTCCAGACTCATCTGTCTTCCCATTTGAGAAGCTCAATTTGGGGAGATGTTCCCAGTACATTTCGCCCTGGAAGAGTCCCAACTTGCACATACGTACCTGGCACTCCTTTCCTGTATACAGGGAGCTTAAGACAACAAAGTACCTACTTTTCCCTGAGTCTTGGCTCACTCACTTCTGCTTTCTGACAACCTCTTTCCATTTCTCTGTGTGTAACTGAAGATGTGAAACACTGAGACCTGGGAAGATCATGCCTCGGGACGATTATTTCTCATGCAACTCACAAGATTCAGAGACTCTGGCCTCAAAACTGGACTCTTAAATAACTGAAAATAATAGTCACATTATTGTGTACAACTTGTAGCCTCAAATAATACATTTCTGATAACATTTTCTTGGGGTTGTTGCTAACTTCCCCTTTTATCTAGATTGGCACTTGTTGAACAGTCTAAATAAAATCATTCCAGAAATGGAAAAATGAATTATTTAACATGGAATTTTAATTTGAAATTTTAAGTTCCTCATAAAAGTCACGTATTTTTCAGGTTGAAAATGGTTTTGAAATGTAGCACTCTAAACTTACAGTTTTCTTTATCAGAAGTGGATTTTTGGATTATGAAATAACAATAACAATACTACTTCTAATCCAATGAGGATAGATTTAGGAAGGATGGAAGCCTGAAGCTTATATGACATTACATGTTTTCCTCAAGGAAAACAATACAAAATGACAGCCATAAATCTGGGTGAACTCCGGGAGTTGGTGATGGACAGGGAGGCCTGGTGTGCTGCGATTCATGGGGTTGCAAAGAGTCGGACACGACTGAGCAACTGAACTGAACTGAACTGAAAGTTAGGTTAAAAATGAGGACACTTATTAACAATGAGAAAACAAATAAGAATCACAATCTGTCAAAAACTGACAGACAAAAACATCAATAAATCTATAAAATTATTTGTCTTTCTATTAATGAAAATCTTATTAGTCAGTATTTTAATTAAAATATTTCAATATTTTAGGACTCCCCTATATTTTTTCTCTCCTAATTCTTTGGCTCAATACTCTTTTATTACCTTTCATATGACAAGTATCATACATGATAATAATTTAATTTTTATTATTGCTAATTTAGAAAGTTTTCTTTCACTTTCACACCTTTTAGTTGGAAACGTCTTGTATAATTTTAGAGTTGACAGTTTGCAAGAACAGCTATTAGGATTTTTTTACATGTGAGCTGTTTTGATGTGGGTGGCAGTGTATGCAATTCTGTATAGAAATTCCAATTAATTCTCTTGTGCAATATTCTCATCAAAAAAAACTTTTTCAAATATGTCTAGCACATTCTTTTATGCACCTTGTTTTAAAATATATTTCTAAGACAAGCGAGCTTCCATTTTGGAAAGTTTTTTTAATGAGAAATGAATCTGCCATGATATTTTTCCATTGCTGATGACAGGGAGAATTTTCTGCAGGCTGCCTCTGGCTCCATCTGTTGCAAGTCTTGTCGCTCCCTCACTGCCCTCACACACCTGGTGCCAGGGGTTGTGGGCACATCTCAGCTGCCAGAACATCCTCAGGGCCAACATTTGCATGCCCCTACACACAGTGAGTTGGTCCAGGGAGTGCAGATATGTCCATGGCAGCCCTTACACAGTGGAGCCAAGCAATAAATCTACTCAGAGTGATGTGACCTATACAAATCCTCCCCAGTAAACCCGAACTATGTGTACCCCCAAGTCAGCCTCTCGTTCATTGAATTTCAGTTATATTTACAGTCATTCAACAGCAGCCAACAGCAGAGGCAGCATGAATGTAAGTGGGGGCAGGAGACAGGAGATAGGGTCAAGTTTAGTGGAAAAAAAATGAATCTTTAGACGCTCACAAAAAGCTCATGGTGGTATCACAGCATACACTGCTAGCCTCTACCTGGGTCTTGAAAGGAGACTCTACAAATAAGGATTCTGACATGTACGCACTGCTGCTGCTGCTGCTGCTGCTAAGTCGCTTCAGTCGTGTCCGACTCTGTGCGACCCCAGAGACGGCAGCCCCGCACTACTGTATTTAAAACAGATAACCAACAAGGACCTACTGTACAACACAGAGAACACTGATCAGTATTCTGTAATAATCTAAATGAGAAAAGAATTTGTAAAAGAATAGATACATGTATGGGGATTCCCAGGTGGCACTAGTGGTGAAGAACCCGTCAATGCAGAAGACATAAGAGCTGCAGTTTCAATCCCTGGATCGGGAAGATCCCCTGGAGTAGGGAACGGCAACTTACTCCAGTATTCCTGCCTGGAAAAATCCCCTGGACAGAGGAGCCTGGTGGGCTACAGTCCATGGGGTCACAAAGAGCCAGACATGACTGAAATGACTTAGCAGCAGCAGCAGATACACGTATATGTATAAATGAATCACTTTCTTGTCCTCCTGAAACTAACACAACTTTGTTAATCAACTATGTTCCAATATAAAATAAAAATCAAAAATAAAGGTTATGAATCCTGCCAGGCTCAGTGCTTTCACGGCGATGCACTTGAGTTAAAACAAAGTTCTTGTTGTTTATTCACTAAATAGTGTCCCACTCTTTGTGACCCCCATAGACTGCAGCACACCAGACTTCCTTGTTCTTCACCAGCTCCTGGACTTTGCTCAAACTCATGTCCATTGAGTCAGCATACTTGAATTTTAAAGTCATATTAAGAACTTTTTTTCTTGTATCTGTGTTGTGCCTTCCCATTCTCACCCTCATTTATTTTGCCTCTAGAAAGAATGTTTTTGTAAGAGTTAATCACACAGAAAGTAAAAACTCAGCCAAAGGGAATGTATTTTCAGTTATTTTTGCAGGCGGCAATTTATATGCCCCGAGCAACTTTCTTCATGTTCTGGAATACTTATATTATACTGGCAGCCCCATAACAAGGTAGGTGGGGGTGTTGTTACTATTGGCTAGAGCTGTGATAGATTTGGAAAGCTTCCCATGAAGGCTGTGTGGTTAATAGCTTATAGAAAGTTTGAAAGAACACCTGAGTTCTTGTGAAAGCTCACAGGGGTACTCTGAATTAATGTTCTGGTGTGGCATTTATGACTGTTGTTGTCAAGATAAGCAGAGAATATTCTCTCTAATGGTGACTCTGCTGCTGTTATAAATGTCCAGCATTGTTCCAAATGTCCATCATTGTCCAGTATGGGTTCACCTTCATACGGGTGTGCATGCTCAGTCTTGCCTGACTCTTTGCAAATCCATGGACTGTTAGCCCGCCAGGCTCCTCTGTCCGTGAGATTCTCTAGGCAAGAACAGTGGTGTGTGCTCCCATTTCCTCCTCTAGGGGATATTCCTGACCCAGGGGTAGAACCTTCGCCTCCTCCATCTCCTGCATTGGCAGGCAGATTCGTTACCACTGTACCCCCTGGGAAACACTTCAGTTCATTTAATTATACTCTTTTTGACTGCAATTATCACATAGATGTAACCTAACAAAGCATATTCTAGTAGCCTGTTCTAAACTTTCAAATAGCGTGGTGGATGTCTAAATAACTTGGTGTGAAATGGTCCTGACAGCTTGTGGCAACGTGAAATGTTTGAAGAGGTTTATATGAAGACATATATATCTAATTTCAGAACTGAAGTTTAGGGTCACGCTGGTGTTATAATGATTTTTTTCCCCCTGAATTGTATGTGATCCTTGCAGCTCCCATAAGCCTCTGGAATCTGTTATTCTCTTCTAACAGGATCTAAATTTTTGCAAAATCTGTTCACGGCTACCGACAAAGAAGCATTTTCTACTTTTGACCTAAAGGGACTTGAGTTATACTCCCAAATTCAGTTTAATTCAGTCGCTCAGTCGTGTCCGACTCTTTGTGACCCCATGAATAGCAGCACGCCAGGCATCCCTGTCCATCACCATCTCCTGGAGTTCACTCAGACTCACGTCCATCGAGTCTGTGATGCCATCCAGCCATCTCATCCTCGGTCGTCCCTTCTCCTTCTGCCCTCAATCCCTCCCAGCATCAGAGTCTTTTCCAATGAGTCAACTCTTCGCATGAGATGGCCAAAGTACCGGAGCTTCAGCTTTAGCATCATTCCTTCCAAAGAAATCCCAGGGTTGATCTCCTTCAGAATGGACTGGTTGGATCTCCTTGCAGTCCAAGGGACTCTCAAGAGTCTTCTCCAACACCACAGTTCAAAAGCATCAATTCTTCGGCACTCAGCCTTCTTCACAGTCCAACTCTCACATCCATACATGACCACAGGAAAAACCATAGCCTTGACTAGACGGACCTTAGTCGGCAAAGTAATGTCTCTGCTTTTGAATATGCTATCTAGGTTGGTCATAACTTTTCTTCCAAGGAGTAAGCATCTTTTAATTTCATGGCTGCAATCACCATCTGCAGTGATTTTGGAACCCCCAAAAAATAAAGTCTGACACTGTTTCTCCACTGTTTCCCCATCTATTTCCCATGAAGTGATTGGACCAGATGCCATGATCTTCATTTTCTGAATGTTGAGCGTTAAGCCAACTTTTTCACTCTCCTCTTTCACTTTCATCAAGAGGCTTTTTAGTTCCTCTTCACTTTCTGCCATAAGGGTGGTGTCATCTGCATATTGAAGTTATTGATATTTCTCCCAGCAATCTTGATTCCAGCTTGTGCTTCTTCCAGTCCAGCATTTCTCATGATGTACTCTGCATATAAGTTAAATAAGCAGGGTGACAATATACAGCCTTGACGTATTCCTTTTCCTATTTGGAACCAGTCTGTTGTTCCATGTCCAGTTCTAACTGTTGCTTCCTGACCTGCATACAGATTTCTCAAGAGGCAGGTTAGCTGGTCCGGTATTCCCATCTCTTTCAGAATTTTCCACAGCTTATTGTGATCCACACAGTCAAAGGCTTTGGCATAGTCAATAAAGCAGAAATAGATGTTTTTCTGGAACTCTCTTGCTTTTTCGATGATCCAGCAGATGTTGGCAATTTCATCTCTGGTTCCTCTGCCTTTTCTAAAACCAGCTTGAAAATCAGGGAGTTCACGGTTCACGTATTGCTAAAGCCTGGCTTGGAGAATTTTGAGCATTACTTTACTAGCATGTGAGATGAGTGCAATTGTGCGGTAGTTTGAGCATTCTTTGGCATTGCCTTTCTTTGGGATTGGAATGAAAACTGACCTTTTCCAGTCCTGTGGCCACTGCTGAGTTTTCCAAATTTGCTGGCATATTGAGTGCAGCACTTTCACAGCATCATCTTTCAGGATTTGAAACAGCTCAACTGGAATGCCATCACTTCCACTAGTTTTGTTCATAGTGATGCTTTCTAAGGCCCATTTGACTTCACATTCCAAGATGTCTGGCTCTAGACTAGTGATCACATCATCATGATTATCTGGGTCGTGAAGATCTTTTTTGTTCAGTTCTTCCGTGTATTCTTGCCACCTCTTCTTAATATCTTCTGCTTCTGTTAGGTCCATACCATTCCTGTCCTTTATTGAGCCCATCTTTGCATGAAATGTTCCCTTGGTATCTCTAATTTTCTTGAAGAGATCTCTAGTCTTTCCCATTCTGTTGTTTTCCTCTATTTCTTTGCATTGATCGCTGAAGAAGGCTTTCTTATCTCTTCTTGCTATTCTTCGGAACTCTGCATTCAGATGCTTATATCTATCCTTTTCTCCTTTGCTTTCACCTCTCTTCTTTTCACAGCTATTAGGTGCAGGAGGACCTAGAGGAGCTATCCCACCTTGAAGGTCAGGAATGGTGGTGGTAAGGAGATACCCCTCTTCCAAGGTAAGGAGCAGTGGCTGTGCTTTGCTGGAACAGCTGTGAAGAGATACCTCCCGTCCAAGGTAAGAGAAACCCAAGTAAGATGGTAGGTGTTGCAAGAGGGCATCAGAGGGCAGACACACTGAAACCATACTCACAGAAAACTAGTCAATCTAATCACACTAGGACCACAGCCTTGTCTAACTCAATGAAACCAAGCCATGCTTGTGGGGCAACCCAGGATGGGCGGGTCATGGTGGAGAGGTCTGACAGAATGTGGTCCACTGGAGAAGGGAATGGCAAGCCACTTCAGTATTCTTGCCTTGAGAACCCCATGAACAGTATGAAAAGGCAAAATGATAGGATACCAAAAGAGGAACTCCCCAGGTCATTAGGTGCCCAATATGCTACTGGAGATCAGTGGAGAAATAACTCCAGAAAGAATGAAGGGATGGAGCCAAAGCAAAAACAATACCCAGTTGTGGATGTGACTGGTGAGAGAAGCAAGATCCGATGCTGTAAAGAGCAATATTGCATAGGAACCTGGAATGTCAGGTCCATGAATCAAGGCAAATTGGAAGTGGTCAAACAAGAGATGGCAAGAGTGAACGTCGACATTCTAGGAATCAGCGAACTAAAATGGACTGGAATGGGTGAATTTAACTTAGATGACCATTATATCTACTACTGTGGGCAGGAATCCCTCAGAAGAAATGGAGTAGCCATCATGGTCAACAAGAGTCCAAAATGCAGTACTTGGATGCAATCTCAAAAATGACAGAATGATCTGTGTTCATCTCCAAGGCAAACCATTCAATATCACAGTTATCCAAGTCTATGCCCCAACCAGCAACACTGAAGAAACTGAAGTTGAACGGTTTTATGAAGACCTACAAGACCTTTTAGAACTAACACCCAAAAAAGATGTTCTTTTCATTATAGGGGACTGGAATGCTAAAGTAGGAAGTCAAGAAACACCTGGAGTAACAGGCAAATTTGGCCTTGGAATGAGAAATGAAGCAGGGCAAAGACTAATAGAGTTTTGCCAAGAAAATGCACTGGTAATAGCAAACACCCTCTTCCTACAACACAAGAGAAGACTCTACACATGGACATCACCAGATGGTCAACACCGAAATCAGATTGATTATATTGTTTGCAGCCAAAGATAGAGAAGCTCTATACAGTCAACAAAAACAAGACCAGGAGCTGACTGTGGCTCAGATCATGAACTCCTTATTGCCAAATACTCCCAAATGATGAGTGTCTAGTTAGCTCAAAGCTCTGTTCTCTATTATGGAAAATTAGATTATCATTCTTAACTTTCAGAATTTTCTAACTAATGGAAGATACATAATGGCACAAAAGAGGATCTGCTCCCTCAAAAAGTGTTTATTGTGTTCAAAAATAAAACAAAAGAGAAGAGAAAAGAAAATGCAATTGATAATATTCCACAATAGTAATTTCCTCTTATTTTTGGCACAGTTTCTCTCTCTCTCTCACATACATATACATACATGCATTCACATATAAAATCAGGATCAAGAAAACAGTGCTCACTAGCATTACTGTTACTGGAAGTAGAAGTAGATGCAAGGGGACTGAAGAAAAATCAAAAGCTAAATATTATAATGAAAAGAAATCAAGTTATTTGACTGCATCTGATTTTACTTTACACCTGAAATCTCAAATTAAAAAAAAAAAAAAGCACTGCTGAAAAGTGGGAGAGTACAAGAACAAGAAGATAACATTAGAATCAGTAAGAAGAGCCAGCAAGACAAGTGGATGCAGATAAATAGAAATATCAGTTTTACTATTTGTAGAAATACCAAGCCAAAAACACAATGGAATCAGTATTTTTATGCATAATATGGATGCGTGTGTCTTCAGTAACTCAGTCCTGCCCAACCCTTTGCGACCCCATGGACTATAGCCCACCAGGCTCCTCTGTCCATGGAATTTTCCAAGAAGAATACTGAGTGGGTTGCCATTCCCTTCTCCAGGAGATCTTCCTGACCCAGGGATCGAACCCAGGTCTCTTGCATTGCAGGCTGATTCTTTATCTTCTGAGGCACCAGGTAATATGGATAGAAATATATAAATGAAAATATGTCTGGCAAGGCATGGTTAAACCTACATGAAGCTTAAAATGTATTTGAATAGTTAATGAAATAAATAGGAAATAACTTGTTTGAATGTAAGGAAATTAATGATTATGTTATTAATTCTCCTCAATTAATCTTTATCTTCCATGTGTCTCTAAAGTCTATTTGCCGATATTAAATACTAAATATTCATATAATACTGAGAAAGATTAGTAGTAAAATGTTAGATTAGTAGTAGAAAATATTTATGTGAGAGATTTTTGTTGTTAAACTTCTTTGACACTAAAAAATAATAGACACACAGCATAGTGCTCATTTCGAAGCTAGGAAGAAATCAACATAGGAGATTTAGTAATACTGTGATGTCTTATCAATGAAACATGGTTAAATTTTTATCTTTTTCTTAATACAATATAAATATTTTAAATGAATTCATAAAGATATTCATAAAGAAGAAAAAAATGGATAGCAAGGTGTGTGGAAAACTTTTTTGGCAGAATCTTAAGTCTACAAACAACACACAAACAGACAGAATTTGATGATTTTAACACCTAAACATTTGTATGTAGCAAAAAATACTATAAGCAAAGTTGAAGTTTATTGGAGCAAAGCTGTGATTTCAAGAGTTTTTCAATAATTAGAGCAATTATTCTCACCCTTCTGTGCACTTTGGAAATAAAAACAACTTCAAAGAAAAAATATGCAGAAATTATTTGCAAAACATGTAATAAACACAATAACCCCCCCCCACAAGCTTTTATTTCTGAGATTCAAGTTGATTAGATCTATATTGCTTTTAGTGAAAATAGCACTCTGATGTTAAATTCAAATTCTATTCAGTGAGCCTGGGAGTTCCCCTCTTTCAATGGTGAAAAAGAGTTGTTTTTCAAAATGTCACACATTACATCTACTGTTTAATGCTACCTTCTCATCAAGGGTGACTTCTTTGAAATTCTACATTTCCAGTGCTATTCCTTTCCTCTGTCTCTTTAGGTGTTTTGAAACATTGCAAATAAAATGACTAAAGTGAATTCTTAGAGAATGAAAAATACTACTTATTCCTAAACAAGGTACAATATATTCTTAGCTCAAATACTGTTAGGGCGCAAAATATCCTATAATTTCAGAAATCACCAAAACAACACAGGCGCTGTTGAGAGGGATTTTTGGTCACTGAACCCTTAATATCATAGCCGCGTCTTTCTGGTGGTCAGTACATTCTTTTACCATATCAAAGGATACTCGTAATAATTGCTGACATTTTGACATTTTCCCTCAAAACTTTGCAATTTTCCTGAATTCTCTGGCCAGGTTACTTCATAACTACCTCTTCAATGGAATTTCAATTGTGGCAAAAAGTTTTAACTTTCCAAGTAAAAGTCTGTTTACTCCCTCCAAAAGACTCTTAACTTGGAAGTAAACACAACTGTGTCTCTGTTTAATGGAAGTAAAACCTCCATCACTACAACATTCCTCACAAAGATAAATGAGCCAATGAGCTGCCCACTCCCAGTCCATTATTATTTATACTCCTAATCATTCCTTCCTCACTGCTGATACAGTTTCTACACATTTAGGGCAAGCCGGATTGATACATAGTTGATCTAGAAGCAATTATTTCACCAAGTGTTTTTAATGTGTTTCCAGAAAAAAGAATTGCTGTTCAAACTTTTCAATAAACTCTGGAAACTGTGATATGACTATATTTTGCAGGGTACAAGGTTTTGTTTTCTGCAAAATATAGTCATATCACAGTTTTCAGAGTTTATTGAAAAGTTTGAACAGCAATTCTTCTTTCTGGAAACACATTAAAAACACTTGGTGAAATAATTTGCATATTGAATCTCAGTCTCCACCCAAGACTAAATGAATCAGAATCTTTAGTACTAGAGTTGATACACAGAGTTCATTCATTAAAAGTAATTTTCTTGTGTAGTCTAATAACCAGAAATTAGGCAGTCATTTCATAGATTTTTTTCTGAATTAAGATAGTTATCTGCAGAATATAAACTATACCTGATCCATACTTTCCATACCTTACTTTTATTCCATCATTCTATCCTCCTTCTTGATAAACACACTAGTATTAACATCATTGCATGCATGTCTGTATTCCCAACAGAAGGGAAGGGCATGATGGAATTAAGAGTTTCCAGCTCCATTTTAGGCAGCTCCAGGTGGTGATAAATTTGCAGGCATATTGTTCTGAATCCCCCATTTCACATATCCCACATTCAACTTGTAAGAAAGCCGCCATCACTTGATGTTACTTACATGGATGGCATTCAATCCTTAAATGACCCCTCTGTCTCTCAGCAAGATCCTGTGAAGACGAACAGTGTGACTGGCAAAGAAGCTGACACTACCTCTATGAAGGGAAACTCTGGCCTTTATGGTCTTTGTAAGTTGGTTTCAAAAAAGCTTACATCTAAGCATCTATTTACAAATTTCAATGTGGATATTTTACTTTGACTCTAGATTTTCTTAGAAAAATCTCTATGTCCTTTTGAATATGCATCTCAAAATCAGTATACTGAAAGGGAAAAATCAAAACCAAGGCTACTGTACCTGGCAAGGATCTCATTCAAAACTGATGGAGAAATAAAAAGCTTTTCAGAAAAGCAAAAGTTAAGAGAATTCAGTACCACCAAACCAGCTTTACAGCAATTGTTAAAGGGATTTATATAGCCAAGAAATAGAAGGAAAAAGATCAAAAAATCAACCCCAGACAATTAAAAAAATGGCAATAGGAAGATATATATTAACAATTACTTTAAATGTAAAAGAATTAAATGCTCCAACTAAAAACAGATTGGATGAATGGATACATAAACAAGACCCATATATATTCTGTCTACAAGAAACCCACGTCAGACCAAAAAACACATATAGACCGAAAGTGAGAGGATTGAAAAATATATTCCATGCAAATGAGAAGCAAAAAAAAAAGCTGGAGGAGCAATCCTCATATCAGACAAAATAGACCTTTAAATAAAGAAGATTGCAAGAGATAAGGAAGGACACTACATAATGATCAAGGGATCAATCCAAGAGGAAGACATAACAATTGTGAATATCTATGCACCTCAATACATAAGACAAACACTAACAGACATAAGAGGAGAAATTGACAAGTAACAATAACAGTAGGAGACTTTAACACCTAGTTGTACTGTGAAGAAGGCTGAGTGCTGAAGAACTGATGCTTTTGAACTGTGGTGTTGGAAAAGATTCTTGAGAGTCCTTTGGACTGCAAGGAGATCCAACCTGTCCATTCTAAAGGATATCAGTCCTGGGTGTTCATTGGAGGGACAGATGCTAATGCTGAAACTCTGATACTTTGGCCACCTCATGCAAAGAGTTGACTCATTGGAAAAGACCCTGATGCTGGGAGGGATTGAGGGCAGGAGGAGAAGGGGATAACAGAGGATGAGATGGTTGGATGGCATCACCAACTTGATGGACATGAGTTTGTGTAAACTCCGGGAGTTGGTGATGGACAGGGAGGCCTGGTGTGCTGCGATTCATGGGGGTCACAAAGAGTCAGACACGACTGAGCAACTGAACTGAACTGAACTGAACACCAATGGACAGATCATTAAAACAGAAAATTAATAAGGAAACACAAGTCTTAAATGATACATTAGATGAGATGGATCTCTTCGATATCTTCAGGATATTCCATCCAAATGCAGAAGAATACACCTTTTTCTCAAGTGCACATGGGACATTCTCCAGAATAGACCACATCTTGGGTCATATATCAAACCTCAGTAAATTTAAGAAAATTGAAATCATATCAAGCATCTTCTCCGACCACAACACTATGACACTAGATATCAATTACAAGAAAAAAAAACTGTAAGAAACTCAAACACATGGAGATTAAACAACACATTTCTAAATAGCCCACAGGTTATGGAAGAAATCAAAACAGAAATCAAAATATTTCTAGAAACTAATTCCAATGAAAACAAGACAACTCAAAACCAATGGAATGCAGCAAAAGCAGTTCTAAGAGGGAAGTTTATAGCACTACAATCCTACCTAAAGAAATAAGAAAAACATCAAATAGACAACCTAACTTTATACCTAAAATAACTGGAAAAAGAAGAACAAAAAAAATACAAAATTAGAAGGAAAGTAATAATAAAGATCCAAGTAGAGATAAATGAAAAAGAAATAAAAGAAACAGTAGTAAAGATTAATAAAAACAAAAGCTGGTTGTTTGAGAAGATAAACAAAATTGACAAACCTTTGGCCAGAGTTATCAAGAAAAAAATCAAGAAAAAAAGAGAGAAGAATCAAATCAATAAAATTAGAAATGAAAAAGGAGAGGTTACAACAGACAATGCAGAAATACAAAGGATTATAGGAGACTATTATGAACAAATATATGGCAATAAAATGGATCACCTGGAAGAAATGGAGATTCTTAGAAAAGCTCAATCTTCCAAGACTCAACCAGGAAGAAATAGAAACTATGAACAACCCAATTACAAGCACTGAAATCGAAGCTGTGATAAAAAAAATCTCCCCCAAAACAAAAGCCCAGGACCAGATGGCTTCACAGAATTCTTTCAGACATTTAGAGAAGAGCTAGTGCCTATCCCTCTAAAACACTTTCAAAAAATTGCAGAGGAAGGAACACTTCCAAACTTATTCTGAGTCACCTATCATCACCCTGATACCAAAACCAGACAAAGACAACACAGAAAGAGAAAACTACAGGCCAATATCACTGATGAACACAGATGCAAAAATCCTTAACGAAATTTTAGCAAACAGAATTCAGCAACACATCAAAAAGTTCATACACCATGATTAAGTTGGATTTCTTCCAGGAAGGCAAGGATTCTTCTATACACACAAATAAATCAATGTAATACACCATACTAACAAATTGAAAGATAAAAACCATATGATAATCTCAATAGATGCAGAAAAAGCCTTTGACAAAATTCAGTATCCATTTATGATTAAAACCCTTCAAAAAATGGGCATATAAGGAACCTACCTCAACATAGTAAAGGCCATATATACTAGGCCTACAGCATACGTTATTCTCAATGGTGAGAAACTGAAAGCATTCCCCTGAAGATCAGGAACAAGACAAGGGTGTTCACTTTCACCACTATTATTCAACATAGTTCTGGAAGTCCTAGCTACAGTAATCAGAGAAGAAACAGAAATAAAAGAAATCCAGATTGGAAAAAAAGATGTAAAGCTCTCACAGTTTGCAGATGACATGATACTGTACATACAAAACGCTAAATATAGTATCAGAAAATTACTAAAGCTAATCAATGAATTTAGTAAAGTTGCAAGATACAGAGTCAATACACAGAAATCACTTGCATTTATATATATACTAACAATGAACAATCAGAAAGAGAATTTAAGGAATCAATTCCATTCACCATTGCAACAAAAATAATTAAATTTCTAGGAATAAACTTACCTAAGGAGACAAAAGAACTGTACACAGAAAGTAATAAGACACTGATGAAAGATATTAAAGACAACATAAACAGATGGAGAGATATTCCATGTTCCTTGGTAGGAAAAAATCAATATTGTGAAAATGACTGTACTATAAAATTCAATCTACAGATTCAATGTGATTCCTATCAAACTACCAATGGACTCTTTCACAGATCTAGAACAAAAATTTTTGCAATTCATATGGAAACACAAAAGACCCTGAATAGCCAATGCAGTCTTGAGAAAGAAGAATGGAGCTGAATGAATCAACCTTCCTGACTTCAGTTTATACTACAAAGTTACAGTCATCAAAACAGTATGGTACTGGCACAAAAACAGAAAAATAGACCAATAGAACAAGATCAAAAGCCCAGAAATAAACCCATGTACCTATGGGTACCTTATTTTTGACAAAGGAGGCAAGAATATACAATGAGGCAAAGACAGCCTCTTCAATAAATGGTGCTGGGAAAACTGGACAGCTACATGTAAAAGAATGAAATCAAAACACTTCCTAACACCATACACAAAATAAACTCAAAATGGATTAAAGACCTCAAAATGTTAAGACCAGAAATTATAAAACTCTTAGAGGAAAACATAGGCAGAACACTCAATGACATAAATCAAACCAAGATCCTCTATGACCCACATCCTAGAGTAATGGAAATTAAAACAAGTGTAAACAAGTGGGGCCTGATTAAACTTAAAAGCTTTTGCACAGCAAAGGAAACTATAAGCAAGGTGAAAAAACAACCCTCAGAATGGGAGAAAATAAAAGCAAATGAAACAACTGACAAAGGATTAGTTTCCAAAATATACAAGCAGCTCATACAACTCAATGCCAGAAAAACAAATAACCCAATCAAAAAGTGGGGAAAAGAGTTAAACAGACATTTCTCTAAAGAAGACATACAGATTGCTAAAAAACACATGAAATGATACTCAACATGGCTCATTATTAGAGAAATTCAAATCAAACCTACAATGAGATATCACCTCACACCAGTCAGAATGACTATGAGCAAAAGTCTACAAACAGTAAATGCTGGAGAGGATGTGGAGAAAAGGGAATGCTTTTGCACTGTTGGTGGGAATGTAAATTGATGCAGTCACTATGGAAGATGGTATGGAGATTCCTTAAAAAACTAGAAATAAAATCATTATATCTACTACCATGGGCAAGAATCCTTTAGAAGAAATGGAGTGGCCATCATGGTCAACAAAAGAGTCTGAAATGCAGTATTTGGATGCAATCTCAAAAATGACAGGATGATCTCTGTTCATTTTCAAGGCAAACCATTCAATATCACAGTAATCCAAGCCTATGCCCCAACCACTAATGCTGAAGAAGCTGAAGTTGAATGGTTCTAGGAAGACCTACAAGTCCTTCTAGAACTAACACTCAAAAAAGATGTCCTTTTCATTATAGGGGACTGGAATGCAAAAGAAGGAAGTCAAGAGATACCTGGAGTAACAGGCAAACTTGACCTTGGGGTACAAAACGAAGAAGATCAAAGGCTAACAGAGTTTTGCCAAGAGAACACACTGGTCATAACAAAAACCTCTTCCAACAACACAAGAGAAGACTCTACACATGGACATCACCAGATGGTCAATACCGAAATCAGATTGATTATATTCTTTGCAGCCAAAGATGGAGAAGCTCTATACAGTCAGCAAAAACAAGACCAGGAGCTGACTGTGGCTCAGGTCATGAACTCATTATTGCAAAACTCAGACTTAAATTGAAGAAAGTAGGGAAAACCACTAGACAATTCAAGTATGACCTAATCCAAATCCATTATGATTATACAGTGGAAGTGACAAATAGATTCAAAGGATTAGGTCTGATGGACGGAGTGCTTGAAGATCTCTGGACTGAGATTCACGACATTGTACAGGAGGCAGTGATCAAGACCATCCCCAAGAAAAAGAAATGCAAAAAGGCAAAATGGTTGTCTGAGGAGGCCTTACAAATAGCTATGAAAAGAAGTGAAAGGCAAAGGAGAAAGGGAAAAATATACCCATTTGAAGGTAGAATTCCAAAGAATAGCAAGCTGAGATAACAAAGCCTTCCTCAGTGATGAGTGCAAAGAAATAGAGGAAAACAATAGAATGGGAAAGACTAGAGATGTCTTCAAGAAAATTAGAGATACCAAGGGAATATTTCATCCAAAGATTGACTCCATAAAGGACAGAAATTTTATGGACTTAACAGAAGCAGAAGATATTAAGAAGAGGTGGCAAGAATACACCGAAGAACTATACAAAAAGGAACTTCATGACTCAGATAATGACAGTGGTGTGATCACTCACCTAGAACCAGACATCCTGGAATGCAAAGTCAAGTGGGCCTTAGGAAGCATCACTATGAACAAAGTAGTGGATGTGATGGAATTTCAGTTGAATTATTTCAAATCCTGAAAGATGATGCTGTGAAAGTGCTGCACTCAACATACTAGCAAATTTGAAAAACTCAGCAGTGGCCACAGGACTGGAAAAGGTCAGTTTTCTTTGTTTTTTATTATTTTTTTAAATAATTTTTTAAATTTTAATTGGAGGTTAATTACTTTACAATATTGTATTCGTTTTGCCATACATCAACATGTATCCGCCACAGGCATACACGTGTTCCTCATCCTGAACCCCCCTCCCACCTCCCTCCCCGTACAATCCCTCTGGGTCGTCCCAGTGCACCAGCCCTAAGAATCCAAAGAAAGGCAATGCCAAAGAATGTTCAAACTATTGCACAATTGCACTCATCTCACACACTAGCAGAGTATGCTCAACATTCTCCAGTCTAGGCTTCAACAGTAAATGAGTTGTGAACTTCCAGATGTTCAAGCTGGAATTAGAAAAGGCAGAGGAACCAGAAACAAAATTGCCTACATCCACTGGATCATCAAAAAAGGGAAAGAGTTCCAGAAAAACATCTATTTCTGCTTTATTGACTATACCAAAGCCTTTGACTGTGTGGATCACAACAAACTGTGGAAAATGCTTAAAGAGATGGGAATACCAGGGCAGCTGACTTACCTCCTGGGAAATCTGTATGCAGGTCAAGAAATAACAGTTAGATCTGGACATGGAACAACAGACTGGTTCCAAATAGGGAAAGGGGTATGTTAAGGCTGTATATTGTCACCGTGCTTATTTAACTTGTATGAAGAGTTCATCATGAGAAATGCCAGGCTGGATGAAGCACAAGCTGGAATCCAGATTGCTCGGGGAGATATCAATAACCTCAGATATGCAGATGAAACCACTCTTATGTAAGAAAGTGAAGAAGAGCTGAAGAGCCTCTTGATGAAAGGGAAAGAAGAGAGTGGGAAAAGTTGGCTTAAAACTCAACATTAAGAAAACTAAGATCATGGCATCCAGTCCCATCACTTCATGGCAAATATATGGGGAAACAATGGAAATAGTGACAGACTTTATTTGGGGGGGCTCCAGGATCACTGCAGATGGTGACTGCATCCATGAAATTAAAAGATACTTGCTCTTTGGAAGAAAAGCTTTGACCAACCTAGACAATATACTCAAAAGCAGAGACATTGCATTACCAACAAAGGTCCATCTAGTCAAAGCTATGGTTTTTCCAGTAGTTATGTATGGATGTGAGAATTGGACTATAAAGAATGCTCAGTACCAAAGAATTGATGGTTTTGAACTGTGGTGTTGAATAAGACTCTTGAGAGTCCTTAGGGTTACCAGGAGGTCAACTAGTGCATCCTAAAGAAAATCAGTCCTGAATATTCATTGGAAGACTGATGCTGAAGCTGAAACTCCAATGTTTTGGCCACCTAATGCGAAGAAGTGACTCATTTGAAAAGATCCTGATGCTGGGAAAGATTGAAGGCTGGAGAAGAAGGGGACAATAGAGGATGAGATTATTGGATGGCATCATCGGCTTGATGGACATGAGTTTGAGCAAGCTCTGGGAGTTAGTGATAGACAGGGAGGACTGGCATGCTGAAGTCCATGGGAGCACAAAATGTCAGACACGAATAAGAGACCGATCTGAAATGATGACCGTGCAATCCCATTCCTTTGCATATACCCTGAGGAAACCATAATTGAAAAAGACACATGTATCCCACTGTTCATTTCAGCACTATTTACAATAGCTAGAATGTGGAAGCAACCTAGATATCCATCGACAGATAAATGGATAAATAAGTTGTGGTACATATACACAATGGGATATTGTTCAGCCATAAAAGGAACACATTTGAGTCAGTTCAGATGAGGTGGATGAACCTAGAACCTATTATAAAGAGTGAATTGAGTCAGAAAGAGAAGGATAATTATTGTATGCTAGTTGCACAGAGTCGGACACGACTGAAGCGACTTAGCAGCAGCAGCAGCAGCAACACATATATACAGAATCTAGAAAAATGGTACTGAAGAATTGTATTTACAGGGCCACAGTAAATAAATATTTACAGGAGAAACAGACAAAGAGAACAGATTTATGGACATGAGAAGAGGGGAGGAGAGGGTGAGATGTATGAAAAGTGTAACATAGAAACTTACGTCACCATATGTAAAATAGATAGCCAATGGGAATTCTCTGTATGGCTCAGAAAACTCAAACAGGGGCTCTATATCAGTCTAGAGAAGTGGAAGATGGGAGGGGATATATGTATACCTCTGGTTGATTCATGTTGAGGTTTGACAGAAAACAACAAAATTCTGTAAAGCAACTATCCTTCAATAAAAAATAAATTAAAAGAAAAAAAAAAAAGTCAGTACCTTAAGCACCAGCTGAAAGTTCTCGTGTCTGCTTACGTGTTCCTGGCTATGCGTGTGTGACAAGTCGCTTCTGTCATCTCCAACTCTTTGAGAATCCATGGACTGTAGCTCATCAGGCTCCTCTGTACCCAGGCTTAATCTGATCAGGTTGGTTGTTTTTTTGGGGGGGAATTGTATTTCCTAACTCATAAAATACTTTCTATTGCTTGTATTGAAGGAATGGAAGCTCTTTTGACCTCAGATGAAACTTTGATTGTGACATTCAAAGACATCAATTTTTTTTTCTTTCTGTTTTTCATTTGCTGGAGGTTTGAAATTACTGCTCTATAGCCAGGAGTTAATGCAGTATATTCCTTCTTGAAAGTGATGACACACTGGATAGAAAGTTGACCTAAATTAAAGTAAACTAATTGGAAGGAAAGTTATGACCAACCTAGATAGCATATTCAAAAGCAGAGACATTACTTTGCCGACTAAGGTCCGTCTAGTCAAGGCTATGGTTTTTCCTGTGGTCATGTATGGATGCGAGAGTTGGACTGTGAAGAAGGCTGAGCGCCGAAGAATTGATGTTTTTGAACTGTGGTATTGGAGAAGACTCTTGAGAGTCCCTTGGACTGCAAGGAGATCCAACCAGTCCATTCTGAAGGAGATCAACCCTGGGATTTCTTTGGAAGGAATGATGCTAAAGCTGAAACGCCAGTACTTTGGCCACCTCATGCCAAGAGTTGACTCATTGGAAAAGACTGATGCTGGGAGGGACTGGGGGCAGGAGGAGAAGGGGACGACAGAGGATGAGATGGCTGGATGGCATCACCGACTCAATGGACATGAGTTTGGGTAAACTCCGGGAGCTGGTGATGGACAGGGGGGCCTGGCGTGCTGCAATTCATGGGGCCGCAAAGAGTCGTATACGACTGAGAGACTGAACTGAATTGAATTGAATATTGTTTTATTAAAATATAAATGGGGCAACTTCTTAATGGTTTAAAGTACTTAAAGGCTCATAAAAGGGGGATTTACAGGATAGAGTGGAAATTTCCTTTAAAAAAGTTATATTTTCCCCATTAAAATGTTTATCATCGTCACTAACAAGTATATTTTTTAATGTTACTCATTTCTGCTTTGAATGGTTATAGCAGATTTTTTCTTTTTGCCATATCTTTAGAACTCTGATATAACAAAAACAAATACAACTTAATGTTGTAATGTTGAGATTTCCTAAAAGGGGCCTATTGGAGTAAGTCAAAGGAAATTTCAGAGACTAAGGTATGTTTTACAGAAACTGTTCATTTATACTGTCTTATTTTCTGTGATTTCATGATGTTTTATAGGCTGAGCATTTGGACTAGATCTTTATTTTTGCATCTTACTAGAAACATATGACGTGGGCTTCCACAGTGGCTCAGTGGTAAAGAATCTGTCTGCCGATGCAGGAGAGGAGGGTTCCACCCTGGGTCAGGAAGATCCCCTGGAGAAGGAAATGGCAACCCACTCCAGTATTCTTACCTGGAGAATCCCATGGACAGAGGAGCCTGGCAGACTATAGCCCATGGGGTTGCAAAAGAGTCAGACACAACTTAGCAACTAAATAACAACAACAGCAATAAAGGCATGACAGTTTGAGGTAGAAGCATATACTGTTTTATATTTATAGTGAACATTCATTTCTAGCTGTTATATTATTGAATATAGTGAAGTAAGAACTACAATAAATAATTTTATCATTATCCTGAACTAATATTGATCTCCACTACCTTGGAAAGATTTGAAGCTTTGCTGCATTTTTTCATCCAAAACACAAAAAAGACATCGGGTGAAATTAGGAATTATTTGAGTAATCATCTTGATCAAATGGTAAGGTCACTGAAAAATATTTATTTGATAATCACAAGTGGTATTACTCTTGGAATAAAGTGGTAATTCTATTATTAGAAGTAAAATAGTTTGTATTATTTTATAGCTTTATTATTAAATTGTAAAACTGTTTTAATTTCCTGGCCCCTTTCTGAAGCACTGTAGAATAATTAAAATTTAATAAATGAAGTATTTGAACTTATGTTTAATATGATTGCTGTCAGCTAACTTAAACATTTTAATCCTTTTCCCACTTGCATTTTTAAAAGAGATTGTGCTTTAGAGTTGGTGCTTTCAGTAAAATGCATCCCCATATAAATATAAAATAGCATCTACAGTTTTGGTAAACTACATTTGTAGTCATGGATATTCAGATACTATTTGAAATAGGAAGCAGATACAGTAATCTGTGGGACAAAATGCAACATTTGGTTTGCAAACATTGTCTATGGCCTTGAAAAGACACTTGGTTTAACCAGAGAAGGAACTTGGGTTTACTGAAACCTAGCTCTGCAACTATATAATCCCTATGACATTGAATATATTTACCTTTTCCACCTTATTTATAAAATAGGGATGACAATATCTATCTTGTAATGTTAAGACTTTAATTTGATAAGGCTTAGAAATTCTCAGAGCTTTGTGAAAATCATAGTAGTTTCTTATTTAGTTTTATAATGTCAATCCCATTATGCAGTAAAACATTTCAGTATTGGATAATTCTGGATGCTAAAGATAACTTTTCATTCTCTTTGCCAGTAGCCTTTCTTGTTGAGAACTGTATTCTTTTGGCAGTAGAGTTAGAACTTCAGGCATCAGAAGAGATGTATATCTGAGATATTTTCTTTTAAATAGTTAACTTGCAATGTATCCAAAATTTCCCCCTTCGGTATGGTAACTCCCATGATAAAACAAAAATAACCCTCTCAAAAAGTCCCACTAAATTATCAAGTGACCCAGCAGACAAACAAGAGGGAGAAAAATTTGAGAAATTTTAAAATTCCAGAAATTTCCCAGAAATTTGAGGGGGGAAGTATTAGCCAAATCTTTTGAACCAAGCAAATGCTCCTCCATCCTTTCTAGGCATCAAGTAAATAATTGTAACTGGTGGTTACAATTTCCATTTCCATTTTTTTTTCTAATATGTAGA
This sequence comes from Oryx dammah, assembly GCF_014754425.2. Lineage (NCBI taxonomy): Eukaryota > Metazoa > Chordata > Mammalia > Artiodactyla > Bovidae > Oryx > Oryx dammah. The sequence goes on from NW_024070204.1 coordinate 16,631,787, forward strand.
CACATATGAAACTTTGTAAAGTTTTGTTAGACTGTAAAGTCACTAAATGGAAAGAAATAGCTATAAAGAATCTTGGATAGCAAGATTCACGCAAAACTCTTGGTTTAACACAGTTCCACTAAAATGGAGGGAATCCAGTACACCTGAGCCTTAATTACAGAGTTCTTCTGAAGCACCATACATATTGGCCACTGTTCATATGAATTCAACCCTGAATGTTTGTTGGAAGGACTAATGCTGAAGTTGAAGTTCCAGTACATTGGCCACATGGTGCGAAGAGCTGATTCATTGGAAAAGATCCTGATGCTGGGAAAGATTAAGGGCAGGAAGAGAAGGCAGCGACAGACGATGAGATGGTTGGATGGCATCATTGACTCAATGGACATAAATTCGAGCAAACTCCAGGAGACAGTGAAGGACAGGGAGGCCTGGCATGCTGTGGTCTGTAGGGTCGCACAGAGTTGGACCTGACTTAAAGGCTGAACAAAAACAATATCTGAAGTATAGAAAGAGATCAATCAGAGAATGACGTTCCACCTGAGTCAGCTCCCGGCATTTGGTGTTGCAGCTTCCACTGTCCCGGCATCAGTGAGTTATCTGTGCTCCTTAGTGTAAAGAACTCTGCGTCTCTTGTCTTCCAGGTGTCTCCTGGACTTGGAATTTCTATTCAGGGACAGAAAGGCTGTCCCCAGACCCCCTTCAGTGTCCAGCCATTTCTCCTTAAATAAATAAAGCTGATCTTCTATCTTGATAAATAGAGTTCTAGTCCTGCCCTGACTCATAAGTAAGGCTACCTTAAATTTCTTCATCCCTTTTTCCATAGGTGACTATAGTAAATCCCAGCAGGAATACCTGCTTCTAAAGAGATTGTCTTTAGTATTTAAGGTAAATAAGCAATGAAATAAAATTTCTAACTATAGCTGGGCTTTCAGGGCTACTGTTCTGAGTTTTAATAAGCACTGTCTTTCATTATCAACGAAGGCTCCTAAGACCAGTGTGAAATATATTGTCTAGTTTTCTTCTCTGCTATATTTCCTGAAACACTTTATTGCCCACCTACTATATCAACACTCCTAAGCTTAATGCATGTACATGGACACACACACACACACATTCAAACAGTTGAAAACACAGATGATGACTATTTAGAATAGCTATGCACTTTGGTATAAAACTCTGAGAATTTGTGCCTTGGAAAATCATGCAAATAACTTGCAATCTGTGGCAACAGATGAGCTTCTTTCTAAAGAAATAATTTCAGTTGAAAACTTGATTCATGAACAGTGCTGATTTTGAAGCTGTCAATGCATTTCATTTTGTTGAAGAAGAAAAGGTAGAAAGTAAAATCAGTATATATCCTTTATCATTGCCGTTCCATGAATGTTAACATTAGGGTTTCTTAATGTTATGAAATGTGTGTCAGATACATTTTTTGGCACTCTGCTGTCATTTCCAACTACTACTACCAAAGAATACCCTTGGAATATTAACTATTATGTTAGTGATTAACATAATTGATGAACTTTATATTTCAATAAAGTTGAACTTTATATTCCATGATAATTGATGAACTTTTTATATTTCAGTTTAGAAAAATACACTTTAATGTTTTTCAACGGCTTCTGTTAAAATACCAGGACTGAAGAGCACTAGATGGTGTTATGCCTGCAGAATCATTTTAAGAGCTGACTTAAAATCAGAGAGTAAATGGATCCTTGAGAGAACAGAGACCAAGGATTCTCTTATGTCTGACACTAAAGAAAGTGAGATTTATTTGAGGGAGAGTCTCATTCTTGAATGACATGTCCAATTTTGTCCCAGCAACCTAAGCATCTGCCTATGCTTTGTTTGGTAGAATTTACAGACATAAGCACATTATGGTCTTTTGGTTTTAGAACACTATCGAGCCTTTACAAGAAAGGAATTGAAATTCAGAACATGTTTGCCCCCTGGCGTTCAGGTGTCTGTATTACAACTATATCCGACCATGTGCTGTGCTGGGCTTCGTCGCTCAGTCCTGACTCTCTGCGACCCCATGGATTATAGCCGGCCAGGCTCCTCTGTCCATGGGATTCTCCAGGCAAGAATACTGGAGTGGGTTGCTATGCCCTCCTCCAGGGGATCTTCCCAACCCAGGGATCGAACGCAGGTCTGTGGCATTGCAGGCAGGTTCTTTACCATTTGAGACACCAGGGAAACCCAAGAATACTGGAGAGGGTTGCTATGCCCTCCTCCAGGGGATCTTCCCTATCGAGGAATCGAATCAGGGTCTCCTGCCTTGCAGGCGAATTCTTTACCAGCTGAGCTACCAGGGAAGCCTATATTCAACAATGTACAATTTTAATTCATGGAGAATGATGCAAGTAAAGAATTGGGAAAATGAATAATAAGAACCCCCTTTTTTGGTTAATATAGTTGACAACAATACAAAACATATATATTTCTGACATTGCTGTCAACTTATGTATTTATAGTATTTTGCTAGGACTGCCATAATAAAATACCACAGACAGGGGGCTTAAACAGCAGAATTTTATTTTCTCACAGTTCCGGAGGCTAGAAGGCCAAGATCAAAACATCAGCATGTTGGTTTCTCCTGAAGCCACAATCTCTTTGCCTTTAGATGGCCATCTGTCACTGTGTCTGCACATGGCCTCTCTCTGCACGTGTACGTTCCTGATATGTCTTCCTCTTCTTGAAAGGACACTAATCATATGGATTAGGACCCATTCTGGAGACTTCATTTTTGCAGAGTCCTCAGATATTGTCCCTTAGCTGTCTCCTTGCCCACTTAGAAGGTTACAGTCTGTGACAGATGACCCTAGCTGGCATTACACATCCCTAGAGTTGTTAACAACAATCCAGATTCAAGAAGGAAAGGCATACAGAAAAAACACTGTGATCCTTCCTGCCTCCATCCTCATCTCAGCTCAGGACACTCCCGTCCTAAGCCTCCCTCCCAAGTTTTATATCCTACCCCAGGATCTGCCACTTTGCAAAATTTTTGATGGCCAAACTTCAGGGCAGATATTCCCTCTCTCCCAGCAGGTGGGAATGTAGTCCAACATTAGAGAGTTGGACTATTATGCTTTGACGCGAAAAATTAATAAAAAATCAAAAGAAACTCCCCCAATCTCTTAGGAACTAAAAGACACCGCATGATTATGACAGATACTCTTCTGTTACTTTATAACAAGGAAAATCTCTACAAGTTTGGCTTGCTCAGAGTTAAATATCACCTAGTGGAGTAAATCAATGTCTAGTTCAAGTTGCATCTTTACCACTTTGGCCATGCTCATGCAGGCACGTTTAGTCCAGTCATGTCCAACCCTTTGTGACCCTTTCATCTGTAGCCCACCAGGCTCCTCTGACCCTGGGATTTCCCAGGGAAGAATACTGGCATGGGTTCCCATTTCCTCCTCTAGGGGATCTTCCTGACCCAGGGATCAATCCCGCGTCTTCTATGTCTCCTGCATTGCAGGTGGATTCCTTACCTGCTGAACCATCTTTAACACTTTATTTCTTGTCATTCTTCCTCCATGGTGGACTCCATCCTGCCTGCCCATCGTTTCTATAGTCTACATGGTCCCAGCTCCTGACCCCATGAACATCTGTTCATGGCATCGGTTACATCTCCACAACAACAAATTGCAGACACAGCACATTCTATATCATAACAACACAAATAAATGATTAAAATAAACACATTTCCTCAAAGTCCATGTGAACTACAGATGAACTTTGGCTGTCAACATGGAGCCTTTGCCATCCCAGCACAGAACAGTTTAGACACGGGTTTTCAAGCATCTCTTTCACTTTCTCTTCTATCTCTTTCACTTTTGCCCCTCTCAGTGAAGCATTTTATGTGGCTCTTCCCAGAAAAGGGCTGTTTGAAGTAAAGAGGAATTTTAGTTTTTGGACAAATCTCTTTCAGGTTTAAAATTTGGTAAATTTGTCAATCTTCATTCATGAACATGAAAGTGACAAATGTCAAGGGCAAAGACCAGGACTTAATCAAACATTGTCCTCCACCTCCTCTCCCCAGCTGTCTCAAGAGAAGTAACTTCACATGGTAACAAGCCCTAGAATTAGCAATACAGCCTTGAGATGTTGCCAGAAAGTTTCATTTCCTCTTTATCATTGTGTTACAAAGATCACTTTCTTTTCCTTGTGTTACCAGTAACTGAGTTTTCCCCAATGTCCAAAAGCAATTAGAGGGTGAGTTTATCTAAGACACTGAATTGCAAGGAAAGCATAAAAGTCACACGTATATCATCCTATCTCCTTAAAAAAAATATAAACAATGTAAAATGAAAGATCTGTCTATCTATCTATCTACGTATCTATCTATCTATATCTTGGCCCATCCTGCCTAGATATAATTCTTGGCTGGCAGCGAGTTCTCATTCTATTGACTGCTAGAAAAGGAGGTCACTTTTACTTCTGTTCAGGTCTTTTATCAACTTTTTCATTCAGTCAGCTTTGCTATGATGATTATTAAATACAAAACACATTTATCTCACGGCCAATATCCTCAGGAGAAAACAAGTACTTTTTATATGGTTTTCAAGACCTTTCGTGATGCTGCTGTTCTAGCTCATTCCTCTCACTCCTAGCCTGCCTTTCTGCTTCAGCGCTGTGGGAACTAGTCCCCACATACTACAAACTCCCTCTCCTGCACCCCTGGTCCTGATGTTTCCTGTTCGTAGAATACCCATAGGATTTTCTCCCTTTCTTCTTTCTCCTCTTCCTCTCTACCTATCCCTCCCCACCTCACCTGGCTAGCATCCAGTATTCTTTTGAGTTTTCAGATTATAGATAATCTCCTTCACAAATCAAGGATTAAAATCAAAGAATATCAGGATGGATGAACTCTATAATGCTCAAGTGGACTGATGTTTGGATTGTACACTGCTGAAATATAAACAGGAAGAAGCAAGCACAATTTCACCCTCAATTAAACAAATGTGAGTCAGTAACATCTACTGTTTTCAATTATTTCCTTACACACTAAACTGTTCCCAATTTCATAGATAAAGTATACTAGCGTATCCTTATAGTGAAGATTATTTTTTTCTAAAATTTGGAATTTAAAAAGTATTATTGCAACATATTGTTTATTCACAAAAATATTCAGAACTTAAGAACACGTTATTTGAAAACTTTGTTATGTAATTTTAAAAATTGATTCAAATAAGTCCACATTTAAATTTCAAAGTGGCTGAATGCTTCAATAAATATGGCAATGCAAAATTTTTAGACTTTATTTATAATTCCCTCTATATTATGTTTGCATGTGTGGGTGTATATGAATGCTGTATTTCAGTAAGTGTAGCCCATCTAATTTGATTTCAGTTTGACACTTCTCATTTATTTAAGGAAGGGAAACTCTTTAGGCTTCTTTGCAAAATTTCCTTTTGGGGGCCTGTGTTCCTGAAATTGATCTTCCCAGGTGGCACTAGTGGTAAAAACCATCTGCAAATTCAGGAGACATAAGAGAGGTGGGTTCAATCCCTGTGTCCAGAAGATCCCCTGGTAAAGGGTATGGTAATCCCTTCTGGTATTCTTGCTTAGAGAATCCCATGGACAGAGGAGCCTGGCAGGCTACAGTCCATAGGGTCAAAAAGCGCTGGACATGACTGAGACGACTTAGTACGTTCCTGAAATTATGGTCAAATAGAATGCTACTTTTGCTTCAAAATGTGTAATGTGCAATGGCCTGTGTCTTACTGTTCCATTCCCATCAAGCATTTACTAGAGAAGTTTTTTTTTGATCTGATGAAATTAAGCCACACACAGTCTGCTGCTGCTACTGATAAATCGCTTCAGTCGTGTCTGACTCTGTGCGACCCCAGAGACGGCAGCCCACCAAGCTCCCCCGTCCCTGGGATTCTCCAGGCAAGAATCTGGAGTGGGTTGCCATTTCCTTCTCCAATGCATGAAAGTGAAAAGTGAAAGAGCAGTCGCTCAGTCGTGTCCGACTCCTAGCGACCCCGTGGACTGCAGCCCACACACAGTTTAGCCATATTTATGAGAAGTACTTTTTGTTATTTGCATTGCCTTTTATGTCATGCTGCCATCTTGTGGCCACTTAGTCAATCTTAAAAATACATTCCAGGCAAGTGTAATAGAATGACCCCCCGAAGCATTGCATAGTATAACTTCCAACATCATGGAAGATATTGACTCTCAAAAGGACGACCCTCTTAACTATCTCTCAGAGATGAAGCTATATTAGTTCCTTATGGCTTCTTAACAATTTAAGAAGCCTAAAATTTTAGGCTCTAAAAAAATTTCTGAAAATTTGCCTGATACTTTCTTTACTTTCTTCCATAAATTTATATTCCCAGGTGACTCAATGGTAAAGAATCTGCCTGCAGTGCAGGGGACGTAGGTCCGATCCCATGGTTGGGAAGATCCCCAGCAACTCACTCCAGTATTCTTGCCTAGGAAATCCCATGGACAGAGGACCCTGGAGGACTATAGTCCATGGGGGTCGCAAAGAGTCAGACACAACTTAGCACCTGAACAACAACAGAAAATAAAACACTTTAAAATATTTTGTTCACACAAATATATTTCATGATGTATATCCTATTTTGTTCTTGTATAGAATAACATTATTTATTTTAGGAACTTTGCCGACTAAGGTCCATCTAGTCAAGGCTATGGTTTCTCCAGTAGTCATGTATGGATGTGAGAGTTGGACTGTGAAGAAGGCTGAGTGCCGAAGAATTGATGTTTTTGAACTGTAGTGTTGGAGAAGACTCTTGAGAGTCCCTTGGACTGCAAGGAGATCCAACCAGTCCATTCTGAAGGAGATCAGCCCTGGGATTTCTTTGGAAGGAATGATACTGAAGCTGAAGCTCCAGTACTTTGGCCACCTCATGTGAAGAGTTGACTCATTGGAAAAGACTCTGATGCTGGGGGGGGTGGGGGATTGGGGGCAAGAGGAGAAGGGGACGACAGAGGATGAGATGGCTGGATGGCATCACTGACTCGTTGGATGTGAGTCTGAGTGAACTCCAGGAGATGGTGATGGATAGGGAGGCCTGGCGTGCTGCAATTCATGGGGTCGCAAAGAGTTGGCCATGACTGAGCGACTGAACTGAACTGAACTGAACTGAATTATTTTACATTTTAAATTGAATATATGAGGAAAAGATAAAATACATAGAGCTAAAGCTATGTGGTAATTTGATATTATTACATGCTCTAGGCTACAGAATAATTCAACTATTTGTTTAAATTTTATAATTGTCTATAAAGCCTATAGTTAGAAAAGAGCTTAGTTATATTTTTTTCATAGATTATGCCATGTTTTTAATACTGGTTAAACTTCTCTCGGACTTCCCTGGTGGCTGAGAGGTTAGAGCGTCTGTCCACAGTGCAGGAGACCTGGGTTTGATCCCTGGGTCGGAAAGATCCCCTGGAGAAGGAAATGGCAACCCACTGCAGTAGTCTTGCCTGGAGAATCCCAAGAACAGAGGAGCCTGGTGGGCTACAATCCAAGGGGTTGCAAAGAGTCGCACATGGCTGAGCGACTTCACTTTCACTTTCAAACTTCTCTCACTTTTAAAGGCTTTTTTTTTTTTTTTGTAGTTTTAGGTTCACAGAAAAAAATGAGAGGAACATACACAGAGTTCCCATGTACCCCTTCCCCGCCGCACACACACAGCCTCTGCCATTACCAACACCCACTTCCAGGATGGTGCTTTCGTTGTAATGGATGACTCTACACTGCCACATCACCACCACCCAAAGTCCGTAATTTTCACTGTGTTCACTCTTGGTGACATTACTTTCACGGGTTTAGACAAACCTGTAATGACATGTATCTGTCAATATATTATCATTAGCATTTTCACTTCCCTCAAAACCCTCTGTTGTGTGCTAGTCGTGTCCAGCTCTTTGCAACCCTGTGAAATGTAGCCCTCCAGGTTTCTCTGGCTGTGGAATTCTCCATGCAAGAATGCTAAAGTGGGTTGCCACTTCCTTCTCCCCAAAACCTCTGCTCTCCTATCCATGCTTCCCTTCACTCTAACCCCTGGCAGCCGCAGATCTTATTACTGTCTCCTTAGTTATGCTTTTTTCATTTTTCCTTCATAGTAAAAGCAAGATATTATACACAGCCCATTGTCAGTGTACATAAAACATTTTCACACCCCTTCATTCTGAGATAGGAATGGGTGGATGGGAACTTTGAGCACAAAGTTGACTGTCCCGAAATGTCTGACACTGCTCTCACATAACATTTTGTCTAACCAGCTTTGGATCCTGGTCAACCATGACATACTTTCTATCCAGTTGCTGTTCACTCACATTCTGGTTTATTCATTGGTCAGGGCTTCCTATCTTCTCCATACAATGAAGGGCATTTTGTAGGAGGTTCAGCTTCAACTTCATTTCAGCTTTCATGATCTTCCAGCTCTTCTAAGAGGAAACAGTGGAGAAAGTGAGAGAGTTTTATCACATTATCCAAAATATTTAAAGAGCTTTCTGCTTTTAGCTTAGTTAAAGATGCATCTAAACCCAATAATACTTATTTTTAAAATACAGTGTATATCCTAAGTGATTATAGTCAACACAATGCCCACTAACATCTTGTCATTTGGGGGAAGCAAGATTCTAATTAAGATATATCTGATATACTTTATGCAAGCAAAACGGTTACCTCAGCTGTTCTGCTTACAAGTGTCAATTCATAATATTTTTATTGTGTTCTGAAATCTTTTTCTAAATTAATTATAATGATAGCTAATGCTCATATTCACCAGGTGATGCTTTGAGATATTCATGTATATTAATTCAGAGGTTAGGCTATGTTCTTATTTCTATTTCCCAGATGGAGAAATAAGGCGCAGAGAGATTCATTACTTCTTCCAGAATCACAGAGCCCATGAGTGTTTGAACTCAGGAAGTCTGTTTCCACCTTCGCTGGTGGTTTTAGTGGTAAAGAACCTGCCTTCCAATGCAGGAGACATAAGAGACGCCAGTTCAATCTCTGGGTGGGGAAGATCCCCTGGAGGAGGGCATGACAATCCACTCCAGCATTCTTGCCTGGAGAACCCCACGGACAGAGGAGCCTGGAAAACTAAGATCCGTAGTGTTGCACAGAGTCAGATATGACTGAAGTTACTTAGCACACATGCCCAATCTGGCTCCAGAGTGCCTCTCCTGAAGTGTAAATGTTATCCTCCTTCTGATGTATTTACCTTGCTAACTCTATTCCTTTTCACAGGTCTTTTGCTGACAAGAGTTAGTGTTGAAAATTTGGCTCTAAAAAACCAAGCCACTTGATGGGTTTCTCTGAAATAATTAATTAACAGGTTGTCTTATCCACACTAACATGGATTCATGACCCATTAATATGACTAAGAAATGCCTTATGAGGTGATATTTGATTATTAGAAAATTCAAGACATATAAAAAGGAACATAGTTTCTCACATTTATTTTTATTTTTTCCCTAATGGTCTAGCATATTGAAAAGCAGAGACATTACTTTGCCAACAAAGGTCTGTCTAGTCAAGGCTATGGTTTTTCCAGTGGTCATGTATGGATGTGAGAGTTGGATTGTGAAGAAGGCTGAACGCCAAAGAATTGATGCTTTTGAACTGTGGTGTTGGAGAAGACTCTTGAGAGTCCCTTGGACTGCAAGGAGATCCAACCAGTCCATTCTGAAGGAGATCAACCCTGGGATTTCTTTGGAAGGAATGATGCTGAAGCTGAAACTCCAGTACTTTGGCCACCTCATGCCAAGAGTTGACTCATTGGAAAAGACTGATGCTGGGAGGGATTGAGGGCAGGAGGAGAAGGGGACGACCGAGGATGAGATGGCTGGATGGCATCACTGACTCGATAGATGTGAGTCTGAGTGAACTCCGGGAGTTGGTGATGGACAGAGAGGCCTGGCGTGCTGCGATTCATGGGGTCTCAAAGAGTCGGACATGACTGAGTGACTGAACTGAACTGAATGGTCTGTTTTATGAAAATTTTTATTTACTCTGTTTACAGTAGCTTTCTTTAAAATTTAGTCTAAGTGTTTGACATTATTCCTCATATTTGATATTTGAGTTTTTAATAGATAGTGGAATAAATCTACTTATTTTTTTAATTTATGAATTTTAAGAGAGCTTTTGTTTAAAAAGCAAATTCAGTGTGGGAGGAATTACTTATTCTCCAGGAAGTGTGACCAGTGGCATATCCTACCAGAACCCAAGAGAAGTCAGACCCATTTCTGCCTCTCTGACTTGACAGGCTTGAGATGTGCTCTGATTTGGTCAAAGGAGGCCTGAGGGGAAGAGTGGAGCTGGGCCTCACTTCAAAGTGCCATCCTGTTTCTTGAGTGCCAGGGAAGACTTTTAGGAAAGAGCTGTCATGGTCAGAGAATTTCATGAGGAATTTTTGAGTTCTTGAGCCTAGAAGGCTTGGCTTTGTGTCTAGATCACCAACAGCTGCATGGCATTAGGGCAGAGACTACCAAGGCCCAAACAGCTGAGGAACAAGATCTGTCGTGGAGCTGTGAGAATGAGATGCTTTCAGTAAAAGGTGGATAGAACGCCCCTTGGGTATGACCTTGAGGTTCACATCCTGATGGCACAGCGAATGGCATGAGGATGCCAGAGAAGGGTATCAAGGATGTCAGGCTTCAACAGGGAGGAATCCAGAATGGGAGAGGTGTGTGTCATGGATGTTTATGGACTGGTTTGTGAAAGCGGGTTAGATATGCATCTGAGAGATTCCCAGACATGTTTGAGGATGGTGAAGCATAGACTACTATAGTTAATGTGATATGAATTCTCACCTTGCCACTGATGTGGGGAGTCATGTTGCCATTCTGAATAAAAGATACTTCTCATCTTCCTGGCAAGCTCAGTGTAGCCATGTCCCTAAATACTGGAGAAGATGAATTATGTGAGGCTTCTGGAAATACTCTTTCTTTGGAGGGAGCTTTTGAAATTAATTTCTTGACATGAAAGATGAACTTGATGGCAGGAACTTCAGCAGTCATCTTGAAACATGAGGTAATCTTGGATGTATGAAGTCAAACACTAATTGTGAGAGAGAAGTTCCAGAGTCTCTTATGAATACAGTGTTTCACCTATATTTCTTGAACTGCCTAACTCTAAACTGCTTTGAAATGAGTAAATGATCATAATCATTGTCGACTAGTTTAAAGAGGATTCCCAATACAGCAGTTGGAGAATAAAGAATCGATCTGATTAATAAAATATCCTGTGTATTGACAACCTAATCAAGCATGACAGTGTTTTGACTACAAGTTTAATATACAATGATTAGACTTCAAGTCACAAAATTGGCTTGGAGAGGTTATCATTTAAACAGCAAATACTGATACCTTTATATAAAAAATGCCCTTGCAGACACGATAGGTTTAGACAAAGAACTGAATACAACTTGGTGCCTGCTCCCAGGATCACACTTCTGTCAGAAGAAAGATGTGCATTTCATAAATAATGTAAAGGGAATTTTAAAAATTAAACTTTTTTTTTTACAGTAGTTTTTGGTTCACGGCAAATTGAGAGAAAGACACAGAGACTTCCCATGTATCACCTGCCCCTACACATGCATAACCTCCCCCACTATCAACCCCCTTCTCCCCAGGGGTGGTACATTTGTTACAATTGAGGAATCTGTATCAACTAATCACAATCACCCAGAGATCATGGTTTACATCGTTTGCTCTTGTAGTCTTGCCATTGTATAGTCTATAGGTTTGGACAAATGTATAATGACATATATCCACCATTATAGTATCATACAGAGTAGTTTCATTGCCCTAGACATCCTCACTGCTCTACCTTTCAAAACAATTTTAAAAGTTAATGTACAAAAAAGTTCTTAAGTAATGGTTGGAAATCTCAAGTACTGAGACACTCTGGCATCTCATTTATGTAAGCATACAGTGTGTAATGTGTCCTTGGCTTGCCTTCTTGACAATATCAAGGTATTAGTGTCTCTGTAAATCTTAGGTTGTACACAAGCCAGGCCTTTTAAAAAATTCATGAAACAGGCTGTAATGCATTCCCTGGCCTAATACCAAGATATTGCTGTTTATTAGGTAGTCAGTTGATTGATATAATTATATTTAGTTTCCAGACATAGTACAGCACCCTTTACAAAAGTCCAGTGCTATGATCACTAAGCTGATATCAGTAACATTTGATTGAACAAGATTGAACAAGATGTTTGCAAGCACAAATATGACTATGTCATTCTCAGACAAAATTTCCGAGCAGAATAGCAATAAAATTATTTTGAAATATTGGACTACTCACAAAGAGAAGAATTGATCACTAGAAACTAACATCAGTTGGCTAAGTACAACATTTACCAAAAGCAATTTTTATCCTGTTAGATAAGGTGAATGAAGGACTCACGAGTATGTCATTTGTGGCAAGACATTGTCAAAAATTTTCTCTATTCAGTAGGAAACATTGAAACAATTTAAGCTAGATGATGATAGCAATCAGAAGGATTTAACATCTAAAGAAATGATTCCTGATTTCTTAAAGCCTCCTTTCTTTCTCTATTATTTGTCAGTTCTCACCTAGGTACATGCAGGGGCGAGACAAATTGTGAACAGTGAAGTATAGGAAGACCTAAAAGGAGTGCTCAGGTGGCTCAGTGGCAAAAATTCTGTCTTCAGTGCAATGATCCCTGGGTTGGGAAGATCCCTTGGAGAAGGAAGTGTCAAGCCAATCCAGTATTCTTGCCTGGGAAGTCTCATGGACAAAGGAGCTTGGTGGACTACAGTCCATGGGGTCACAAAGAGTCAAATATGACTGAGTGACTAAACAACAACAAGAAGGGAAGTAAAAACATTGTGCACCAGGTAAACACGGGGATAGGTAAGAGTTTACAAGAGTAGCTCCGAATACAGTGATGCTTATGAAATGGAACACTTTCCTCTTAGTTATGTATGATTAAATCTGACCAGAGGGCTTAAAAACAATGACATCAAGTCATAAAAATCACTTACAATTTGGGTTGTATATTTTGTATATATCTACATTTCTATATGGATTTATTGAGATGAAATTTGAGTCACCAATGGCACTTGAAAAGTGCTACTCATTCTGAATCCCAAATGACCTCTATAATATTGAATTGCAAGAGCTGTGATTCAGTTCAGTTCAGTTCAGTTGCTCAGTCGTGTCCGACTCTGCGACCCCATGAACCGCAGCACACCAGACCTCCCTGTCCATCTATAATATTGAATTGCAAGAGTCATGATTAGTGATGGAAAACTCTGATTTCTAGACAATGGAATTTGCTTCTCTTTCTAGATATTTGTAGTGAAGCTTTATAATTTAAAGAAACTAGCACACTTTTGACTGACATTTGGATTCAAAAGCACATTCCTTTTTATTTTTTTAAAGACAAAAGTATATAAGATTGATCTCAGAAAACTATTCTTAGTTAAAATTTATTATTGTCTATTTATATATTTCACTAAGAAGTTTACTATAACTTACACAATGTTATATGTCAATTATATCTCAATAAAACTGGGGGCAAAGGATGTTTATTGTAGTTTTCAACTTGGTCAAATTCATTGTGTATGATTCTGATTGTGGTTTTCCATTTATCTTCCAGCTATATATTCCTTTTACTACCTCATTAAGAAGTACAGTATTAAAATTAGTTCCTTGTCACAATTTTACTTCCTTATTTTGTCATTATGGTTAAACCAAACTTTTACCTCTAGTTCATAATAAACATTTTCTTTTTTTCTTTTTTCCTGGGGCCTAAGCTATTTTATTTCTCATTGAATTTGCAATATTGGCCTTCTTTTTCAAGTGGTTTGTGTAAAAATAACTTTGAGGCCAAGTTATGTTTTTTCTTTTCTAAATCTTTTTCTTCTGTATTCTCCTTCATGGGCATAAGCTCTACAAGGCAAGGCTTCTGTAGAGAAATGTTTTTCCCCAATAGAGTCAGATTTTTTTAATCCTGCAGCTATTTGTATGTTATTTATTATTTATTGTGTCTAGGATTTATTAAATAAATTAAATGGTGAATAAATTGAAAGAAGATAAACCTTTAAAATTTTTGCTTACACAAAGAAGGGACTGATTTAACTATGTAATCAGCAAATAGTCTTGTGATTAATATAACATTATATGATTATACGCAAGCATCTCTTAAAAACCCACAACTTTGTGAGGTTTAAGAAATTCTATTAGTTATAGGAATAAAATTAGTTGCAATATAGAACTGTAATGTAATGTATCAAGAATGAAAACTAAGATATAGGCATTAAAAAAAAGATATAGGTATTAAAATAAGTTGTAAGAATCAGCCTATAATTCACAGAAATGCAAAATAATTTTCTCATTATATGACACAATCAGATTATTTTCAAGTATCTCTTTTCTTTAATAAAAGTTTCTTCCTTAGTTTTCAAGTTTCATTTTATTTTGAAAGGCAGTGTGTGCCCAATCTTACACTTTTCCTCTCTGTCTAGATTAATGTTTACCAAGATAAATCTTATATTTCTTATAGAACAAATAAACTGTAACCCCTGAGAATGTGCTTTCTTTCTCTAATAAGACAATGGGATATCACACCTTCCTTCTGCACCCCTGCCTGCCCTGGCCAGGACCGGTTCACACCTACATGTTGGGTTGTGTTAACTTCGCCTCTGATTCCCAAAATAACACACGGTGTCTGTGCTTGTGGTGCAAGGCTTTGCCGTTTCCAAAAGGCCTGCATTTCCATGGAAACCAGGCAGACAGAAAAGAAAGGATAAGTGCATGAAATCATTCTGTGCTTAGAAACAAAGCTGAACACAGACCAAGGGCCTCATCTGAATTCAGCCTGTGAGAACCAGGACCCACGGTGACCCTGGGCTGCCTAAGGAAAACTTGCTCCCCACTGGCTTCAGCCCATGAGAAAACATTTCTTCTCACTGGAGATGTTTTAAAGGCTAGAAAGGGAGGATTTGAGATCCTAGAGCCTGGATTGTTTCTACCCTCTGCCACTCTTTGGTAACCCGAAGTTCACATTTCCATTCTGTAAAATACAAAATCTTTTTTTATTTTATTTTTTAAATTAATTAACCTGTTTTAATTGGAGGATAATTACACTATTGTGGTGGATTTTGCCATACATCGGTATGAATCAGCCACGGTTGCACGTATTCCCCCATCCTGAACCCTCTTCCCACCTCCCTCTCCACCCCATCCCATCCCTCTGGGTTGTCCCAGAGCACCAGCTTTGAGTGCCCTGATTCATGCATCAAACTTGCACTGGTCATCAGTTTTACATATGGTAATATACGTGTTCCAATGCTATTCTTTCAAATCATCCCACCCTTGCCTTCTCCCACATAGTCCATAAGTCTGTTCTTTACATCTGTGTCTCTTTTGCCGCCTTGCATATAGGATCATCGTTACCAAATTCTGAGCAGCTTATCATCACAAACAAATGTTTGGTGTTACTTAAATCTGAACAATGCTTTGACATTCTTAGGAAATGCTGTGCTAAATGAAAGATGCTTGCTTACTGTAACTTATCAAGCAATGGATATTTATCAAATGTCTACAGAAGACTGGCTATCTACAAGCAGGAAAATGTCTTTTAGTGAGAAACCAAACAACTGTAGATCCAAGGGAAGAAAACTGTGCCCATCTCTACCCTCAGAGCTTCCTAGAGGAGTATGAAATTTTGATTTAACTTATATGGAACATGCTACTAAAACTATGTGTATATTATGGATGTAAGTTGGTTCTATTTTTTGTGTGTGTACGTGAAAACCACCTAACCATTTGTCATTAAGATAGAAAAAAAGCTTACCATGATTGCACTAAATAACAGCGGCTCCTGTTCTCATGTCCCCCTGACCCCCATATCCTAGCATTTTGATTACTTCGCCTGGATGATAAGACGTAGACGTTCCAGAGGAGAGACTGCAGATGTGGGTTGGGGTCATTCAGTTTAGGTTTTTCCCTTTAGCCATATCTGATGCTGTAGTTAAAGGACTAGTTGAAAGCCTAATAAACTTATTAATCTGTGTGTGTGCAAGTAAGTTATTCTTTTCTGGTGTGGGACAACTATGAGTTTGACAGGGCTATTTTGCCACCAGAATTTAGGTATTATAGCCATGTTAACCTAATTAATCAAGAAGGTGATTGAAATGAGATGGGACTAATTACAAACAGCCATGGAGGCTTTAAGTTACAGACAATCAAATAATTTTTCTTTGCTTCCACACCATCTCTACATGGTTTTGCCGTAGCTCCTCACAGTGGAACACTCATAACCACTTCCAGTGTGATGCCTGATCTGAATTAATTTTCGCTCAAATGAAATCAAAGTTTTTAAAAGCCACAAGTAAAGGCCTCATATATGACATGAAGAGTCTACTCCAAAAAGGAAAAGCCAAATAAGACAAACTTGGTCCAGAGCAGTGGGTAATTGTGTGTGTCACTCAATTTGAAATTTCCTCCAGGTTTCCTGGACTTGTGGAAGATTCTTACATATAAGAGGGTCTAGTAAACAATGAGAAGTGTAAAAGAACGGCACCGAATAAAGCTCAAAGAGTGGAGGATAGGTCCTGAGAAAGAACATAATAGCATAAATTGTAGTATTCTATCCAACCGGTCATAGTGTTTTTGAAATATGTTAGAGAGCAAAACCAAAGGGAAGACTCATTATGACATTTCAGAGACTGGTACTGTAATGAAAAAAAAAATCATATCCATATTGGATAGTGAGAGCAGAATGTATATCCATTTAAAGAACACCTGTAAGACATTTGAATAATCACAAATGATCAGAAAGTGAACATTTGAACCTGAGGTCTCTGAAATTCTCTGGGTACAGGAGATAGTGGTTTGTTGTTTTCAACCTTATTGTGGTGATATGACATTATGAAGTACTTGCTGTTAATCCCTGTGAATCGTTAACTCTGTTGCAATCTGCTGCTCCCTTAGAAATTGTCAAGTAAACTAGAGAAAAAATATATAAGATCATTGGATTTTAATTTTAATAAAGCTTAGCCCATTCACGAGGTTTCCCTGGTAGATTAGCTGGTAAAGAATCTGCCTGCAGTGCAGGAGACCCTGGTTCAAGTCCTGGCTGAGGAAGATCCACTGGAGAAACAATAAACTACCCATTCCAGTATTCTTGGGCTCCCCTGGTTGCTCAGATGCTCCTGCAATGTGGGAGACCTGGGTTCAAACCCTGAGTTGGGGAGATCCCCTGCAGGAGAGCATGCAACCCACTCCAGTATTCTTGCCTGGAGAATCCCCATGGACAGAGAAGCCTGGCAGGCTAAAGTCCATGGGGTCGCAAAGAATCGGATATGTCTGGGCAACTAAGCATAGCACAGCGCACTCTAGCAAAGTAATGCTCAAAATTCTCCAAGCCAGGCTTCAACAGTACCTGAACCAAGAACTTACAGATGTTCAAGCTGGATTTAGAAAAGGCAGAGGAACCAGAGGTCAAATTGCCAACATCCATTGCATCATAGAAAAAGCAAGAGAATTCTAGAAAAAAAATCTACTTCTGCTTTATTTGCTACACCAAAGCCTTTGACCTTGTGGATTACAAAAAATTTTGGAAAATTTTTAAAGAGATGGGAATACCAGACCACTTTACCTGTCTCCTGAGAAATCTGTATGCAGGTCAAGAAGCAATAGATGCAATCAAACATGAAACAATGTACTGGTTCCAAATTGGGGAAGGAGTACGTCAAGGCTGTATACAGTCACCCTGCTTATTTAACTTATATGCAGAGTACATTACGTGAAATGCTGGGCTGGATGAAGCACAAGCTGCAATTTAGATTGCCAGGAGAAACATAAATAACCTCAGATATGCAGATGACACCACCCTATGGCAGAAAGTGAAGACTAAAGAGCCTCTTGATGAAAGTGAAAGAGGAGAGTGAAAAAGTTGGCTTAAAACTCAACATTCAGAAAACTAAGATCATGGCATCTGACCCCAACACTTCATGGGAAATAGATGGGAAAACAATGGAAACAGTGACAGACCTTATTTTTTAAGCTCCAAAATCACTGCAGATGCTGACTGCAGCCATGAAATTAAAAGACACTTGCTCCTTGGAAGAAAAGTTATGACAAAAGTAGATGGCATATTAAAAAGCAGAGACATTGCTTTTCCAACAAAGGTCCATCTAGTCAAAGCTATGGTTTTCACAGTAGTCATGTATGGATGTGAGAGTTGGACTATAAAGGAAGCTTAGTGCCGAAGAATTGATGCTTTTGAACTGTGGTGTTGGACAAGACTCTTGAGAGTCCCTTGGCCAGCAAGGAGATCAAACCAGGAAATCAGTCCTGAATATTCATTGGAAGGACTGATGATGAAGCTGAAGCTCCAATACTTTGGCTATCTGATGTGAAGGGCAGACTCATTGGAAAAGACCCTGATGCTGGGAAAGATTGAGGGCAGGAGGAGAAGGGGATGACAGAGAATGAGATGGTTGGATGGCATCACCGACTCAATGGACATGCGTTTGAACAAGCTCTGGGAGTTGGTGAAGGACAGGGACGCCTGGAATACTGCAGTCCATCGAGTCACAAAGAGTCAAACACGACTGAGCAACTGATCTGAGCTGACTGAACAGGAAGAAGAAAGTCGCCTTTTCCTGACAAGGACTCAGCCAATGAAAAGTTAAGGAATCTTTGTATGCAATAGCCCTCCCAACTTCCTTTTTACCCCTATAAAAGTGTTCTCCTTCCCTTGCTCTGAGGGGACTTAAGATACAGTTAAGTCCAAGATTGAGGATTTTGAATGGCCATTCTTTGTTTATTCCCAACAAATCCACCTTTCCTGGAGAAATATCTGGCAGCTTATTTGTTTCAGGTCAACACTGATTATTTCTACCTACCCAATACAACACGACTTCTTAGGGTAGATGACCACCTTTACCTCTAGAGGTTGTATCACGTCTTCAGATTCCAGCTCATCCTATGGCATTATATGCTCCCTCAGAAATTTACACTGATCTCTGGGGAAAAATAGAGAGACCAAGAGATGGAAAAACCTAAATATATTTTGATCACCTGGAGTTGACTAGAGCTAATATTGTTTCTCCTTGTATGAACACAGTTGACTTATAGAAAAATAAGTTACGTTATTTGAGTAACTTTGTGATTTTGAAATTTTATGCTTGCTACTTATTATTTTATCTGTATTAACCAGTTGTTTAATTTTGTCTTAGCTACTCGTATTTTTTTGGCTCTTATAATCTTTTAATAAATTGTGCAAAATACCTTCACTAACTGAAGGCATACAGTGGACCTATATTTACCATATTTTATGTGATTTCTGGGGGAAAATATAATATTTTCAAAGTACAACATTAATGAGTATTTCAAAATTCTTAGCTTGAATTCTGAGCAAGTTTAATGAAACATTAATTGCATATAGAAAACACACATATGTCTCTTTTGGAATCATTCCAATACTGTATCTTTTTTTCCTTTTGATAATAAGCAATCTGTTTCTCTAGATTTTAAAATGTGTTGATGCACATATACTATTTACTCATTTTTTCAGTCTTTCCCTCACTCATTCATGCACCTTTACAAATTAAAATTATTTAAGGAGAAATATTTTTATTTCCTTAGGATAATGGAAAAAGACAAGATTCTCCAAAACACAGGTAGGATCACTGGATTAAGATATTTCATTTACAAGTGAGGTAATAAGATACCCTACATAATTCATACTATTTACCTTAAAAGTTTTAAATGTGTTTGAAAAATTACAAGACTTTGTTTATTGTTTAAACTAAGTTGAATAATAAAAAACAAATTTTGATAAAAGTAATATAGAGTGATTTTCTTGGAAGAATGTTATTTACTTTTTGACAACTTGAAAAAGATGTTTTGTCATCTTCTCTTTCTTTCACACTTCTTTATCCTTGTACATAAAAATTATAATTTTTTTTAATTGGTATTTCTTTGGAAGGAATGATGCTAAAAAGCTGAAACTCCAGTACTTTGGCCACCTCATGCGAAGAGTTGACTCATTGGAAAAGACTCTGATGCTGTGAGGGATTGGGGGCAGGAGGAGAAGGGGACGACAGAGGATGAGATGGCTGGATGGCATCACTGACTCGATGGATGTGAGTCTGAGTGACCTCTGGGAGTTGGCGAGGGACAGGGAGGCCTGGCAGGCTGCGATTCATGGGGTTGCAAAGAGTTTGACATGACTGAGCGACTGAACTGAACTGATAGGCTTGCAGGAAACGGAAAAAAATATATAAAGAAGTCTTTTTTTAAAAATTTTTTGATTACAGTGGATGTGCAATGATTTCTTACAGCAGTCATCAGTGTTCATATATTGTCGTCATCAGCAGCAGCATCATCATAAACATGTATTTTCCACCAAATTTGTTCCTGGAAAGATACAAGGGTACTGGAGAAGAGAATCTAGGCCAAGAGGAAGAGTAATCCTTACAAACAGATTTGACTCAAAAACCTTGCTTGGAAACTAGTTTACTCATTAAAAAAAAGACTAATTTAATTTTAATTAGATTAGCATATAATGGTAGAACATTTGATCTAAACAGTGACAAAACTCAAAATTAATACTACAATTAAAGGAATTTTAAAGCATGTTCAAAATGCATCAACACACACGCACCTGCAGCAGTGCCCTGAGCATCACAGCAAGCATCTACATTGCTGTTTTTATATTGATTAAGAACAGTATGTGAAGGTTCTCTATTTTTGGGGGGGGGGATTTTTTTTTATTGGAATATAAACATTGCTTTACAATGTTCTGTAAGTTTCTGCTATACAAGTAAGTGAATCCACTGTAGGCATACATGCCCACTCCCTCTTGGACCTCCCTCCTACTCCCACTCCCATCCCACCCATCTGAATCATTAAAAAGAATTATTCTGTAACACTAAGACTGTGTATTATTGATACAAAGCTTTTTTTTTTTTTAAAAAAAAACATCTGTTCTTTATTGACAAAGCTATAAAACTATCATAAACAGAAATTGGCTGTATCTTTACATAATTGCTTCCATAATTTAAAAACATGCCCCAAACTAAATACGTAGTAGCAGAATGTTCTAAAATAGATTTAAATATTTAACATAGTTTTATAGAAAGAAAAAATCAATTAAATATTAAAGAATTAAAAAAAATACTTGTCAATTTTATTTTCCAGTTTAAAAATGTAGATGTTTGCCCCAGGGTCATGACATAAGTGATTTTAAGTGATGACTTCTAACAGCTCTATTTTTGACACATGCCAAATGTTATAAGTGTCTTCAGGGTTTAATAAGTGCAGTATTTCCTCTCCATGGGAGCTATGTGGTATAATAAGCACTAGAGTTAATCTCTGAAGTGCAAGTTTCATGACCTGGTCATGAGGTTGACCACTTAGACGCATGTCACCTTTCCCTTCCCGGCTAAACTGAAATACACCCACTTCTTTGGGTTACTTGGTCAGTTAAATAAGAATATATATTAGGACAATTATTCTATACAATATTACTTAACAGTTTTATTAATCTATATATTTTGTTAATGTTAAAATATCTAATATATTTCTACTAATAAGTTATCCATGCCATATGTTTACCTGGTAGTTACTGATTAATTTAGCTAGTATATATTTTTATAAATAATTTTAAAGTTATTTTAGAATTTTTTCAAATGATTTGTTTTATTTTAATTTCTTTATAAACTTTTTTAAGCTTCTACTTTTTTTTTTTTTATATCAGAGGTTGTCTAACCTGGCTTGTTCTCAAAAATATGAGTGCATGTCTCATTTGCTTCATCTTTCTTGAGTTTGTTGTATATAAATTGCTAATTTTCAGCACCTACCCTAAGAAATTCTTTTTTTTTTAATTCTTAAAGCTATGTTTCCTTACATTAAACTTTTACAGAACTGGAAGAGATCATGAGGAAGGAAAAATGGCAGCATGCTTTGTGATAATTTATATTCTGCAATGTATCAACACAGTCAAGTTTCTTGTTCAACTAACCATACTGTTATATTAATATTAAAGTAAGAAATATCCAATAGTCTAATTTTAAATCTCACATCTTAATTTTGTATGGAAACTCAGGAAAATTCATTTTTCTTTCTCCTTTATAAACAGAGATAACTTCTTCTTTTATGTTTATTGCTAAAGGAAGAATTGGGTTGTTCAGCAGATGTCACTAGAAGGCTGCTGCACTGTCATTTTATGTTCATATAGTCTTACTAGCAAAGCTGAAATACAGATGTCTTCAGTTGCTTTAATGTTAGACATATTTTAATGTCTCTATTTTAAGTGAAAATAGAAGAGAAAAATAGATGTCTTTCAAATAAAAATAATTTAAGATAAACACAATTAATGCACTCTCAGTGTAGCATTTTTTAGATGACATTCCAGGAGTTGCTGATGGACAGGGAGGCCTGGCATGCTTCGATTCATGGGGTCTCAAAGCATCGGACATGACAGAGCGACTGAACTGAACTGAACTGAACTGAAATGTGTATTAACATAATGCAAGTCCCAATTAAATGATCACAGAAACTCAAGCTGATCAACATTACTTAGTAAATAGTGATAAGTAGATTTAATGGCTTGTTCTCTGTCACTGTATTAAAGAAATCTCTGTGGATATATTTGCTATTTCCAAACTGTGTCAGGAGAAGGCAATGGCACCCCACTCCAGTACTCTTGCCTGGAAAATCCCATGGATGGAGGAGCCTGGTAGGCTGCAGTCCATGGGGTCGTGAAGAGTTGGACATGACTGAGCGACTTCACTTTCAATTTTCACTTTCATGCATTGGAGAGGGAAATGGCAACCCACTCCAGTGTTCTTGCCTGGAGAATCCCAGGGACGGGGGAGCCTGGTGGGCTGCTGTCTATGGGGTCACACAGTGTCGGACACGACTGAAGTGACTTAGCAGCAGCAAACTGTGTCATGAGAAAGAAGACATAACTTGTCTGTTGGGCTTTTTGGTTTAGAACAGGAAATTCATGGAAACAGCAAGTTGACTCTATGGTCTCTTATCTTCAGAAAATTCTTCTTAAACTTTAATTTTTATATTGCTATCTCCACTAAACATTCCTTTTTAATTTTGTTAATCATCATTATCTTAGGTTTCCACAAAGGTTCCAGTCAACAAGTTCTCTTGGGTGGTTACAATCTTCTCATTTTAGTAATATGAAACACATGTGCACTTCTTGGACTGTTCTTACAATTTTCCTTGGTTTGTTCTCCCAGACAAGGCATTCTCAGTTCTTGAGTTCTTTCATTCTTCTTCTTATTACTTGTAATGTCTCTTTGTCATCTAGTTCCCGCACTGTGAGTTCAAATTGAATTGGTTTATTTTTTCCATTAATAATAATATAAGTAGCCGAGTGTTGGCTGTGCTCTAGCCTCATTCCACAGCTCAGGTAGCTACCACACTGCTGTTTGTTGTTCCATCGCTCAGTCATGTCTGACTTTGCAGCCCCATGGACTGCAGCACACCAGGCTTCCCTGTCCTTCACTAGCTCTCAGAATTTGCTCAGATTCATGTCCATTGAGTTGATGATGCCATCCAGCCATCTCATCCTCTGTCTCCCCCTTCTTTTCCTGCCCTCAATCATTGGTAAATCAGGTGTTTACCAATGACTCTGCTCTTCACATTGAGTGGCCAAAGTATTGGAGCTTTAGCTTCAGCATCAGTCCTTACAATGAATATTCTCAATCCTTTAGGATTGACAGGACTCCTTGCAGTCCCAGGGACTCTCAAGAGTCTTCTCCAATGCAACACTTGGAAAACATCTTTACGTTCCAGCTCTCACTTCTATACATGACTACTGGAAAAATCATAGCTTTGACTATATGGGCCTTTGTCAGCAAAATGATGTCTCTGTTTTTTAATATGTTGTCTAGGTTTGTCACAGCTTCCTTTCTAAGGAGCAAGTGTCTTTTGTTTTTTAAATTTAAATTTATTTATTTTAATTGGAGGCTAATTACTTTACAATATTGTATTGGTTGATGTATAGCAAGTGTCTTTTAATTTCATGGCTGCAGTCAGTATCTGCAATGATTTTGGAGCCCAAGAAAATAAAATCTGTCACTGCTTCACCTTTTCCCCCACACTCCTTTAAATGTCTTATTAGCCTGGGTAGGCCCACTGTGCTCATATCTTGGTAGCACAGCACTGCATATATACTTACAAAATCACTCATGAAAAGTCTAGTGCAAATACTCCTTGTCTGGTTTCTTTTGTGAGTAGCTCTGTCCCAGGATTCAAGATTACTATTATCCTGACAGTTACTCTCAACAACTGCTTCCTAACGTCTCCAGGGAAAACAAAGAAGGAATGAAGGCAAAGTGGGCCAGAAATGGGTCAAGATCTTGACCATCTTACTCAACATACCCTCTCACCATTCATTAGCCAGAAAATACCAAATATCTCTGCTTCAAGCAAGAGGACTGAGAAATGCAATACAAATTACATTTTTCCTCTTCATATTCCTAGATTTTTGTATTATAAAGCACATAGTGAAAAAACAATAGTCAGCTTTCCTCATGACACTTTAGAAACTATCCATTGTCCAACCCAAAGTACAAAATATTAGGTTTTATGCTTCCATTTGTAAGATTTTAAGATATAAACAATAGCATTATAGCTCAAACCTGCTAAAAAATGGAAGTTATCAAAATATATTCTAGAAAATTTAGTGTTAAAATGCATTACTGTAAAAGATTCTTTATCTATTAAAATTTTCTATTAAATGTATACTGAATTTATAAATGAATAAACTTGTCTAACAGACTGAATAGTGGTTTGGGGTTTGAAATGTGCTAATATGGTTACATTTGTACAGTATGATGATCGTGCTGACTCTCTGGGGACACAATTTTGTCAGCAATTATTTCTTATAGACATGAATTTGAGCGAACTCCAGGAGACAGGGAAGGACAGAGGAGCCTGATGTGCTGCCGTCCATGGGGTCTCAGGTCAGAAAGGACTTAATGACTGAACAACAACACAATGCTTTTCTAAGTCATTCAGGCTTCTGTTGATCACACAGAGGCCCATTTTATGTCGCTTTACCTCCTCTAGCATTTTATATATTTCTGTCTTTTTATTACATTATTTATATCTACCAGAAATTGGCTGTACTATCATACTTCATTTTAAAATGATTAAAATTGCCAAAATATATACAGTGATGCTTGATGTCATTTACATTAAATTATCAGCTTGATAGCCACGTCAATAATGTAATTTTAAATTCTATGTGTTACTTGATAGAACTGAAAAAAGCTGGGACATATATAACTTCATGGAAATTGTTTTACTTGATGTATATTTTAAAATACGTAGTTCTGTGCATCTGTTTGAAATAAGTTTAACTATATATGCCTATGTATATGTGTGTATGTGTGCCACATATATATATATATTTACAGATAATAAAGCAACAGGGTCTATTAGTATTGTTTTCTCTCTACGTGTCAAAGAAAGTCAGCACTCATGGGGGACACTGCCTACTGCATTTTATGTACTATAAGAGAAATTGGCAAAAATATTCCTGTTTTCCCCCTAGTTCAGAAACATAAAACAATTTGTAAACTATTACCACTATGAAGAAAAATGAAGTGCTTGCTCTGTCTTGCTTTTACCTGATCTTAGCTTAAGTATCATATTGCTGATGTTGAACAGAAGATACTTTCTTTTAACTGCTCTAACTTGGATAGTCTCCCAAAAGAAAAATGGAAAGAAAAGGCTTATGGTTTTCCACCCTGCGCAAGTCTCCTCTGCTTACAGAAGCCTGCAAA